>NC_136411.1:188548939-188878939 GCF_051521515.1 Lactuca serriola
CAACCATTAGGACCTTTAACACTTATGCAAAGTGTTTTACATGTTCCTAAGTGTCTTAAATTATTTGTTAAGTTATTATTTGGCTAATTAGTTATATATATGCTTATTATATGATAACTAAGCTCGTGCGTGTAAACAAGTCTTCGTTTGCCACCTAGCACGGTATCCGACACTGCAATTCAAACAGCTCACCACAGGTGAGTTCATACCCCTTTAATCAACCTTTGAAATGATATCAAATGTTTTAAATACTTTATTGGGGGGGGGGATACAAGTCAAATACTTATAGTTATTGCTTCAATCACATGTGATTGCATTTAATCACATGTGATTAATAACTAGGAAAACAATGATTTTTACCACTGTTCAAACTATTTATCAACTGCTTTACTTGGAAATGTTTTACAAACTCTTTTACTATCCAAACTTATTTACAAACTGTGATTCAAACAAATATTTCTCATACTTAAATTGTTTTATTAACTTATGCCTTCTGATTGTTTTAAAGATTGACATCAAGTCGATCTTTTCTTGAAATAATATTTACGCTTCAAATGTTTTATGAAAACTTATTTATGCTTTTATATATTCAATTGCATGCCCATATATGTATAGATGTATAAATAATGTTTAAAGGGCTTAGGAAGGCCATCCACCCTATTTCCTTTTTCTCGATTTGGATGTGGTCTGGTGGGATTTCGGGTGACCATCCGATGGTCGTTTCAATATTACTTATATATCATATATACATATATAGACATAAAAGTACTTCCATATTCATACTTATCAGTACATCAATAGTTAGTTACCATCGGGGTAACACATGAACATTTACACCTATACTAGAACCATGTACATATACAGTTATACTAGAAACATGAACATATACAACTATACTAGAACCATGTACATATATAGTTATACTAGAAACATGAACATATACAACTATACTAGAAACATGTGCATATACATCTATACTAGAAACAGGACATATACAACTATACTAGAAACAGAACATATACAACTATACTAGAACGAGAAACATTACATATACATGAATACGTTAACAATTGTGATCCACTGTGTCGGAGTAATGCCTTAAATGTCATGGCCCGAGTTGTAGCCAGAATTCTCTTGGAGGGAGAGCGTGAGTTTGCGTATAGATCTATACTGGATTGACTATCCTACACCTTGCTGCTAGCTACAGCTGGACCTGCAGGTCTGCGGGTGCCAAACGTCATTTCTTTATTACGACCATTCATTATGTCGTTGTTACCAGTCGATAGCATGGTGCAATTTATCACATTATACCTTAATATAAATCCGGTTTAAGGTAGTTAGTACAACAGTAGTTCCTATTATACAAAACTATAGTACTACAATGATTTACCCATTACATATTTTAGTGATAACCTCACTTAAGCATTAATGTACAAACTATATTTTATTAAATGATAGTTATACTTGGGAAATTACACACTTTTACAACAAACGAGTATACAAAACAATTAAGCCTTGGTAGAAGGTTACTTTAATAGAAAATATAGGATTTTCTGAGAGATTCAAACTTTTACAAACACTTTCAAACACTTACTTACATTTTTACAAACTTATACCTTGAGACAGGTTCAAACGTTTTTGACAACAAACATTGACACTAAAATACTTATGAACTCACCAGCTTAATGCTGATAAACTCTTTCAAAATAACTTGTATTGTCAGGTCATCAGTAGACAGGTACCGAGGCCAGCTTTTGAGAAGATGGAGCGTATTCAAGACTCATCTCATATTATTTTGTTTTACATTATTTTGGTGTCTATAACCGTACAGAACACACTTGTATTAAAATTGTATATTTAATGCAATGGATGATTTTGTTTGCTTATTTACATTTACTGTGTTGTGATACTTTACATGACGTCCTCCGCCCCAGAACGTTTCCGCCGTTCTTGGTTTTGGGGTGTGACAGATTGGTATCAGAGCATTGTTTATAGTGAAACAAGTATATCAACCCATAAAAGATATACTAAACTATAAACCCAAAAGGGATTAAAACACTCTGACCAAGAGTCTATACTTTAAATATTAAAATATTTAATTAAGTATACTAGTCTGCATTCATACTAAAATCAGTGTCACAATGACAAGAACAAAAGTATTATGATTGTTAAATATCACAAGTGAGCTCGGGGATGTATGGTCAGTCTGGGAATGGCATAGCCTGATCAACTATGCTGGTCCTAGGAGTGATTAGCATATGCCCTAGAATGGTTGTGATATGTTAACAAGTCTAAAAACTTACCAACAATACCACAAGAAGATCAGTAGAACTTAAACTTAAAATACTATAGGTGTATTTTGTACTACTAGTTACACGTATACTATATCCTTATACCTCTCTTCTCGCGTAGATCTGAATGGCTGGATTCCATCATGGCGACCCGTACTTTCCGAATGAAGGCAATGCCGGGTGGATCGATGAAGAGCCCGAAGATGAGCATCCAATCCCTTTGGATGATCACCTCGCAGAAGGGTTTTCTGATGGATCTGACTCCGAGCCCGAAGTCAACAACCTACCGCTTGTAGGTCAAGCCCCGATCAACAACCCTCGACCAGCTTTTCCAGGTCCTACTCCCATGTGGGCAAACGACTTGAATCGCTGGAGTGATGAGCAGGGTCAACCCTTACCATACTTTGGGGACCGAACCTTTTACAACATCAGTGATGGTGGTTCTGCTGACAGAGCTCTGCCTGTCATTATCCGCAGAATAGCTCGTAATGTCGAGCAAGGTCGAGCAGCCATCGACCGGGTCATGGAGATTGATGCCAATTCAGGTGTCAACACAGTCCGCATCCGCCGTCTTGAAGAAGACATGGAACGGACCCAGAGAACCAACGAAACCCTGCAGCAACAGCTGGCTGCCTCTTGTGCTGAAGTCTTGGAGCTTCGAGCTCGTCAGAGAGCTCAGGATCGACACCTTCAAGAGGTGTTTCGTCAAGTGTCCGACCTCAGGGCTCGCCCGAGGAATTCCCATCGCCATTAGATGATGTCTAGTACATCTCTGTCTTTTGATTAGGGATTAGCCTTTAAACATCTGTGCTCTAAGTAGCACTTGTCTGTAAAATATTCCTAACTTTCAGTACGCTAATCAGGAATCTAAGAACTGTCAAACTTATCCTTTTGGTATGATGTAAGACCGGCTCAATGGATTCAACGGATAACCCTTAATAGATCAAAAAAACTTAAAATTTTCAAATAGTGATTAAGAAAATGGGGTCGAATTGATGAGAATGTTAAAAAGATGTAGGTGTCGATAACCTATAATTGGATGAATAGGGGATCTATTAAACGATTTAAGATAGAAATCACTGAATGAGAAGATACTTTAATGCAACACCAAACGATCATCAAAGGTTAATGGAAAGAAGTGTCAATTTTAAGGAATAGAATTGAATGTTTTTTGAAGGAATGAAATTTGTCAAAGTAGTATAACATGTACCTCCGACTATCAGACATAGACCAGTTGTAGCAAATTTTGCATTACTTAACCGACTCTCTATAATGTATAATTAAAAATCAAGATTGTGTAATCATAATTTATTGATGTTGGTTAAAATGTAATTTATTTGGGGATGAGATTAGTTTTTGGTTATTTATTTGGGAAGTATAATATGTATTCTACATTACAAGTGCATACCTTTTGAATTTAGCATTTGTTACTTTAGAATTTTATTTTGGCTTGACATAGCCATGATCATCCCATATTTAATAATTTGCTCTTCTTGCACCTTTATAAACTGCTACCTGCATTCATTAAATCAAGATTTAAAACTTTTTAAAAACAAATATACACAAGAAAGTGTATAGAATAAAATATGTAACATATTCATCAAAAACCTTTTTATAACAATACTAATGAAGTAAATAGAATTTAGTAACATACGATGGATGGGTGACCTTGTGCAACATTACTTTTATTGCCTGAAGTGTACTCCATCTAGTACATATGAATTGAAGTGCTATAATAAGTCGAATTGACAAGCAATAAGTAAAATAGGAGGTAAAAGGTGTGAAATATTCACAAAATGTCGGAAAAAAAAAATGAATCAAACAAATGGCAGAACTTCAATGTCTGTTAGGTGTGAGACCTATAATAGCAACATACTTTGTTTAATAATATGATTCATTATTTTAAGTAATCATATATTTGGAAAAAAAATATTCATTTACAAAAATAGAAGTTTTGTTAGTAATTTTATAATTTTTTGCATAATCATTTGTAGGTCTTTGTTACAATTTATATTACTGCTTTCATGATCTAGTGATTTTACGGAAGCATACAACCTTAAAGGTAATAATATGATATGCCCCTTCCATCATCTTATTTTGGTGTTTAAAGTTTAAATTTTTAATCCGTAAAGGAGTACCCAATTACCACGAGGAAATTGCTAAACCATGACAACTAAATTGGATACACTACGCCTTTTATGGATTTCATATATTCTTCGAACGCATTTATAATGGATCGCAAATTAATCTGCAACGAAGCTAATCATCTCCCTCCAATTCATCTCTCATATCAGGTCTTTATTTCCCTAATCTGAGTTACTGTCACTATCATCGACAATGGTATGATTCAATGATGGCTTCTTTTTTATTTTAAGGATAATATGACAAAAATCATTTATCAGGTGCATCATTAATGTTTATATCTTCGTTTTTTTGTTGATTTTGATATGTCTTCTTCGGTTTACCACCATCTTTTTTTTTCAGGATCATTTTTTATGAAATAACATTTTTTGTAAAATTTATTATATGGTTTTGAGTATGTGCAGGTACGTTGATTTTTTTGAAGTAAAGAAAGTAGGGTTTTTGTTCGATGTTAGTTCCTAGGTTTTCTTCTTTTTTTGATTTCTCAAAGTCATTGCTTTTTATTTTCCATCTTTATCTACAATCTTTATGCATAGAACACTTTATCCATATAGTCATTCACTACAAAGCTTAATGAAGGAAAAAGAAACACCCCCTTAGTTATATTTACTTTGTAGATTATCGAGCCTCCATGCAATGCTTACAACATAATGAAAAAAACGGACTACCCTTAGGAGGTAAATGCCAATTACGATTCCACCCCTTTTTCTCTTGTACCAATTATCTCACTTCAAAACATATGTTTTTGTGTTTCAACATATTATGGATAGCATGAAAGATCCAAGCATTGTTGCATTTTGGTTAATCACAATGCCTCAAATTATGGGAGGATTTGAATATGATGATGAGGTCAAATAGAAAATATGGTGGCAATACAAGGTTCCTCTTCTTCTTATTTATTTATTTATTCAACTTTACTACGAAATTAAATAGGTTCTTTTGTTGATATTAATGTTTCTTATTTATGAAAATATATGATACAATCAACTTCGTGATGTTGTAGCAATGAGAAAACCTGGATGGGCAAGAAGTGAGATTCATTTATAATTTATTAACTTCAATGAGAAATTAATTAATTAAGTTTTTGTTATTGAATTTGAAATACAAAAGAGATTATATCAATGAATCCATAACATGAATGAAATGATTCAGTGGTAGTAAAGAACATTCCCCTTACTACAAAGCAAAGAGGAAATTAGACGTATAAGTGATAAAGCTCAATCCACCACCATGACCTCAAAACTGGTAGGGGGGGGGGCATACACTATAAACAAAAGTTTTTCATTTTTTTAGTAAATTACATATTTGGTCCGTATGTTTAGTTGATTTTTGGTTTTGGTGCCTGAAAGAATCAGTTGAAGTTTTTGGACCTTGTTTCACTATTTCATAAAACTTTTATGATTTCCTAAGTTAACAGCCTAGCTGTTAGTTTTTTTAAAATTACCATTTTGCCCTTGGATCAAAACTAAAAAAGTATAGCACAACAACAAAATTTGTTTTTTTTTTTTTTTTTTTTTTTTTTTTTTTTTTTTTCTGTTTTCCTTTTTTACTTATGGTTTAGAGTATATTACATTTTACTATACCTAATTTTTGTCTGAAGGTTGTGAGCCGCGTTTTTGGTATTTCAGGGTCAAATGTTGACTTTAGTGGAGTATACACTTCTGTTATACCGTGTATTCCTACCTGACCATGTATGGTACCGTTTCTTTTTGAATAAAGAATACGGGAGCCTCTTTTCATCTTTGACAACATGCTTATATTTCACTTTAAAGCTCACATCAGTTGCTTAGAAGATATATTTTTTATTTTGATTTTTTTACTACCGGAGAGTTAAGAAAAGTTTCTAATGAGGGCGTTCATGTCTTTTGCACAACCCCTATATTATATTCTGTCATGTCCTCTCTTTTCTTGTCTATTGATTTTTTTACAAAGGTATACACACAAATGTAACATCATAATTTCATTATATATAACATCCAAGTTTAACATTGGGGTTTTACTGTTTTCGAAAATAGGATCATAGTTACATATTAAAAAGATGGAACTAAGAAACCAACACAACATCAAAAAAAATATAAATTCAAAAACATCATTATACATCCAAATTATAAGTATTCAACAAAGAAGCATACGAATGAGTAAAAACATATAAATTCGAAAACAATATCAGACTTGCAAATTAAAAGGGATTAAAAGGATTTAAGGAAGAAGTACATACACTTGTTCGACTAATCAGATTGAAGGGAAGGTTGAAGTTTTTTGCTTCTGTTTTCTGTAGAAGAATTATGACAGAATGTTTGTGTAAATCGATTATTAAAAAGGTTTGATATACATATATATATATATATATATATATATATATATATATATATATATATATATATATATATACAAGTCAATATGATGAAAATTAGTAGGTAATCAACTAAAATCCCATTCAAACTTAAAATAGAAGATATCATGCTTGGAAATTTTTGAAGTTTGAAATTAATAATTTCCGAGATTTCAACATATAATATATTTGGAAAGCATTTTTGAATGAAAATATAACCTAAATTTAAGGTTTACATTAATAAGGAAACAATTTTGTAGTTGTATGTTTGGAAAGAATTCAAGTATCATTCTCATTCATTTCATGCATTTAATTTCCTAATATAACAGATGAAAATTAATATTGGTAATGAAATCTGATTTTGGAAATTTTAAAATCATTAAGGCACTGTGACATCCCATTTTTACGGCCAGAAAAGACCAATTTTGTTTACGCTTTATAAAAATCAGAGTACCTCCTTTAATAAAAATGTTGCGGAATTTGTTCCCAGTAAAACATGATAAATACGTTATCAAAGTATTTCCGAAGAAAAGTATTTTTATTCATTTTAAAATATTTGAGATGTCATCGTCAATATAGAAACATAAGCATAAATAGAACTTACATTCATTATCACTAGTGATTTTACATCTCCTTAATCTCTCAGTGTAGTGTAGCTTTATATCGACACCTGTGATACAATTAAACTGAGTGGGTAAGGTTGGGAAACCTGGTGAGTACATAGGGTTTTCAACCCACAATAATATAGTTATTTTGTTTCTTCACATAATACATGTCAAAGAATTAACCCGATTACCCATCCCCATTTTCTTCATTTAATATTCCCTTAAGAACTATCTTAAGGGTCATCTCCTATATCGTATTTACCACACATCTCTTTACATCGCATTTCCTTATATGTTCATTCATAAGGACTTTTCCTAAGGATCATCTCCTACATCCCATAGACAACAATGATTCGGGGATTACTCCCTCCACACATGCCTAGTAAGGGTTGGGGTATCATTGCATGAATACGTAGTTACAACATCGCCTAAACTCGTAATTCATAGTAAGGGTTAGAGTATCATCACATGAATTCGTAGTTACAACATCGCCTGAACTCGTAATTCATCACCTATAGATTATGAGCCTGCTAGTGTTTCCACGGGGTTGTCTATAATAGTCCGTGGTCGCCATCTATACTCTGGTAGATGACTACATCTCCAAATTACCGGACAAGGTTATAGTATCTTTCATCCTACATCAGCGAGTCATCATCACCTATCTATCCTCACCTAATTATCATCGCCTTCCTATCATAACCCATCTCTCATCATTTTATTTCATCATACACCAACTATTTCATTTACCCATGTTTTATCCCAACATATTTGTAGATATAAAATAAATATATAGATTAAATCATTTAAAACATATATAAAATCATTCATCCAGCATAGACAACAAGTATCCAGATAATATGTACACATAGCACGTAATTTATATAAAATACTTCATGTCTATGTGTAAGATGAAAGGGACCATGCACTTACTTGAAAAGGTGGTGATTCTGAACTCAAACAACACTTCACTTCTTAAAAATAATTTCCTTTGTCGAAACCTAGTATTATTACCACTAGAGTTTAGTCTATTATTCGTTGAGACTAATTAATAGTCTAGCTATTATTACTATTATATAAACGTTAAACAATACTTATATAACCCATAATAATAGTCCAAGTACTTATTATAAGTTCCTAATAATGTTACTATAATTAAATAAAAGCTATATTAAAAATAGCATAGACGTAGCTCACTTACAACGAGTATTATAGAAAATCGGGCTTTGCTTGGAGCAGCGTTTCCGAGCCGAAAAGCTCTTCTTCTCGGAGTCGTCGGTCACTCCGGGGCTTCCGCCTCGTGCTAGGGAGGTTCCCTAGGCTTTTCGGGGGGTTTCGGGGCTAGAAATAGGTTCTAGAGAGAGAGAGAGAGTAAAGAAAAGAAAGAATGAGAAAGGTGTGAAGAAAATGAAGGTGGAAGGGGTTCTATTTATAGGGTGAAAATGGCTGAACTTGGTGCTGTTGGATTAGTGTCTAAGTGCATAACTATTTTGGTATGTACTTGACCCGATGGTGCATGGTCCTTTTGGGTTGCCTTCACCAAAGCAACTTGATAGGATGAATCATGGAGAGAAAGGATTAAATATGATTTATTAATATATTATGAGAATAATATATTAAAGGAGAAATCATATTGTTTAATTAATATTAGTCAATAATTAATTGGTAATTAGTTTTGTGACTAAAAGAGATTAATTAAACTTAAGGGACTGAAATTATAATTATAAGATAATTGCAATTATGGCCATGGATTGCCTTTTATTAAAAGGTGGACGAATTCTATGGGGGAAGCCCATATGAAATCGTCCAAGGCTTTAAGAAAAGGGCTCCGTGGGTTGCTTAGGGCTTAAGCAACCAAATTAGGGTTTCCTTGTTAGATAACCCTAATAGCCTTACTATATAAAGACCCCTTATACCTCAAAAACGTGGACAAGCAACCTTCTAGGGTTTTCACACGGTTTTGGCAGCCTCCATCCTCTCTCCTCTTCATCCTCTTGCGTATGGTGTTTGTGAGCCATTAGAGGAGTGACATTTGTGACTCTAAGCTTTCTAAAGTCATTACAAGGAGGAATTGGGATTGTTATTGCTACATAACAATCAAGGTAATATCTTAAACCTAATTATATGTTAATATTGATTTCCATATGCTAGAATTAGGGTTTATAGTCTTGGATTCAAAGCATGTACAATAGAGAAACCTAGATCCAAGCATTAGGGTTTGTATGAGCACATAGGATGTCTTATGACCAAAACCCATCAGTGGTATCAGAGCCTAGCTTGGTTTCAATTGTATTGATGCTTAACATGTTTGAATAACTCGATTTTTTGGATTCTGGAGGCTGGACTCGCCGAGTCCATGGCTGAACTCGCCGAGTCCATGCAAACTCGCCGAGTCCAAGCCTGGCTCGCCGAGTCAGCTCGTCAGATGGAGGGTACTTCGGGATTTCTTGCTGTTTTTGCTTATGGATAGTTACCTTATCATGTTAGATCAATATTAATCTGATTATATGATATATTTGACTATAATTTTGATCTAATTGAAGATATTTATCAATTAATAAGATAATTGTTTCCTTATGTGATAATTGATTAATTATTTTAAGTAAATTGATAAATTGTTTTGCAAGAAATCATTAAATAAATCAAATATGGATAATTATGTGATTAATTGTTAATTTAGATTATTTGTTATTTGATCCTTGATGTTATGAAAAGTTTCATATTTTGCCCTTTAGGTTTTATAGTTTAAATTTGAACCCAAAAGTTTTGTTGTTTTGAAATTTAAATAGTTGAAACCCTAATGTTTTGAAAAAGGTTTCAAAACTTGCCCTCAAGTTTTGGAATTTAAATTTTGATTAAATGGTTTAATTTTGATGTATATTTAAATTCTAAACCCTAATGTGTTGAAATGTTTCAAAACTTGCCCTCAAGTTTTGGAATTTAAAAGTTGATTAAAAGTTTAATTAGGAATATTAAATTCTAAAACTCTAGTATTGTTTTGAAAAAGTTCAAATCACACCCTTATGGTTTTATTAATTAATTAAGGTGTATAATTAAAAGAGATTTAATAAATCCATAAAAGTTTAGGTTTACAATTTAATTGAATTAAAAGTATAATTGTCAAATTAGACCACCTAGTATTTTGAAAGTATAAAATACACCCTATACTATATATAACATTAAAAGTCTAAAATTATATATATGTATGAGTAAAAGTCAGTCTTACCGTTAGTAGGCCTCATTCACGAAGCTAGTCTATAAGGAGTGTTTAAGGAAATTGCCTATAAAATGGCGATTGAATGGGCATCCACTCTTACCCACCGCACTCTTGACTAGTGGAGGGTCGTTAGCCGAACGGGTAGGATGGGACAAAACCTTCCATTATAAGTATAATGAAGTATAAAAGTAACTAAATGTTTTCATAAAATTCCCAATCTTAGTTACTTAGGCAAAAGTGAATTGATGCAATTCCATAAAATTACACTTTGTGCCCTTACGAAGACGTTAGTGGAGCGTGTGTGGTTTACCGGCACACTAAATGGTTCTAAGCAAAGGTAGCAAAGGGTGACTCAATGTTTGTCATAGTTCGGTGGAGCGTGTGTGGTTTACCGGCACATCGAATAGGTGATTGTAACATGTGAGGGCACCATGTAAGTTTGCATGGTTATTCACACCCGCTTTGTGATCCTCGGCATCCCAGTCACAAACAAGAGGGGCATATCGAAATTTAAACATGCCATTGAAAGTTCAATGAATCTCAAAGGATCTAGGAGTTTTCATAGATTTAAAACTTAAATTTCTTTTTCGTTTTTCATGGTGGAAATTAGCGAATCGTCATTCACTTACCTTCAAATGTTATGCAATTTGGGTTACGGCATCCCTCTCCCGAGTTGTAGAATATTGTGTTGGGTCCTAGCCTTAGTATTTCATTTGGGTGACTTACTAAGGACTCAATCTATCAATTAACTTGAATTTGTTTTTCTCCCGTTTTGTAGATGTCAAAGTTCGACAACTATGGTCTTCCCAAATCCCGTGGAACAAGCATTCCACATGAAGATGGTATTCCACGATTCAATTGAGGAACGAGAAATCATGCTTCACTTCCTCCTCCTCCTCCTATTGTTCTCCCCAACCCACAAGATCGAAGAATTGAAAGGTTCAATATCACTAAAGCCCTATTGGAAATGAAACATGTAGATGGTAAACTCGTGTGTGCCCACGTTCTAGGAATGAAATCACACATTGATAGCTTGATAATGTTGGGTGTGTCATTCCCAGATCAGTTGGCTGTGAATTGGGTTTTGTAGTCACTTCCTGAATCATATAATGAGTTCAAAAGAAAGTATTATATGATGAATCATGACGACAACCTCATTGACCCAACTTACATGCTCATTGCTGCTGAATCAGAAATGATTTGGCAAAGCAATGGAGCGTATTTGTTGGAAAAGTCAACCGACCATGCTTCCGAGGACGTTCTAGGAGAACCAACCTGCGTTTACTGCCAAAAGAAAGGGCGTTGGATACAAGTCTACCCAAAGAGCCTGAAGAGTCCAGAAGATGGGAGAGTCAAAGAGTATGGCTGCGCTTCAGGTAAAATCCACTATCTAACTCCATTAATTTCCTATTCATTAATTCTTAATACATAATGTAATAAGATTACATTTGAATATTTTACAGGATCGGTGAAAAGAAAGGAAGCTTGGTGAAAGAGCAAGATGAATCTAATCACAAGGAATGGATCTTGATCGCATGGACTTGAAGATTAGATTTTGATCTTAGATAGTTATGATAGAGTTGTTAGAAAATTTTCTTTTGAAATACATAGTTTTTAATGGATTTTGCATTGTAAGGACAAATGTTTTCCGCTACTTTTATAAATAAAATAAATTTTCGTTTGACTTATTTATTTATTTGTTTATTTCCTTGCAATGAAATCGTTATGAAAATTGGTGTTTGCATATTTCTACAACAAATGGATTTGGTTCTTATTATATTATGGAAAGTCGAGAATTTACCAAATAGGGAGAGTTTCTCATCGCCCAAGTTTCAATTGGATAGAAACTTGGAATCATGCAACGTGGATGCACGATGAATGAGAAATTTCATATTTGGAAATTAGACTAATTCATTGACAAAGTGTCAAGTGAAGGACTAGGAGATCGAGTACACAAAGTTGTGTGTTGATCAAAGTCCACCATAAGAATAACAAAGATATTCGTCATAATTTACTAAAAGTTTAGTAAATATGATTATACTTACAAGATTAAGTGTAATTCGGAATTGATTAAAAAGGTTTAAATCAATAGCAAACGAATAAGAAGAATCAAGTAGGCAGAAAGATAAAAGTTTCTCCATTCTAAGAAGAAGGGAGAGTAGCTTTTATGCTTTATAATAAGTCTTAATGATTAAGAACCATATCTCAATTGATTCTCTAAGTGAGTCTTAATACAATTGTATGTTTAAGAAGAGGAATCAAGGATTGAAGAAATGGTTAAATCAAAAAGTCAATCATACTTCGTTCCAAAACAAGTCTTAAAGTTAAGATTGTGACATTGAGTGAATAGTATTAAGAAGGTTTAAAACATTCATTAAATGTGGTAAGTTGTGATGTCTTAGATAAGACAAAGACCAACTAGGACCAATTTATGAAGAGTTTTGATAAAAGCTACACTAACTCTTAAATATTTGTTTGTCAAGAAATGTTTTGACAAGAGAATCTTATATGTCAAAGAGTCAGTGGGAGTCTTAATGGTCTTGAAAGGTTTCAAGAACAAATCAAATAAACCTTATCGATCATCACTAGCACACGAGTTGAGGTTTACAACCTATCGTGTTGACATTATTTAGTTTTCGTGCCAATCCAATCGAGTTAATTATGCATGTGAGTCCTATGAGTTCTCATTTGAATGCATAAAAGGCAAGGACCTTGATCAATGGAAAGTACATTGATAAGAAAAGGTGAGCTGCTTGACTACTTAGAAGACATGGTGGGCAGTTGTGTTACCATAAGGCAAGAAATCAAGATTAAGAAAGTTTGGTCCATATGAGTTTGAATTTGTCGTAAACTTTAGTTTTAACAAATTCACATGGATAGGAACACATACACCGTTTAAATCTAAGTGTCATAAGATTTCCTCCTTCATGAAAATAATTGTGAGGAAATGCTTTCACTAAGAAAGATTTTAAGAAGATAGTGATTATAAAATTGCATTCTCGAATTCGATTATGGTTACGGCATCCCTTTCCATTTGAATTGTGAGGTTTGGCAATTAGTCTTAAGTGTTTAGACACACATATGAACTATCGAAGGCAAAGGTGTATAAGTTAAAGAAGCCTTGATAAAAGATTATCAAAGCACTAAGTATGAGAAACATGAACTTAAGAAATTCAATAAGCATTTTTTCTGAAAGTTAACATGTTTATGAATACATGTCGAAGCTAGTGGGAGCATAAGTGTTATGTTTTATAATAATCATCATGATAGTGGGAGCATAAATGTTATGATTGTATGATTATTAAGGAAAGTATTGCAAGGTTAGCAATATGAATTATAGAAAACAAGAGTCATGCTTTGCAAAGTTGTAAGAGTTGAAAGGTTGTTTTGCTATAATTAAGGGAGAGAATATTATGCTTCATTTCAAATCTAAAGGATTAGGTTGAGAAATGTTAATAAATTTAGTCAAAGGTACATAGTGTGTTCTTAAAATTTCGATTATGATTACGACATCCCTCTTCACAATTCGAATTTTGAGAACATAGCAAATAAAACATTATGTGTCGTGTCCCATACGCTTCGTGTATAGGATCGATTGCAAATGCTTTAATGTTTGACCATTCTAAAATTTTCAAATGTCGAGTGCATTTAGAGGGAAAAGGGACTAGAATTGGTTTTGACTAAAACAATTAAACAACTATCAAAGGACAACCCAAAGTTCGACGATGATTGGTCGCTTGTGAGTAGTTGCAAGTATAGTATTGGAAAATATGGAAATGTTTCCATATTGGATGGACCGTATCGACATCATTAAGAATAGATAAGATTCTATTAAGAATGAGTTGTCATATGGAACATATGGAAGTGTGTCCATATTGGGAATTGAATATTGAGAAATCTATGACTAGATTAGAAACTTCTATGCAAAAGGATGTTCAAAGAATGTACTTTGAGTAAGAGACATCACGTCTATGGAATTGTCTTGTAACAATCTCCGATAGAGGACTTTGTAATATCATTGGCAATAGTCTTTGTGACTTTGGTGCAGTGACATTACGAAAGGATAGTTGCATAGAATGTTAGAATCTAGCATATTCTATAAGTAGCAAGAATTTGATATTCTTTGACTTATGAAAAACGGATTTGGAGTTGTGAAATGAGAAGGATTGGAAATGTGTTCAATGTGATCTATTTCACAAAGTAAGAACCATAAGTAAACATTGTGTGCATGCTAGGAGCATGGGACAAGTGTTGGAATTCAAGTAAGAAGTTGATTAACCGAAATGACAAATAATGAGTAATCGATATGGTGATAAATAAAAGGTGTTTTATTTATACTCAAAGGTTTGAGGCCATATGGGATTAGTATTATTCTTGTGTTTCACTTTGCATGTTTTGACTTCCAGAATAATTGAGTTTATTAAGAATAATCGAATTATTCAAACGGGCCACAGTCGTTCATATGTTGGAAGTAGATATGAATGAAGACTGCCGTGAATTGGTGTGTGGATTGTCTAAAGAGAATTAGACACAAGCAAATGTTTGCTGCAACGTTCATGAGTGCTTATGAATATGATTTGAGCATTGGATTAAACCCACGCTCACTTGGATCACTCCATGAATTGTGTCACGAGTGATTGGTGAGACGATAACATCTTATATTCTTGAAACCGAGATGTGTGAGTTGTATCTTGCGAATCGGTTGCACATTGATAATATGTAAACGCACTAGTAACTTGGTGTTATAAAACATATTGTTGTGTGTGATTTGGTACGTGAGTGCAAGCGAGCATTGTATCAAAGTTTATCCATTCCTTTTATTCAAAGTAGGATAAAGGCGATATCTTTGGGCCCCTCGATGGTTTAGTGATGACAAACGTAAATGCTCGGCCGGGCTAGGGCTAATTTGATTTGTTCAATTAGTCAGTCGTCATAAATCGGAATCGAGATATAGTACAAAGAGAATGATTTGAAATCATATCTCATATGATATACAGAATGGAGGAATATATGATCCCTTATCTAAGGACACGCGTATCTGATAGGATCAGAGTTGACAACGGCTTTGGAAAGCTACGATTGCAGATCGGGATCCGAAGTCATACGCAGAATAGTTGTTAGACTTATCTAAGTGGGAGACTGTTGGATTAGTGTCTAAGTCCATAACTATTTTGGTATGTACTTGACCCGATGGTGCATGGTCCTTTTGGGTTGCCTTCACCAAAGCAACTTGATAGGATGAATTATGGAGAGAAAGGATTAAATATGATTTATTAATATATTATGAGAATAATATATTAAAGGAGAAATCATATTGTTTAATTAATATTAGTCAATAATTAATTGGTAATTAGTTTTGTGACTAAAAGAGATTAATTAAACTTAAGGGACTGAAATTATAATTATAAGATAATTGCAATTATGGCCATGGATTGCCTTTTATTAAAAGGTGGACGAATTCTATGGGGGAAGCCCATATGAAATCGTCCAAGGCTTTAAGAAAAGGGCTCCATGGGTTGCTTAGGGCTTAAGCAACCAAATTAGGGTTTCCTTGTTAGATAACTCTAATAGCCTTACTATTTAAAGACCCCTTATGCCTCAAAAACGTGGACAAGCAACCTTCTAGGGTTTTCACACGGTTTTGGCAGCCTCCATCCTCTTCCCTCTTCATCCTCTTGCTTATGGTGTTTGTGAGCCATTAGAGGAGTGACATTTGTGACTCTAAGCTTTCTAAAGTCATTACAAGGAGGAATTGGGATTGTTATTGCTACATAACAATCAAGGTAATATCTTAAACCTAATTATATGTTAATATTGATTTCCATATGCTAGAATTAGGGTTTATATTCTTGGATTCAAAGCATGTACAATAGAGAAACCTAGATCCAAGCATTAGGGTTTGTATGAGCACATAGGATGTCTTATGAGCAAAACCCATCAGGTGCCACATGTCACCATCTAGTGGCAAGACTTGTGGAGAAAGCAATGGCCAAGATTGTGCCACATCGCCCATTTTCGCACAACACACTTCCGACTTCTAAAATCCGTAACTTTCACATACGACCTCCGTTTTTGATGTTCTTTATATCCACGCGTAGGTAAAAATAAGACCTACAACTTTCATTTTGACTCTGTCGGCTAGTTCTCGACTGATCTTAAATTTAACAGTACGAGGAGGTTATATTGTTAAATGTCCGTGTAAAATTCATAACTTCTACATACGAGCTCTGTTTTCATCTGTCTTTTTACCATTGAGTTCCTATTAATAATATCTTCAATTATCATTTAGGTCGCGTAAGCCACAAACCGCTCCATCTAAAATTCGAGTTTTGGGCTGTGCACTACTAAGCCAAATTTTAGAAAATTCATAACTTCCTTATACGAAGTCAGATTTGGGCATTCTTTTTTTTTTGTACGTTCTCGGTTTAACGTAGACTACAACTTTTGTTTAGATCACTAAGGCTAAAAATCCCTTTATCAAAAATTCACTATTTACGTCTCCCGGTGCCGTGCTGGTTTTGCCGTAAAACTTTGACGGACCATAACTTCTTCGTTATAAATCGGATTTCAGCGTTCTTTAGATGTACTGAACCCTTGTAACATATACTACAACTTGGTTAGTATTAATCCTTCTAAATAATCTTCCATCAAAATTGATGCTTATTGTCTCTAAATTGGCTAGCCCAGATCTGCAGGTGTTACAGGAACCGCGTAAAGCTTCAAAACAAACAAATTGACATCTTGTTTGATCAAGGTGGTGTAAGCAAATTGATTTAAGGGTGTAAAACCTATAAAGAAAATATAATCAATGGCCCTGACTGTTTTAGATGATGTCATAAGGTTTCTCTTTTAATAATATTTAGAGATGTTTTATGGGGAATACATTCTTATCAAATGGTTTTATTAAAATATATTTATATCTATAAATATGAAATCATTTTAAAGGTTAAATCTTTAGGATAATGTAGTTATAGATACTATGCTTAGTTATAAGTTATGATATTATGCATACGAGTTATGATGTCCGATAGTCTAGGAAAAGATAATACCTAGATGTTATAATGGATAAATCCCTAGGATAAATTAGTAACTTGAAATTATGTTCGTTAAATATAGGGATATGCAACATACTTAGTTGTTACTCTTCCTAAATATCCTAGTTTCAAATGATTATGAGATCAAAAGTTATAATTATCAAATATAAGATGAAAAGATTTATATTGTGATAGTTATAGGAAATCCCTTGGAAGGATTAAAAGATAAAATATAAAAGATAAATACCGAAGGTTAATGCGTTAGTGAACTATTATATTCATCCAAAGGCCTTGATTAAATATGGCATTCCCCGATACTTATAAATGTTAATCTTGCGAGAGCTAGCAAGATATGTATAGATCTATATGGAGTTAGACAACCCCACCTGCGATTGTTAGCTACAATCCCGGTAGGATAGCTTTCTTATTATTCACTATTTCATGATCGATGAGGCGTTGCGGTGGGAAAATTATTAGTCAAACAACGTCGATTATAGGGGCTCATGGTAATACATTAGATCACGATCCGACTACCATTTGGGATGCCTTAGAGTGGTAGAGAAAATATGTTAGGGTCGTTATATATCCTACAAAGAGAGTAAGTTAGGATTAATAAATATATCCTAAAATGATAATAAGATAGGATCATTAAATATCCTAACAGATAGTAAGCTAGGGTTTATGTAATACTTTAAGAAATGTTTTTTTTTAAAAGAAATTGATTCGTAAATTAATACAAACCAATAAAAGACAAAAACTATAAAAACTTGTGCACTCACCAACATTATGTTGACGTTTTCAAACATAGATGTAATCTCAAGGAGATGAGTGTAGAGGACGTTCGTGTCAAGGAGGAGGATGTCTTCAAGGAAGCTGTTGTCGTTTTAGTTCTGTATGTTTATCGTTTTTAGTCCTGTTTAGGTTGTGTGCTTGTCTTTTAAAACAATGTAATACCAAAATAATTTATAATAAATAAAATAAATGTTTGTGATATTCTATTGTGTTATGCTCTCTCTCTCTCTCTCTCTCTCTCTCTCTATATATATATATATATATATATATATATATATATATATATATATATATATATATATGCCTCAATCCAATTTCCCCATATTCGTACCGCCCAACATTTCCGCCACCGGCTGGGGGTGTGACAAACTAGTATCAGAGGTACAGGTTATAGCGAACTAGTAATTCCTTAGGAACTACGACTATAGCCTAAGGCATAAATCTCTGAATTAGTTTAACCTAGTAAAAGTATTATTATTAGTTACTGTATGAATAAACTACTTACTGGAGAGGTGCCTAAGATGGAAAAAATTGTCATTTGGGTTGCTAGATATCAGAACGGCTATATGCTAAAATGGTCATTCCCTCCGACTTTTCCCACTTGGATGATCGTTGTGGTCTTGAGGTATACAAACATAGAATTAGTAAAGTACCATAATCAACCACTAATCAGATAAAGAGTTATATAAACTCTTATAAATACACCTGGGTATTATAAAAAACTATCCATTCAAATCTTAACTTAAGACTTTAGGTCAAAAACGAATCGTAGGGTTAGTCTAGTACTGTTGTCATATGACAACTAGACCTAGAATACACAACTAAGTTTTATTATGGTCAAACCAACGCACGCCTAAACCTGGATACCGTAGTTGAGAATCTAAATGCTTGAGGATATATGGATTAGTAGTTTAGTATGGCTAGTTAAGAGATTAGGACGAGGCCCACGACTAGAGGATCTTCATATCCATTGCATAGATTGAATCCCTAAAGACTAGAGCGTTAGATTAAGACCTAGTGCAAGAGGATGGTATGGCTTGAGGATATCCTGAATAAAGATAGGCATACGACATACCACCTATATAGAAAGTTACCTAAGATACAATACTACCTGCTATATATATATATATATATATATATACTATATTAGGATATTATATGTATTATATATTATTTCTCATAAACATCTAGCTATTTGAGGTCTTATGCAGGAAATTGGAGCAATATGGAGGACATATAGGACTGGGTGTTGCATCCTTATCCGGAAGAAGATCAGGTGGCATCACGTATGCCTGAGACTGAGAGCGATTACGATGCAATGATGCCCCTACCATCTACTCCAGTATCAGCTGACGATGAGCCATTTGAAGACGTGGAAGAACCCAGTGAAGAGGAGCAGCCTGGCAATGAGATCCGTGAAGCACCTGTAGACAATTCTCCCTACACAGATTTGTCTTCTCACTAGGATCGTGAGGAGACTCAAGAGGTGGACCCTACTGAGTCAGAGTCATCCACAAAGACTATTGCCCCACTTCCCCCATCCTCTCTCATTATTCATGCCCCAGGACGTAGGATCATCACTACCCCCATAAAATTCATTCCTATCCTATCCCGCAAGAGGGAAGGCTTACTACCATCATCCTCGAATCCATCAACAGAACCCTGTCCTACCCATAGATGGACACCCCAGGTGGACGAGTAGATCTAAGAGGATAACATTAGGTTTTATGAGATCAAAGATTCGTCCCAAGAGCCTAAGCGTGATCCCATCCCAAAGCATCCTATAGATCGAGTGATCTCAGTTTTAGTCCTGCGTGTTGCTTAACACGAGGATCACATACATCAGGCGGATGAGGATTGCGATTCACTGATGAGGGAGGTCAGGATGTTAGCTGGTAGAGTTAGGTGATTAGAGCAGGGGATAGATTATGATGTGATGAGGATCCTCCACGCTTATGATCACCTGGAGGAGGCTTATTCTCTAGTACATTATCAGAAGATCAAGATTGAGAGTGCTGATCAGCATGTGAGAGAGAGGGGGATTTGAGTTTGTTGGTGTTTGAGATAAGAGCGGGCACTATAGAGTTGATGATTGTTTGCCTTCAGCATCTGTTCGCACATATATTGACTTGGATGTTAGTTTGTTTTTGGTTATGGTAGATAGTTCTAGCCTAGTGAAGCTAGGAACTATGAGTATTTTTGGCTTTGAGGGAAGGAATATTGGTGTAACTGGTAATAGGAACCCGCTACGTCTTTTGTGTAAATTAGATACTATTCCTTCTCAAACCACACCATTATATGCTATTTTGTTTTTGAAAATGTGATGTAAAAAGTGTTGAAATTTAATGAAAACTATTTGATCTTAATGTTTAGTGTGTTTCTTGTTTGATTTTTTTTCTTGATATAGTTAACTCTTCTAACTAAAAGTATCAAAGTAAAACCTCAAAATAACAACTAACATATTCCTTAAGTTTAGAATCATGCCTCAAACTAGAAGGAACCCAAGACAACCTCAAACAAATCCCGAGCCTATGAGCTCAACCGCGATTAAGGCATTAGTTTCCCAATGCATAGCTACCACCATAGCAAGCCTAGAAACCCTTAGGAGTTTCAAATCAGGAGGTAACGGAGGTGAGAGTTCATAAGGAGATAATCAATGTCCACCTAGAATCTGTTCATATAAAGATCTTGTGAACTGTAAGCTAAAATCCTTCTATGGAAATGAAGGCGTGGTTGGGCTTACTAGGTGGATGGAAAAGATGTAGTTTGTTTTCGAGATAAGCTTCTGCCCGGAGGACTGAAAATTCAAGTTCACCGGCTGCACCCTAGAAGACTCAACCCTAAGCTGGTGGAACAGTTACACAAACACCATGGGCATTAATGTAGAAAACACCATGTCTTGGAGTGAGTTGAAACAACTCATGATTGGGGAATATTGTCCACACTGCAGAAGTTGGAGTAGCAGCTGTGGAATCTTATGATGTAGGAAGTTGTTGCTACCTATGCGATCCGTGTAATGCCCATAGATCAGGGCTAGTCAATTTAAGGACAATGGGCATCAAAAATGACTTTTTGATGGAAAGATTATTTAGAATGAATAATCTTAACTAAGTTGTAGTTGTCATGACAAGGATTTAAGATATATAAAGAATGCCGAAATCCGAGTTATCACGACGAAGTTATGACCTGTCGAAGTTTTGTGACAGAACGGGTACGAAACTACATGACGTAAATAGTGAATTTTTGATAGAGCGATATTTAGGCTTAGTGATCTAAACAAAAGTCATAGAATACATTAAACTGAGAGCGTGCATAAAAACAACGTCTAAATTTGACTTCGTATGAGGAATATATGATTTTTCGAAGTTTCGGCTTAACGGTATGCAACCCAAAGTTCGAATATACGAGCGAGTGGTTTCTAGCCGTAACAATCTAAACGAGAATCGAAGATATCATCGATAGTTGTCCAACGGTAAAAAGACAGAAGAAAATGGACATTAGGTGAAGAAGTTATGAATTTCTAACGGAGTTTTCCTGTCCTGGCCTACTAAAAATAATATAATAAAAATAAATTCAAAATTATCCGATGGAGTCTAAACGAGAGTTGTTCAACATAATCTCACATATGCGTGTATATAAAGAGCATCGAAAATAGAGATAGTATGCGAGAGTTATGATTTTCTGAAGTTCGAGGCATGCATCCCAAAGGAGGAACGCCCTGCGTTCAGAAGTGGAACACCCCGCATTCATAACTAGGCCTCGTATTGGCCACGTCACCCTCTAGTCACATAGCCATCACTTCCGAAGTTCGGTAAGAAATGACGCACCGGAACGCGCTGTGTTCATCCAAGGAACGCACTTGATTTGGGAACGCGTTGCGTTCGTTCAAGGAACGCACTGTGTTCGGGGGCCAGACCCAGCCCTATAAATTGAGTGCAAGACCTTCGGGTTTTGTTGCTACTTTTCTTTCCTTCACTTATTATTCTCTCGATTTACGTGCAAGTTATACCTCCGAAGCCCCGGTATCATCCCGACTCTCGAAGCAAGTCTCGAAACTCTGAAGATCCCGAGAGGAAAAGAGTTTCCAAGCCGAAGCTCTGCCCGCGAAAAGCCTAGTGTGTGAATATATCCCAGATTCACCAAAGAATACTACTTTAAGAGTCGCAGTGCTGTCCGATAATCGTCTTATCAAGTGAGTGCATAGTCCCTTTCATGAACATGATTTTAATACAAGTATTGTTTGAATGTAATAAATATATGTTTTGTGTGAGTTATTTGATGATGTCTGAATTATGTGTTAAAGAACATACCTGACTTTTTTTATGATAACTTATGTTAAAGAGTAAACCTAAGGTTTGCTATAATGGTTATGTGGTAGTATCTCTTTATGAGTACGAGGGAGATATATACAGAGAATAGAACTTTAAAATATGTCATCGATTCGGAAGTATGGATTAGACATAGTTATTCATCCCTAGTCCGAGAGTATGGATTAAGACTTAGTTAATTGTCCTTATTCTGGGAGTATGGATTAAGACTTAGTTAGTTTTCATTAATCCAGGAGTATGGATTAAGACATAGTCAGTTGTCCTTAGCCCGGGAGTATGGACATGACATAGAATTTGTCATTAGTCCGGGAGTATGGATTTAGACATAGACCAATTGTCCCTTATCCGGGAGTATGGAATGGGCACAATCATGAACTCGAGAATATGGATTAGATCTGGGAGTAAGAGTTAGAATTTGAGGTCTAGGGGTATGGATAGTCTCGTTGAGAGGATTGACAGGGTGGGGTAAGAGTTGGTTATATATATACCGAAAAAAATTTATATTTTGTGAATTCTAAATTATATATATATATATATATATATATATATATATATGTATGTATATATATATATATATATATATATTTTAACATTGTGGGATTGAAATCCCTATGTACTCACCAGGTTTTCCAAACCTGACCCACTCAATATTTTTCTATCATAGGTATTGATACAAAGACGCATTACACTGAGAGATTAAAGAGATGTATATTAGTAGTGTAGATGAATGTAAGTTTGGTTTATGCTTATATATCTGTATTGACCAGGACATCCCAAATGTTTAAAATACATCTCTTCGGAGGTGCGTGGATAAAGTATTTATCATGTTTTCTGGGGACAAATTCTGCAATAGTTTTCTTTAGACGATTACTCTGATTTTAAAACAAAGCATAAACAAATCGGTCTTTCTGGCCGTGAAATTTGGGGATGTCACAGTTACTAGTGAGTTGTACCTGATCCTACATCGGCTTGGAAGGAGAATAAAACATTTCCTTATAAGGGGTGTGGAAACCTTCCTTATCACAACGCATTTTAAAGCTGTAAGGGCAGAAGATCCCATAAGAACTCTGCAATTAAGCATGCTCGGGCGGGAGTAGTACCGGGATAGGTGACCCCTTGGGAAGTCCTTGTGCAGATTGGCCCAAAGCGGACAATATTATGATACGTGCCAGAAGGGGATATTACAGTTGGTATCAAAGCTGAGGCACGAGTCAATGTGTTCGACGGGGACGTCGAACCCTATAACGGAGGGTGGAGGTGGGTTGTACATGATCCCACATCGGCTTGGAAGGAGAACAAAACATTTCCTTATAAGGGGTGTGGAAACATTCCTTATCCCAACGCATTTTAAATCCGTGAGGGTATCAGATCCCATAAGAACTCTGCAGTTAAGCGTGCTCGGGCGAGAGTAGTACCAGAATGGGTGACCCCTTGGGAAGTCCTCGTGCTGAGTGGTCCAAAGAGGACAATATTGTGATACATGCCAGAAGGGGATGTTACAGTTCGTCTCAGTGACCTTGCTACCTTATGTCTTCGGATGGTTACTGTTGGATTAATGTCTAAGTACATAACTATATTTGGTATGTACTTGACCCGACCCGGCATGGTCCATTTGGGTTGCACTTTACCGACACAATTTATATGGATAGTCTTTTGAGAATAGTATATTTATGATTTATATTAATATATTATAAGTTATAATATATTAATATGGAATCATATTATTTAACTAGTATTGATCAAGACTTAATTTAGAATTAATTAAGTGATCAAAATGAACTAATTAAATACCGACTCTTATATATATGGAATGGGGCAAGTTCATTTAGGTTGGGCTAAGCTTTCATGGATAGTCTATGGAGTGTTTAATCCATGGATCATATGAAATGAAAGGTCATGGGTTTAACCCTAGTCTCCACACTATATAAAGATGTCCTTGGTTGGTGAAATCGGCACTAGTGTGGGTACACTAAGAGGGCTAGCCGATTTCACTAGAGAGAACCAAAGTATTCTTATTCTCAAAGTCTTCCAAGGTGTTTTGGTGGTTTTTGATTCCACTTGAGGCTTCCACACTATTGGGGCTAAGCTCTTAAAGCTTGAAGACATCAAGCTACACCAAAATGTATGTCATCTAATTAGTATTTGTAGTATAGTTGCCTCATAGTATGCTAGTTAGGATTAAAACCTTGGAAAGTTCTTATTTACATGTATAATAGAGAAAACATAGATCCAAGGTTTAAAGGGTTGCATGTACACCATAGGAGTGTTAGAATGCTCAAAACCCAACAATGGTATCAAAGCCTAGGCTTGTTTTCTTGTTACACTTGCAAAAACTACTGAAAAATTGAAGTTTTTTGCTGTTTGGACAACGGACTCGGTGATTCCATCTGGGGACTCGACAAGTCCATGCCTTAAAAATGTTCAAAACGATCCAACTCGTCGAGTTGGTTCATGCACTCGACTAGTTGGACCCCCAGACAGCATATATATTCGACTGTTTTGGCTAGAAATGGGCTAGGAACATTACCCTAAGTTGTTTTTGAACTTATAAACCTATTTTTGATGTGGTAATGTTCATCCTAATCCAATTTCAAAGATAATTGTCAATAGATTCATGTTTTGTATTAGTTTAAGAGTATTGCTAATTACATGGAAAAGTTTGATGTGAATTATCTTTGTTCATATGAGTTGCTTAGATTAATAGAAAAGTTAATTGAACAGTTGTTTTCAATCCATTTTAATCTAAAAGTTGATTCTAAAATGTGTTTGTGTAACTTGTCCTTAAGTTACATGAAAAGTCACATTTAAGTTTCTTAAAACTCATAAAAAATTGTCATAGGTTACAAAATGAAGAGTCTTGTTATCATTAAATGGTTTTATAACTCCATAACTTGTCCTCAAGTTGTGAAGGTTCAAGAGTCTCTTCATTAAATAAAATATGTGTAACCTTAGTTAAACTCGTAAAGCTTCCATAAGTTATGAATTATGAAGAGTCACTTTCTTAATTAGTTTAAAGTCTTCCATAACTTGTCCTCAAGTTATGGAATTTGAATAGTTTTTAATTAAAACTACTTTAAACACATAAGTTATGGAATAGAAAAGTTTTGAAAGTTACAAAACTTACCCTCAAGCTTTGGAATTTGAAAAGTTTTCTCTTATGAATACTTTAATTCCAAGTTTAGCCCTTAGAATTTTAAAAGTTCAAATTCAACCCTTTATACTTTATAATATTATAAGTTAATAATATATATATATATATATATATATATATATATATATAATATATAAGATCAAGTCAGTCTTACTGTTAGTAGGCCTCATTCACGAAGCCGGTATATAAGGGGGGGGGGGTATAAGGTTACTACCTATAAAATAACAGTTTAATGGGTGTCCACTCTCATCCACCGCTTCCTTGACTGGTGGAGGGTCGTTAGCCGAACGGGTAGGACACAGACTATAAATTCACCTTTCATTAAAAGTATTAACGATAAATACTAAGTAACTAAACCTTTTATAAATACCCAATCTTAGTTACTTAGGAAAATGTGAATAAGGTGCTAATCCATGAAATTACACTTTGCACTTTGTTTAAGTCGGTTAGTGGAGCGTGTGTGGTTAACCGACACATTAACTCGTATTTAACAAGGTAGGCAAAGGGTAACTTAATGTTTATCATAGTATCGATGGAGCGTGTATGGTTAACCGACACATCGATTGAAGGGTAAACGCTTAAGGGTACTAAGTAATTTGCATGGTTACTTCACACCTTGTTTTGTGATCCTCGGCATCCAAGCACAAAACCTGAAGGGCACACTCGAGATTG
Organism: Lactuca serriola; assembly: GCF_051521515.1. NCBI lineage: Eukaryota > Viridiplantae > Streptophyta > Magnoliopsida > Asterales > Asteraceae > Lactuca > Lactuca serriola. The sequence goes on from NC_136411.1 coordinate 188,575,501, forward strand.
AAACATGCCTTTGAAAAGTTCAATGAATCTCAAAAGAATCTAGGAATTTCAAAGCCAATTAAAACCTAATAATACATTTCGTTTATCTTGGTGGAAATTGGTGAATCGTCATTCACCTACATTCAAATATTTTATAGCTTGGATTACGATATCCCTCTTCTAAGTTATAAAATAGTTTGTTGGGTCCTAGCTTTAATATTTCATATTGGGTGTTATATTAAGGACTTTAAATCAACTATCTTGAATATCTCCCAAAAGATGTCTAGTTCAGACATCTATGATCTTCCCAAATCTCTTGGAACTTCACTTCCTCTAACTCCTCCAATTATTCTCCCTAACCCACAAGTTCAAGGTCGCTCAAGCCCTATTGGCAAGGCAAGGTCTAGGTGTGATCACATCTTGGAGATGAAGTCACATATCGACAAGCTGGGAGAGTTGGGTGTCAAAGTCTTGAGAAAGTTAGTGGTTCAATCACTTTCTAAGTCACATAGTGAGTTCCTTTGGGACTCCTATGAAACAGACTATGACAAGACCCTTAATGATCTTATCTATTTGCTTGGTGCTGCTGAATCAACAATGATTTAGAAGGCTAGTAAAGAAAATTTGATTAGAAGATCGACTTCCAAAAACTTTATGGACATTGACAATGGTGACACTAAAAATCAAGAAAAAACATTCTCTTCCTAATGGAAAGGGATCGGCCATAGTCAACTCAGTTGACCAAATGGTAAAGAGAAAGGCTAAGTCTAAGATTATCCCATGTACCATTCCCAAAGGATCCATATGGTTCTATTGCCAAAAAGGAAAGGGCATTAGTTGCGAAGCTGCCAAATTTACCTGAAAGATCATAAGGCTGGTAAAGTCCATAAGGTTGACTTTACTTCAGGTAAAGTCCACTATCAAACTCTGTTAAATTTCTATTATCAGATTCTTATTACATGATGTGACTGGGTCATGTGTTGATGTTTTAAGAATCAAAGGAAAAATGAAGGAAACTTAAAGAAAGAGTATGATGAATCTGACCGCGAAGATGGATTTCTATCGCTTGATTGAAGATCAGATTCTTGAGCTACTTCTTAGGAGTTATGATAGATTGCTAGGAAACATGTAATAACATAGTTTTCATTTCAAGTTACATTGTAAAGGAAAAGTTTTTTCCACATTTTAAAATAAATAAAAGTTGGTTTTACTTTATTTCCTTACAATGACATTCATGAAACTTGATGGTTGTATGTTTATAGCAATATTGGAAATATGAATTTGATTCTTTCATTTGTGGTAGTGTCTAAATTTACCAAATAAGGAAATATTCTCATCACCCAAGTTTCAATTGGACCGAAACTTGGAATCATACAAGGTGTTGAGTGTGATGTGTGAGAATTTTCAACTTTGGAAAATTAAGACTAGTTCCGTGTTCACATGTATATGTGACTCAAGAGAAGGACTAAGGGATCAAGTACACTTTCTTGTGCACTTGTCAAAGTCCACCACAAAAGGTGGATAAGACTATTCGTCATGATTTACTATGGTTTAGTAAATATGATTATACTTACAAGCTTAAGTATAATTCTAAAACATTGAAAAAATTTCAATGTAGGATAGAACTAATAAGAAGAATCAAATTATGGAGATGGATAGAAGTTTCTCAAATATGAAAAGATGGGAGAGTACTTTAGTATCATGTTTTAAGATCATCTTAATGATTTTGAGACCTTATCACAATTCATCCTCTAAGTGCATTTTGTTAGTTGAGAAGAGGATTTATGAATTGTTGAAGTGGTTAAATCAAGAAGATGATTCATATATTGTTCCAAAAACAATTCATAGAGTTATACTCTAAGATTGTAACTTGAGTGACATATCTTAAAGAAGGTTTAAAACACTTGTCAAATGTAAGAGTAAAAGTTTTCTACTCTTGTACATTTGAAATTGGTAAGTTGTGATGTTTTGGATAAAACAAAGACCAACTAAGGATAATTGTGTTAAGTGTCTGTCTTGATTAGAATCCACACTATATCTTGAATATTTGGTAAGAAAGTCTTATAAGTCAAGGAGACAGTGGGAGTCTAAAAGATCCTAAAAGGGTTTCAAGAAGGAATCAAGAATAAAAACCTGTATTTCATCACTAGCACACAACTAGAGGTTTATAACCTATCGTGTTGACATTTTTGGGCCCATTCCAGTTAAGTTGGCTATACATTTGAGTTCTACATGTTCTCAATTGCTTGCATAGCTACATGGAAGCAATGGAAGGCCCTTGAGCTGCCAGGTGGCAAGAAGTTAAGATTGCACAAGTTCAATCCATATGAGTTAGGATTTGTCACTAGTCTAGTCTTGTGATTATGGTTTGACAAATTCACATGGATAAGAACACATGCACCATAAAATCTAAATGCCATAAGGTTTCTCTTCGACTCATGAAAATGATGGTAAGGAAACTCTTTCACTAAGTAGATTTTGAGTAGATAGGAATTGTGAGAATGACAAAAGGTATAAACGTTATGATTACGGCATCCCTATTCATAATTGTTTAGACACACCTGTGAGCTATCTAAGAGAGGTGTATGATTTTGATAAAGTCTTATCAAAGCAATCTAGTATCAGAAATCTGAACTTTGCTAAGAAAGTCAATAAAGTATTGATTTCTTGAAGTCCAGCTGTTTCTGGATACATGTCAAAGCTAGTAGGAGCATAAGTGTTATGCTAGTGGGAGCATGATAATTATGATAAGTATTGCAAGTTATCAATGTTAATTATAGAAAACAAAAGTTTCAATTCGTGAGGTTGCAGGGGTTGAAAAAGTTGTTTTGCTATAATTAAGGGAGAGGAAATTATACTTCATTTCAATTCTAAAAAGCTTAGATTGAGTTTATAATCATTCTAAAGTGCTTATATTGAGGTTTTAATCACCTTTAGTCATGAATATATATATATATATATATATATATATATATATATATATATATATATATATATATATATATATATATATATGAATTTCATGTTGGATTTGTTCAACATAAGAAAATTCTATATATTGCGTGCTCAAAAGTCGATGATGATTACGGCATCCCTTTTCATAGTCAAATTTTGCGAATATGGCAAACAAAAATTATTATGGCCAAAGACATGTCTTGAACCATTTCTTTATGTGAAACATCATGAATCCTGTCCCATTTACTTTGGATACAAGATCGATTACATGTGCTATAATATTTATCCTGTCTGAATTTTCAGAATGCCTTGGGGCATTAAGGAGGAAAATGTCTAGAATTGGATATGACTAAAGTGATTAAGCAATTGTCGAGGATAATCTAAGGTTTACCAAAGATTGGTTGCTTAAGGACAGTTGGAAGTATACTGTTAATATTGGAAGGATCATATTGACATAGTTTGAAAAGAGGCAACTCTTGTTCAAAAGCGGTAGTCAAAATGGGAATATAGAGTTTTCTTAATAGGTACAAGCAATCTGTGTAAGGTTAAAGAAACTTAATGCAAGAAGCATGTTCAAAGCAATGTGCTTTGAATATGAGACATCGTTTCCATGGAATTTCTCTCCATTGGGATACTCTGTATTGATTGTTGCCAAGCCTTTGTGGCTTTGTGCATAATCATTCCAAGAGGAACAATGTATATAAGTTTAAAATCTAAACAGATTTCGATAAATGATAGGAATTTGGAATTCTTACATTTAAGACAAGGAATTGGGAGTGTGAATAGAGAATCTTTGAAACTATGTTCAATTGATCTAATTCACAAAGAAAAGGATCATTGACAAACATAGAGTTCATACTTGGTGTATGGCAAAGCTATTGTTTAGAAAACATAGTGTACATGCTTGGAACATTGGACACCTAGTGTTTTAATTCAAGTATAAAGTTGATAAAACCGAAACAATGAATAATGAGTAATCAATATGGTGATAAATAGCAAGTGTTTTATTTATATTCATAGGTTTTGATACCATATTAGATTCATTTATTCTTGTGTTTCACTTTGCATGTTTTGACTTCCATAATAACTAGGTTATTCTTCCGGAATGACTAAGTTATTCAAACCATCCACAATCGGTCATATGTTGGAAGTAGATATGAATCAAGACTGCAATGGGTTGGCTTGTAGATGTCCAAGTTGGTGGACAAAGCTGTGCTAGAACACTCATGAGTGCTCATAAGTTCTGAGTATTGGACTCAACCCATGCTCATTTGAATCACTTCATGGATTTTATCACGAGTGATCATGAGATGATAATATCTTATATTCTTCAAACCTAGAGATATGAGCTGTTACTATGAGTTGGTTGTACAGTGATTGCACGAAACCGCATTCGGTAACTCGATGTTATAAAATGTGCCTTTGTGTATGATTCAACAAGTAGTAGAACAAGCCATATGAGTCAAAGTTTATCCATTCCTTTTACCTTCGGGATAAAAGTGATATCTGTGGGCCCCTTGATGATTTAGTGATGACACATGTGAGTGCTTGGCCAAGACAGGACTGATTTGATTTTTTCAATTAGTCAGTCATCATGAATCAGAAATCGGGAAACAACAAATGGACAGAGAGAATGATTATAATCCATGTCTCAGTCCATATGATATCTAGAATGGAGGAATATATGATCCCTTATCTAATGGACAAGTCATTGACAAAGGTCAGAGTTCGTTGACAAGATCAGAGTTCGACAGCGGCTTTAAGAGCTACGATTGCCAGTTAGGTTTTGAAGTCATACTCAATAATAGTTTTAGACTTATCCAAGTAGGAGACTGTTGGATTAATGTCTAAGTCCATAACTATATTTGGTATGTACTTGACCCGACCCAGCATGGTCCATTTGGGTTGCACTTCACCGACACAATTTATATGGATAGTCTTTTGAGAATAGTATATTTATGATTTATATTAATATATTATAAGTCCTAATATATTAATATGGGATCATATTATTTAATTAGTATTGATCGAGACTTAATTTAGAATTAATTAAGTGATCAAAATGAACAAGTTAAATACGGACACTTATATATATGGAATGGGCCAAGTTCATTTAGGTTGGGGTAAGCTTTCATGGATAGTCCATGAAGTGTTTAACCCATGGATCATATGAAATGAAAGTTCATGGGTTTAACCCTAGTCTCCACATTATATAAAGATGTCCTTGGTTGGTGAAATTGGCACTAGTGTGGGTACACTAAGAGGGCTAGCCGATTTCACTAGAGAGAACCAAAGTATTCTTATTCTCAAAGTCTTCCAAGGTGTTTTGGTGATTTGTGATTCCACTTGAGGCTTCCACACTATTGGGGCTAAGCTCTTAAAGCTTGAAGACATCAAGCTACACCATAAGGTATGTCATCTAACTAGTCTTTGTAGTATAGTTGCCTCATAGTATGCTAGTTAGGATTAAAGCCTTGGAAAGTTCTTATTTGCATGTATAATAGAGAAAACATAGATCCAAGGTTTAAAGGGTTGCATGTACACCATAGGATTGTTAGAATGCTCAAAACCTAACAGTTACCCCATAAGATAAGAATATAGAGCGGTATATTTGGGGTTTGCCTCATCTTATCCAAGGCTTAGTCAATGCCTCAAAATCAACTACCTTCGATACTGCCAAGAGACTAGCCTTTAGTCTGACCCATCAAGAGGTTCGTCGTGGAACGGTGGTTCAGAAGGCTGGCCTTCCGAAGGTTGAATGTAGGTAAAGGAAGTTTGGCAAAGATTCCAAAGGGAAGGCTAGGCAACCAGCATAGAAGAAGCGGGAAGTTAGTCAAGCGTTTGCGTTTTCAACACCTCGACAGTGACTACCACATGAAGTAGACCTAGATGCAATGATTGTGGGTTTCTTCATATGGAAGCATGTTGGGTCTGTACCAACTACAAAAAGAAAGGTCATTTTGCCAACAGATGCAAACCCCACCCAATCAAGAAACCGCAACAGCATATAGCCAAGCGTGCTATGGGTGTAAGGAAGTTGGACATATCTAGAGGGATTATCCAAAGTTGAAAGGTCAGGGAGGTAATGACATAAGCATAACATTTGTTATAGGAGCCAGAGGGGCTGTCCAAGATCCGATGGTAGTTAGCATTATGTTCCTAATCAATAATTTATTTGCAAATATACTTTTTTATGCCGACACCATGTGGTAAACTTAGGGGAACCTATATAGTATATTACTCCCAAATTTAGGAAGTTGTTAGATAATCCATGTGGTAAACTTAGGGAAACCTATAGAGTAGAAATGGCTAACGACCAAGTCAGTAGTGTTAAGGAAATACTTAGGAATTGTGCCTGAATGTTAAATAATCATACTTTTCTCGTCGACCTTATGCTAATGCTCATTGGAAGTTTCAACATCATCATCAGTATGGACTGGTTATCCTCTAACTACGTCGAGGTGTTGTGCTTCTGTTGGATTAGGTGTCTAAGCCAATAACTAAATTAGTATAATATTGAATTTTTTGAAAAGCTCCTTTTGGGTTGCCCTCTTAACCATAAATAGCTAGAAATGATATTAGGAGAAAGAGAGATAAATAATCTATTAATATATTATGTGATTAATATATTAATTGGAAATAGATAATTGATGTGTTAATTTGTTAAGTAATTAATAAATTAACATGAGATCAGTTGTTATATAAATATTTGTTAATTTATATTATTAGTATATTAATAAGAAATCAGTTAGAATTAATTAATTATTAATCAGATTTAATCTGGAATTAATTTGGGATTAATTTGACAATTGAAGGTGCAAGGGGTGAATTGTAATTGTTTAATAGTTGAAAAAAATGATTCTAGAATCATCCAAGGGGTGGACAGTTTTAAGAGCCTCCTTAGGGTTTCCAGAAGCCTCCTGGATGCATGTGCGGAAATGATTTGAATAGGGATTAAATCTATTATTTAATTATTCAAATCTTGCTTTGTCCCTAGGTTACCTAAACTATAAATAAGACCACTTATTGCCTCAATTTCGTTCATGCTCTTCCTATAAGGCTTGGGAACGAAAATTATACCTCTCTTCTCTCTCTATCTCCTATTCATTCTAAGGTTTCTAGGTTTTGGGTGTGACCATTAGAGGCATGAAATTTCTAGTATTTGCTTTCCATGTTTTTCAAGAAGGAGATTGAAGTGATTTGTTTACTACAACAAATAAAAGGTATGTAACCCTATTATTCTATGTGATTATACTAGGGATTCATTCAAGTTCAAGTTATTTTTTATTTAATAGTGTGTTACGTTCAAAGTGTTAAGACATAGATCATTTAGGTTGCATGTGCCCTAAAATGTTAAGTGAAATTCTGCAAGCACATAGTTATTGTAATCTATAATAACCATCAGTGGTATTAAAGCCTTGGTGTGACTACTATTGTTTGTACATTAGATGAACTGATAAAAATCATTTTTTTAGAAAAACTGTTTCTCCTGTCGTGAACACCTGTTTCTTTGGTTGTTAATTGCTAATTATCTGTTTTAGTATCTGCCATAATCTAATCTTTACCTATATTAGATAGTAAATTTAAACCCTAAATGTTATGAGATGTCCTTAGACTTGATAATGATTAATTAATATTATCCTTATGGATCTTATTATTGATTTAATTAAATGTTTAATTAAAAGATAAATATTAAATCCATCAGTTGGTTTCAATTTAATTAATTTAAAAAGTTTAATTTGTATAACTAAGATTAAACCTTGTATTTTGAAACGTTTAAAATACTCCCTTATATATATATATATATATATATATATATATATATATATATATATATATATATATATATATATATATATATAAGTTACTATATGTATAAGACAAGTCAGTTGAGTCACTAGTATGTCTCATTCATGAAGCCAAACAATAAGGGGGCATAAGGAAACTACCTATATGTAACAACCCGAAATTTCATATCACTTCTTGTACCACAACTTGTAATCCAATCCGATCAACCAAACGTCATTTTCAAATTCGTTTCCAATTTCGCCATTTTATTAAGTCATTAGTTTATATCGACCTAAAATAACTTAATGGGTGTCTTAATACATTTAGAAATCATTTTAACTCCCCACTTTAGTAATCGGAATAAGTATAGAATCGACCGTATCGAGTCACGACAATTTGGTCGGGTATGACCAAAAGCCTCACGTAACGTCAGTATCGGGTAAAATTCTGTCGTGTCCAATTCCCGAACACTATATAAAGTGTTTTAAGATTTCATTTGAAACCTTTGGCCAATTTCTCATTAAACTCTCACAACCTCTCTCCTCAAGCTAGAATTAAGGTCTAAATCTCAAATCTAAGGCTTCAAATCTCTAAGGTACTTTCCCTAGCTTGTATTGTAACCTTCTTAGCCTTCAAATTTGAGTTCAAAGCATGGATTAAGACCATATTCATGAGTTTACGGCCATGGAGCCTTCATGGGCCGTAAACTCATATAACATGGGTTTTTAAGCCCCAAATCCCTTCCTAAGCAATTTTGGACTTTAGTTATGGCTTAATGGCTTCATGGACAAGACTTTTATCATTTAAAACATAGATTTTGAGCCATTTGAAGGATTTTACGGCCAAGGCATAAGCTTGGGCCGTAAACTCATGTAAATGAGGTTTTCATGAACTTAAACCCTTCCAAATCATAGTTGGGACTTAGATATGACATTAAGGCTTGCTAATCTAGACTTGCAACACTTTAAACATGATTTTTGGGTGATAAAAGTGAGTTTACGGCCAAGACATATTCTTGGGCCGTAAACTCCTCTTAAATGGGGATTTAGTGCCTTAAAACATGTCAAAATGCTTTCAAACTCAACCAATGGCTTTGTAGTAAAATATAGATGCATCCAAAAATAGTTTAAGGGTTTGTAACACATCAAAAATGTCATTTATAGGAGTTTACGGCCTAGGAACATACCCTTGGCCGTAAACTCATAAAACTTGCTTAAGGATGCATCAAATTCACTTATATGGCTTGTATAAAATTCTAGAATCACATGTGATTGTTTTTAAGCATCAAAAACTAACTTTTCATGAGTATAAGAGAGTTTACGACCATAGAACATGCCTCTAGGCCGTAAACTCCCAAAAATAGGTTTAATGGTGTTCTAAATTCATTTCAAGGCTTGGAAAATTAACTAGAATCACATGTGATTGTCCTTTGTAGCTTAAATTAATCATTCTTGGCCATGGGTGAGTTTACGGCCGTAAAATCCAAGAGTATGGCCGTAAACTCCCTTTTAAATGGTGTTAATTCATTCCAAGTGTTCCAAGGCATTTTTAGATATCCATTCTAGCAATCCCCATGTCCATTTAAGCCCTTAAACCTTCAAAATCACACCAACATGAGTTTACGGCCGTAAACTCATGTGTGGGTGTGTTTTGTGGTTGCAAACTCTTTAAAATGTTTACTCTTGGGGAGTAAACTCAAGTCCCAAGTCCCTAGTGCCATTACAAGTCCGAAGATGTCACCCGGGTCACTCCAAACGCTCGTTTTGAGGTGTTTAACCTCGTTGGAATGTAATGTTCCATATAATTAGTGAATGTATCCCTAATTGTATATATATGGACATTATTTCATTTTACATAGGTACATCGCGAGTAAACAATCCCCGAATCAACGTCTAGTATCCAAAACCGACACATTTCTGAGTCCGGTGAGTTCATACCCCTACCTTTTTCACTGTTTTTCACTGTTTTCAGGGAGGGAACACAAGCAAAGTACAAGGGTTTTTCTTGTACTCAAAACTTATTTTCATGTGTGTGTTTCACATTTCATGTGCTTTTAATATTGATATACAAACTGATAACTAATAGAATACACAGATCATTTAAACATTTATTTGTGAAATGGGTTTTGTAAACTGTTATGTTTTATATATTTCACAAATGGTTTCCACATTTTATCAGTTAAAAGCATGACATTATAACACATGAACAATATAATTCTTACACAGTCTTGTCCTCGGTAACATTCCACAGAGATACGCGAATGGAGGATTATCCTATTATTACTAGTAAATTTGTTATTCCGTATGATTGGAGACACGTCCTCGGCGAACACTCCACAGAGATACGCGAGTGGAGGACTACACCCATAACCAGAATCTCTGGGATTTAGAGAGCGTGACTTGAGTGTATAGATCTATACGGGGCTGACTATCCCACACCTGGCTGCTAGCTACAGTCGAACCGAAATGGTTCAAGGGTGACGAAAGTCATAAAGGTTGTGGACTACTTATTGCCACAGGTTCAGTCTTTAGTATGGTTATGGAACTCGCAACTAGGATAACAGAGATTTACTTATAGTAATAATGAACCACTTACTACATTTATACAGATAACCAGGTTTCGGTTTACATCTTTTACATCTTTTACATCTTTTACATCTTTTACATCTTTTACATCTTTTACATCTTTTACATCTTTTACATAAGGTAACCAACATACAGGAAGGTATGGGGCCTTCTTGGGAAACCTTGTACATAACCAGGTCTAACAGAATACATTTTTCATATTGAAAATCCAACATACAGGAAAGCATGGGGCATTCCTGGATAACATATACATAACCAGAAAAGTGTAATCAACTGAATAACATTACATCTTTTACAATAACTACCCTTCAGGAAAATATGGGACTTTCCTAGGAATACACTGATACATTAAAGAAATAGAACAATGAATTGGATAACCAAACCATACTTTACTTTTGTGAAACAACAATAAACTTTTAAGAAAATATGGGATTTTCTTGGCATATGTTACATTTTCAGGTACAGAAAGGAAACATACATTTTCACAAAACAAAACTACTTATGAACTCACCTGCGTTATGCTGATTTTCAAACCGCTTGTGTTCTCAGGTCAAAGATAGTACAGGTACTCGAAGACTTACTTGGTTCAGGATCGTGTGCGTGCAAGGCTCGTTCGTTTTGTTTATATCTATAATATGTATCACAACTGTATAAACTGTGTCTTTTGAAATAAATTGTAAAACTCTTAATATGTAATGTAATGTTTGTTTCACTTTACTTACCATGTACAATGGATTTGATACTCAACGTGGAGTCAACCCCGAAAATGTTTCCGCCTTCGATTTTCGAGGTGTGACAGATTGGTATCAGAGCCCTTGTTTATAGTGAATAAAGTATACCAAACCTTACATGGTATAAAACTATAAACACTAAAGGGCCTAAGTGCTCTGAAATAAAAGTATCTTCAGACTACAAGTATTTTCAAAAATATACAAGTATACCGAACCGTCGAGATTCGTATCTATAAGTAAAACAAAACATAAGTAAATGGGTGTTGTGTATTGCAGTTAAACCTGGGCAGTTATGTAGTCGTGTCTAGGGTCAATATAGCCTGGCCAACTATATTCATTCGAGACACGGCCAACATGTGCTTGGGAGTGATTGTGGTATGCGGCATGCCTAAAACTTACCCTAATACCACAAACATCGAGCCAGTATCGTAGCAAACCATGAAATACTATGAGAGTATTTCTCGAATCATCGTACATGTTTAGACCCCCGATCATTCCGTTAGCGATAGTTTACTTGCTTCAATAACTCTTTCCTTCTTTACCGCTTAATTGGAATTAATATCTATCATATCTCTCGATTCAGAGGACTTATCATCCTCTCTCTTTATTGATCTTATTAGATCAAGATGCCTCCCAGGAAGAGACCCAGCTCCAACAACCCTCCGCCACCTCCTCATGAAATCGATCCCGTGTTATTTCAAACAGTTGTTACCGCCGCAGTGGCAGCTGCCATGTCCCAGCTAAATACCGGTGGTTCAGGAGGTAGTAATCAAAATCAAGATGGTAATCAGGAGCGCCGTAAGGAGGGTTCCTATAAACACTTCATGAATGCGAAGCCTTCTTTCTTCAATGGCACTGGTGGTGTCATTTCCTTATCCCGATGGTTCGAGAGAATCGAATCCATCTTCGAAATCTGTGCCTGTGATGAGTCCGATAAGGTCAAGTTCGCAGCTTGTACCTTCCTTGATAAAGCATTGACTTGGTGGAATGGCCGAGTCAAATCCTTAACTCTCCCTGTAGCCAATGCCATGGGATGGGAGGCTATGAAAGAACTCCTCCTTGCTGAATATTGTCCCCGAGGCGAAATGCAGAAGCTAGAGCACGAGCTCTGGAATCTGAAGATGAAAGGTTCCGATATTGCTGCCTACACTTCCCGATTTGATGATCTTGCCCTTCTTTGCCCTGGTCTAGTCACCGCTGAAAGCAAAAAGATCGAGAGGTTTATTTGGGGGTTAACCAATCCGACAAAAGGTCATGTCTTAGCTGCTCGCCCAGATACTTATGATAGTGCTAAGACTCTAGCCCAAGCTATAATTCACCACAATGATGATGTTGAGGAAGCCACCACTGCTACCCCTGAATCGACCAAAAGTAGTGGTGAGAAAAGGAAATTCTGGAAGAAGAAGAAGGGTCAATCTTCCCAAGGCTCCTCCAAAAGACAACAAACAGTAGCAGTTCATGCTGCTACTACCCCCGTAGCTGCTGCTTCCGTTATGGGATCCACAACTCCAACTCCTACCAGCCGATATGTTGGTAACCTCCCTCTATGTGAAAAATGCAAGTATTACCACAACCCTGGTCCCTGACGAGAACTATCCTGTACCAATTGTGGTAAGAAGGGGCATATTGTTCGATACTGCAAAGCTCCGACTCAATCAGCAAATCAATCCTCTGGAACAGGCGTTGGTCAAGCCTGTTATAACTGTGGTGAAGCCGGGCACTTTAAAAGGAACTGCCCCAAGAAGACTACTGCTGGCAACACCGAAAGGTCCTTGCTATGGGACGGGAAGAAGCAGTCGCCGATCCCAATGTTGTCTCGGGTACGTTTCTTCTCGACAACTCGTATGCTAATATTCTTTTCGATTCAGGTGCTGAAAGAAGTTTTATTAGTCATGCATTCAAACATAACCTAAAACATGATTCCCAACCTCTAACCAAAATATTTACCGTCGAAATGGCAAACGGAGAGAAAGAAAGTGCGAGTGAGGTATTCGTAGATTGCACCCTTACCTTAAACGACCATTCATTTCCTATCGATCTTATGCCCGTATCCATAAAGAGCTTTGATGTCATCATTGGCATGGATTGGTTGAGTCCCAATCATGCAGATATCCTTTGCTTCGAAAAAGCCATCCGTCTCAACCTTCCTTCGGGTCAAACCCTAGTGATCTATGGCGATAAACTCGGTTCCAACCTTCGTATCATTTCCTGCATCAAAGCTCAGAAACTCCTGCGAAAGGAGTGTGTTGCATTCTTGGCCCATGTAATCAACGAGAATCAAGAAGTTAAAAACCTCACGAGCATCCCTGAGGTCTGCAATTTTCATGATGTGTTTCCCGAAGAGCTTCCAGGAATCCCTCCCGAGCGTCAGGTCGAGTTCCGTATTGACCTAATTCCTGGGGCTACTCCTGTAGCGAAGTCTCCGTATCGCTTAGCTCCAGCAGAGATGCAGGAGCTATCCAGACAACTTAACGAGTTGCTTAGCAAAGGATTCATTAGACCAAGTTCCTCACCCTGGGGAGCCCCGGTTTTGTTTGTTAAGAAGAAGGATGGATCCTTTCGTATGTGTATTGATTATCGTGAGCTAAACAAGTTGACTGTCAAAAACCGATATCCTCTTCCACGAATAGATGACCTTTTCGATCAACTCCAGGGAGCCAGTTACTTCTCTAAGATAGACCTTCGGTCAAGGTACCATCAGTTGCGAGTTCATGAAAGTGATGTGCCCAAAACAGCTTTCAGGAGTTGATATGGACACTACGAATTCGTAGTGATGCCCTTTGGTTTAACCAACGCACCGGCAGTGTTCATGGATCTGATGAACCGGGTGTGTCGTCCTTATTTGGATAAGTTTGTCATAGTATTCATCGATGACATACTCATCTATTCCCGAAGTGAAGAAGACCACAAACAACACTTAAGGCTAGTGTTGGAGACCCTATGATCCGAGAAGTTATACGCGAAGTTTTCAAAATGTGAGTTATGGATACGGAAGGTAACTTTCCTTGGTCACGTGGTAAGTAAGGAGGGTATTCATGTCGATCCTTCCAAGATTAAGGCAATAGAGAATTGGTCAGCACCGAAGACACCCACAGAAATCCGACAATTCTTGGGTCTCGCTGGCTATTACCGAAGGTTCATCCAAAACTTTTCCAGAATCGCCAAACCTCTAACCACTCTAACACAGAAAGGTGTACCCTTTTGTTGGGGTGATAAACAAGAAACCGCATTTCAGACGTTGAAGAAAGCTTTGTGCACCGCACCTGTCCTGTCTCTACCCGAAGGGACAGGGGACTTTGTTGTCTACTGCGATGCGTCTACTCAAGGTTTAGGCTGTGTGCTTATGCAGAGAGGAAAAGTAATTGCTTATGCCTCTAGACAGTTGAAAACACACGAGGTCAACTATACCACACACGACTTGGAGCTAGGAGTCGTAGTTTTTGCATTGAAGATTTGGAGGCATTACCTTTACGGAACCAAGTGCACTATCTTCACCGACCATAAGAGCCTACAACATATCTTTGACCAAAAAGACTTGAACATGAGACAAAGGCGATGGGTAGAACTACTCAGTGATTATGAGTGTGAAACCCGTTACCATCCCGGCAAGGCCAATGTGGTAGCAGATGCCCTTAGCCGAAAGGAGAGTACAAGCAACAAGGTGAAGAGCCAGTCGATAACCATCCATTCCAACCTACCCATGCAAATCCGAGAAGCTCAGTTAGAAGCCCTGAAACCCGAGAACATGACAACTGAAGCTTTGAGAGGAATGGAAAAGAAACTTGAGATCAGAAGTGACGGAGTCCATTGTTTCATGGATCGGATCTGGATACCTAAGTCCGGAGGATTTAGAGAGTTAGTCATGGAGGAGGCACACAGATGCAGATACTCTGTTCACCCGGGCTCTGACAAGATGTACTTAGATCTCAAGAAACAATATTGGTGGCCAAATATGAAGGCTGAGATAGCTTCATTTGTGGGCAAGTGTCTGACTTGCGCCAAGGTAAAAGTTGAACACCAGAAACCCTCGGGTCTGCTCCAACAACCTGAGATACCTGAATGGAAATGGGAGATGATCACCATGGATTTCATCACCAAACTACCCAAGTGCTCGAATGGGTATGATACCATTTGGGTGATTGTTGATCGTTTGACAAAATCAGCTCACTTCATTCCAATCAAAGAATCATACAAGATGGAAAGACTCGCACGGATATATATTCAAGAGGTAGTCCGACTACACGACGTACCTGCATCCATTATCTCCGATCGAGATAGCAGGTTTACTTCCCGCTTTTGGCAGTCTCTCCAGAAAGCCCTTGGAACCCAACTAGACATGAGCACGACATACCATCCTCAGACCGACGGACAAAGCGAGAGAACAATCCAAACCCTGGAGGACATGCTTAGGGCATGTGTCATTGACTTTGGAAAGTCGTGGGGCGCACATCTACCTTTGATCGAATTCTCGTACAACAACAGTTACCACAACAGCATTAGGGCTGCCCCGTTCGAAGCCCTATACGGTCGAAAGTGCATATCCCCTCTATGTTGGGCCGAAGTGGGAGATACACAATTAGCCAAGAGTCGAGTCCCCAACAGTGCACTTACCGGTCCTGAAATCATCCGTGAAACCACTGAGAAGATTATCCAAATCCGTGAATGACTAAAGGCCTCGCGTGATCGTCAGAAGAGTTACGCTGATAATCGTCGGAAACCACTAGAGTTCCAGGTTGGAGACCGTGTTCTATTGAAGGTCTCGCCCTGGAAAGGCACTGTACGCTTCGGTAAACATGGGAAACTTAATTCGAGGTACATTGGAACTTTTGAAATCATCGCCAGAGTTGGTCCGGTAGCCTATAAGCTTCATCTACCTCACGAACTTAGTAACATCCATCCCGTCTTTCATGTTTCAAACCTCAAGAAGTGCCTATCCGATGAAACCCTAGTGATTCCATTAGACGAAATTAAGATCGATGAAAACCTCAACTTCGTGGAGGAACCGATCGAAATTATGGATCGAGAAGTCAAACGTACGAAACAGAGTCGCATCCGGTTGGTGAAGGTTCGCTGGAATGCGAAGCGGGGACCAGAGTTCACTTGGGAGCGAGAAGACTCAATGAAACAGAAGTATCCACAACTCTTTCTAGATCCATGATTTGTATTTTCTTTTATTTCTTGTCTTGAATTTAGGGACAAAATTCCCCCTAACGGGGGGATAATGTAACAACCCGAAATTTCATATCACTTCTTGTACCACAATTTGTAATCCAATCCGATCAACCAAACGTCATTTTGAAATTCGTTTCCAATTTCGCCATTTTATTAAGTCATTAGTTTATATCGACCTAAAATGACTTAATGGGTGTCTTAATACATTTAGAAATCATTTTAACTCCCCACTTTAGTAATCGGAATAAGTATAGAATCGACCATATCGAGTCACGACAATTTGGTTGGGTATGACCAAAAGCCTCACGTAACGTCGGTATCGGGTAAAATTCCGTCGTGTCCAATAACTACCCTTCAGGAAAATATGGGACTTTCCTGGGAATACACTGATACATTAAAGAAATAGAACAATGAATTGGATAACCAAACCATACTTTACTTTTGTGAAACAACAATCAACTTTTAAGAAAATATGGGATTTTCTTGGCATATGTTACATTTTCAGATACAGAAAGGAAACATAAACATTTTCACAAAACAAAACTACTTATGAACTCACCAGCGTTATGCTGATTTTCAAACTGCTTGTGTTCTCAGGTCAAAGATAGTACAGGTACCCGAAGACTTACTTGGTTCAGGATCGTGTGCGTGCAAGGCTCATTCGTTTTGTTTATATCTATAATATGTATCACAACTGTATAAACTGTGTCTTTTGAAATAAATTGTAAAACTCTTAATATGTAATGTAATGTTTGCTTCACTTTACTTACTATGTACATTGGATTTGATACTCAACGTGGAGTCAACCCCGGAAATGTTTCCGCCTTCGATTTTCGGGGTGTGACACTATAAAATGGTCGTTGAATGGGTTTCCACTCTCACATACCTCTCCCTTGTTTGGTGGAGGGTCGTTAGCAGAACGGGTTTGATAGGACAAAATCTGATTAATAAATATAATGATATAAATTAACTAAACTATTTTTAAAATCCCTCTCTAGTTACTTTAGGAAAATATGAAATGTATGCTAATCGATGAAATTAAACATTATGCTTTATATGTCGTTAGTGGAGCATGCGTGGTTAACCGTCACACTAATAGGGACTATAAAGAGTTATGATGAACATCTTGAAAATTATCATTGTTGATGGAGCATGTGTGGTTAACCGGCACATCAATGTGAGATGGTAAAAGTCATCAAGTTTGTCAAGAAGATTTGCATGGTTATTCACGTATCGTTTGTCATCCTCAGCATCCCAGTCACAAAAGTGAGATCACAATCCAAGATTAAGCACATCATTGATAAGAATCAATGTATCTCAAAAGATCTAGGAGTTATTTAAGATTGAAATTGGTAAAATCCTTACCTACCTAAAATAGATTCGAACTTGACTACAACATCCCTCTTCAAAGTTCAAATCGAAAATATGGATCATAACCTTAATTTAAAATTTATGGGTTAATAATTGAGGATTAATGTCAAATAACTTCAATTGTCTTTTCTCCCATTATAAATGTCAAGTAAGACAATAATGAAGACAATCTTCCAGTTTCTAATCAAGGTGAAAATGATTTCTCTTCCTCAAGAAATGTTGGAACTGGAGATCATGCTTCTTCAACTCTTCCACCTCCCCCTCCAATGTCTCTCCCAAAGTCTCGTTTTCCTCGATTTGAATGATATGTTGGATTTTTATTCAAAAACTAGTTTCCAAACATAAGATTTAGGCAACGGAAGAGTTGATAATTTGAATAACATAAAACAAGTTTATAACCCAACAAGGATCTTCTTGCAAAGTTCGGAAAGGAAACAAGCACCAACTTCATAGTTTTTGAAAGTACGTTGTTATAATAGTTAAACCTAGATCTATGGTGCATGTACATTTAGGGTTATATTTAAATGCTCTAGTTTCCTAAATATCGTGTATAGATGAATAGAAAAAACTTTAGTAGTATTAAAGCCATTGGGCTTTAATTATAGACACTACTTGAAATTTTTGAGAAAACTAAAGAAATTTGCCAAACGTAGGGCGCGTCGCACCCAGATCTCGATGCGGCACGCTTTCACAGATTTTCAGGTTTTGAGATTTTTGCTATAATTCCGAATTTTAGAGTTTATCTTTTGCTTTAAGTATATTCTAATTTGTTAAAATTTAATAATTAAACTAAGAGCATAAATATGCCTAACATTATTTGAAATTATAGATAATGATTTAAAGTTAATTAGATGTAATTTGTTTATATCATATAATTTTAAATTGTTTAAAAATCACCTTACATATAATTATAAAAGTTTATAAAATAATATATAAAAGGAAAAAGAACTTATATATGTAATATGACTACTATATGTAAAAGAATAAAACAACATGTGCCCTCACATGTTTTAGTTAAAGATCGTTTCTCCAATCAGGAGTAGGCATCATTCATGAGGTCGTGCTATAAGAGAGGTATAAGGAAACAACCTATAAAATGATCTTTGAATGAGTGTCTTTTTCACTCACCTCCTCTTTGTGAGGTGGATTGTTATTCGCTGAAAAGGTTTGATAGGTTGATGTCTCATTAAAAATATAACACATAAAAGTACTGAAAACAAAATTATTATTCTTAGTTATTTAGGAAAATATGAATAATTATTAATCCATGAATAATGGGTGTGTGTGGTTAACCGGAACATAAATCTGAGACGTAATAAGAAGATGACGTGGCACTTGTGGTTGTGGTTGTTGGCGGAGCGTGTGTGGTTAACTGACACATCAATTAGAGAACCAAAACATAATCAAGGGGTCATGCTTTTTTGCATGGTTGGGTTAGCATCTTATTTGTGAGACCTCTGTATCCCAGACACAAATAGAGGATGTGTAAATATGAGATTAACATGTCATTTAATAGTTTAAATGAATATCAAAAGATCTAGGAATTCCACAATGATTGAAATTGGTAAAATGCATTACCTACTTAAAATAAATTAGTGACATGATTACGATATCCCTCTTCATTAATCAAACATAAATTATACAAGCTATCCATAAAATAAATTGGTTGTTTATTTGAGGATTAGAATCAACTAAGTACACTTTGTTTTTCTTTTCATATGTCGGGTATGAATGTTCTTCCTCTCCCACCTCCTTCATCCACCAATTCCAACTTTTCCCTCATTTATGTTCTCTAAAGAGAGAAGCTCATCGGCAGGGCTAACTATACTGAATGAATGAGAAACCTAAGGATCACATTAAGGTATGATAATTGTGAATAAATCCTCAATGAATCTATTCTAAAAATTAGTGATTACTTTACATATAAAGAGAAATTTGTTTACACCAAACACGTGGACGAATCGAATAAGGTGTCTTGCATTATGATTGTCGCCATGTCCTCAGACGTTTAGAAGGAATTCGATAACACTTGGGTGTATGAAATGAGCTTACAACTAAAGGTAATAATGATTTGAGATTGTCAAATCCCTAACGTCCTGCAAACTCAAGGAAGGCGGTTCGGTGTTTGTGTTGATGTTCAACAAATGAAGAGCTATCTAGACCGAATCTAGAACCTCGACGCCACCTTTGATAAGAACCTAGTTGTGGACCTTGTCCTTCATTCTCTCCCTAGTTCATATGATAATTTCATCATGATTTTCAATTGAATAATATGGATAAGACATTGATGGAGCTCTACTGCCTGCTCTAGATAGTTGAAGTCGATGTAAGGAAAACTCATGGTACGGCTTTATCCAGGAAAACTCATGGTACGGCTTTATCCCAGATACTCACCAATCATAATGGCGGTGGACACAAGAGGAAGCGTTAAAATCCAAAGTGGAAAAGGAAAATAATGGCTTCACATTCTCATAAAGGAAAGAGTGATACTACCATTCCACCTATGAGTGATCCTTAATAAGAATTGTGTTTCTACTATGGTGTTAAGGGGCATGGGAAGTGAAGATGCCCAAAGTACTTGAAAGATCTCAGTGATGGTAAGGTTCAAGAGACTGGGTCCAGTATAGGTACTTATATGATCAAACTTCATAATACTACTACCTCTAATTCAAGGTTTCCTGATACGAGATGTGGTACTCACATATGCAATGTATTGAAGGGTGTAAAGGAAATACGGAAGCTTAAGCATGGAAATTTGAATCTATCATGGGGAATAGATGAACATTGCCTATCTCGATGGTTGGAGTGTTTGAATTGAAGCTTAGTAGTGGAGTTTTAATTAATTTAATTAATTGTTGTTACTCTTCGGAGATGGCTAGAAACATTATTTCTTTACATGCATTCTATAAACAAGGTTTTCATTTTTTTGTTTGATAATGAAAGGGTGATATTTTAGTTTATAAAGATTGTTGTTTTATGTTTAAATATTCCCATTGCAATGGAATGTATGAAAGTTTTGTGTGTGTTTCTAATGATAGTGATGTTAACTATAATATTGATTATTTAATATGTTAAGATAAATCATGATTTTGGCATTGTCTCCTTGGCTAGATAAATAGGAAACCCGTCGCCAAGCTCCAGTCGGAAGGAATCTTGGAATCATTCGACCTTAAATTGGTTGATGTATGCGAGTCTTGTTTGTTAGGAAAGATGAATAAGTCACCATTCATAGGGAATTGTGAAAGAAGAAGGATTGGTGGACGTTGAGCACCACTACGTCATGTTTACTAAGGATTTCAGTAGATATGGTTATGTTTATTTGATTAAACATAAATCATAAACTTTTGAAAAGTTCAATGAGTTTAAAAACAAAGTAGATAATCAATTGAGAAAGAAGATAAAGATTTTCCTATCTAATATGGGAGAAGAGTAACTTAGTATTGAGTTCAACGATCATCTTAGAAATTATGGAATAGTTTCACAATTGGCTCCTCCAAGAACACCACAACTGAATGGTGTTGCTAAAAGGAGAAATTGAACTTTTTTGGAAATGGTTCAATCTATGATAATTTGGGATTTATTAACAATTACATTATAGGGATATACACTTGAAACAATAGGTGATATCTTAAACCATGTTCCAACTAAGAATGTTTCAAAGACTCTCATGAGATGTGGACTGGAAAGGTTCCGTCACTCAATCACATTAAGGTATGGAGTAGTGAGGTTTTCATTCAGCATGAAACCCTTGATAAACTTGAATCTACATCGAAGAGGTGTCGTTTTGTTGGTTATCCATAAAGGCTTGTGCGTATTTGTTTACATGCCTAGTGAAAATGTGGTGTTTATAGCTCGAAAATCAGTGTTCGTTGTGAGTGAGAGTGAGAGAGAGAGAGAGAGAGAGAGAGAGAGAGAGAGAGAGAACTTATATCTCAAGAACTCAGGGGGAGTCAAATTGAACTTGAAGAAATTAAAGAGCTAACCAAAAATTAACATATAGTTAACACTAGCACTTGACCAGAGGTTGAGCAACTTGTTGTACTTAATGACATATCGTTACCTAATCGCAAATCCGATAGAGTTAGCAATCCTCCCGAGTTTTATGGTTTCCATACAACGACGTTAGGAAACATTTTGATTAGTGATAAAACACAAGTCAATCAGGATGAGCTGGATAATTACAAGGAAGAGATAGCAATCCCTAAGGTTTCCCAATGGAAAGAGGCAATAGACAATGAAATTCAGTCTATGATGGATAACCAAGTTTGGAATTTTCTTGATCCAACACCTGGTTTTAATATAGTAGGTTGTAAATAGATATTTAAGAAGAAGACCAACACGTATGGTAATCTACACACATTCAAAACTAGGTTGGTGGGAAAAGGTTGTTGGATTAGTGTCTAAGTCCATAACTATAATTGGTATGTACTTCACCCGACTCGGCATGGTCCATTTGGGTTGCATGGTATCAGAACACTTGGATAGACCGTTTGTGAGAAGAGGACATTTGTGACATATTAATATATTATAAGTTCTAATATATTAATATGAAATGATGTTATTTAATTAGTATTGATCAACAATTAATTTGGACTTAATTTAGTGATCAAAATAGACTAATTAAATATATGGGGATTGATTGTGAAAATCGTTAATTCTTATATATGTGGGCTTTTGATCCAAGATTCCTTATGTTGGGTTTAACCCATGTGGTGACCCATCGATACTCCATGGAGGTTAAAACCCATGGAGCATAAGGAATGGGTAAAGTCATGAGTTACATGGTGTAACCCTAATAGCCACACTATATAAAGACCCCTTTAGCTCAAGAAATTGGCACTAGTGATACTTATATGAGGGGTAGCCGATTTGAGCATGAAGTGTCTTTTTTTCATGGTTATTCCAAGTGTTGATGGTGTTGTGTGAACCATTTGAGGTGTCACACTTGGGGAACTAGGTTGTCGAGCTTCATGGAGTTAAGCTACATCAACAAGGTATGCATTTCTATCCAGTTTATTATTCAAGTATCAAAAGGTTGTATGCTAGTTAGGGTAATACCTTGGAATATTCATATTTACATGTATAATAGAGAAAACATAGATCCAAGGTATTTAGGGTTGCATGAACACCTAGGAGTGTTAGAATGCTCAAAACCTAACAGTGGTATCAGAGCCATGGGTTGTTTTATGTTATATTAATGCAAATGTTTTATTTTCAAAGTTGAAAAAAAAAGGAAAAAAAAACATGACGTTTGTCAAATTTTAAGATAATTACTTGTTTTTGTGAAAAACTAATTAGTTGTAAAATTTGAATCATTTGCTATATGAGCTGAATTAGGTCAAATTTAGTAAAAGATAAAATTATATGATTATTTTATTAGTTTTAAAAGTTTGATCTAAAGAGTTTTTTGAAACCTCCATAAGTTATGGATATGAAAAGGTTTAAAAAAAATGGATTCAAAGTTTTTTATGGGGTTACAAAACTTGGTCTTAATGTTTTAAAGAACTCCATAACTTGTTCTTAACTTATGGAACATGAAAAGTTTCATCATAAAAGAAACATTAAACTCCATAAGTTATGGAATCCAAAAGTTTTTTTTTGTGTTACCGTGTGTTATGAGTTATTTTTTAGATTAATGAAAAGTATGTGTTAGTAGTTTTCAATCCAAATTAATCTAAAAGTTGTTCATAAAATGTGTTTTTGTAACTTGTCCTCAAGTTATATGAAAAGTCACATTTATGAATCTTAAAAACTCATAAAAATGCCTTAGGTTACAAAAAAAATGAAGAGTCTTTCCTTATAAATAGTTTTTATGGCTCCATAACTTGTCCTCAAGTTATGGATGTCCAAGAGTCTCTTCATTAAGAGTTTTAAAGCTATAATTAAAACTCATAAGTTATGAAAATCCAAGAGTTTTGAATAGTTTCAAAACTTGCCCTCAAGTTTTGGAATTTGAAAAGTTTTCTTTTATGAATATTTTAATTCCAAGTTAAGCCCTTAGAATTTTAAAGAGTTAAAATTTAACCCTTATACTTTATATAATTTATAAGTTAATAATATTTATATATGTATAAGAGCATACCAGTCTTACCGTTAGTAGGCCTCATTCATGAAGCCGGTCTATAAGGGGGGTAAAAGGTTACTGCCTATAAAATGACAGTTTAATGGGTGTCCACTCTCACCCACCGCTTCCTTGACCGGTGGAGGGTCGTTAGCCGAACGGGTAGGACAAGGACTATAATTCTCCCTTCACTAAAAGTATTAATGATAAATATAAAGTAACTAAATATTTTTTTATAATTCTCAATCTTAGTTACTTTAGGAAAATGTGAATAAGGTGCTAATCCATGAAATTACACTTTTCACTTTGTTTAAGTCGATTAGTGGAGCGTGTATGGTTAACCGGCACACTAACTCGTATTTAACAAGGTAGGCAAAGGGTAACTTAATATTTATCATAGTATCGATGGAGCGTGTGTGGTTAACCGGCACATCGATTGAGGGGTAAATATTAAGGGTACCAAGTATATTTGCATGGTTATTCACACCTTGTTTTGTGATCCTTGGCATCCCAGTCACAAAACCTAAAGGGCACACTCGAGATTGAAACATGCCATTGAACAGTTCAATGAATCTAAAAAGATCTAGGAGTTTCAAATCCAATTAAAAACCTAATAATTATTTCGTTTTTCATGGTGGAAATTGGTGAATCGTCATTCACCTACCTTCAAATATTTTATAGCTTGGATTCCGGCATCCCTCTTCAGAGTTAGAAAATATTGTGTTGGGTCCTAGCCTTAATATTTCATATTGGGTGTTATATTAAGGACTTTAGATCAACTATCTTGAATATCACCCAAAAGATGTCTAGTTCAGACATCTATGATCTTCCTAAATCTCTTGGAACTTCACTTTCTCCACCTCCTCAAATTATTCTCCCTAACCCACAAGTTCAAGGTCACTCAAGCCCTATTGGAAAGTGAAGGTCTAGGTGTGATCACATCTTGGAGATGAAGTCACATATTGACAAGCCGGGAGAGTTGGGTGTCAAAGTCTTGAAAAATTTGGATATTCAATTACTTTATAAGTCACATAGTGAGTTCCTTTGGGACCCCTATGAAACAGACTATGACAAGACCCTTAATGATCTTATCTATTTGCTAAGATCAACTTCCTAAAACTTTATGGACATTGACAATGATGACACTGGAAATCCAGAAAAAGCATTCTCTTCCCAATGGAAAGGGATCGGCCATAGTCAACTCGGTTGACCAAATGGTAAAGAGAAAAGATAAGTCTTTGATAGTACCGGTACCATTACCAAAGGCTCCATATGTTTATATTGCCAAAGGAAGGGGAATTAGTTGCGAGGCTGCCAAATTTTACCTAAGGATGTTAAAGTCAATAAGTTCGACTCTACTTTAGGTAAAGTCCACTATCTAACTCTGCTAAGTTTCTATTCTGAGATTCTTGAGACATGATGTGATTGGGTCACATGTTGATGTTTTAAGAATAAAAGAAAAGTGAAGAAGCTTAAAGAAAGAATATGTTGAATCTGATCGCGTAGATGGATTTCTATCACATAGTTTGAAGATCGGATTCTTGAGCTACTTCTTAGGAGTTATGATATATTGCTTAGGAATAGATAACAACATAGTTTTCATGCTCTTTTGCATTGTAAGGATAGTTTTTCTGCACAGTTTTAAAATAAAAGGAAAAAATGATGATTTTATTTATTTTAAAATATCCTTACAATGACATTTGAGGGAAAAAAATTGTTGCTTATATGATTCCATTAATATCAAGAGTGGAAATATGAAATTGATTCTTTCATTTGTGGTAATGTCTAAATTTACCAAATAAAGAAAGATCATCATCACCCAAGTTTCAATTGGACCGAAACTTGGAATCATGTAAGTTGTACAACATGATGAATGAGAATTTTTCATCTTTGGAAAATTAAGACTAGTTCCTTGTTCACATGTATATGTGAAGTCAAGTGAAGGACTAAGGGATTGAGTACACATTCTTGTGCACTGGTCAAGTCCACCACAAAAGATCGATAAATTTACTCGTCATAATTTACTAAAGCTCAGTAAATATGGTTACACTTACATGCTTAAGTGTAATTCTGAGACATTAGAAAAGGTTCCAATGTATGGCAAAGCGAATAAGAAGAATCAAATTAGGCAGAAGGATAAAAGCTTCTCAAATCTGAAAAGATGGGAGAGTAATTTAGTATCATGTCATATGATCATCTTAACGATTAAGAGACCTTATCGCAATTCATTCCCTAAGTGCATTCTGATAACTAAGAAGAGGAGCTATGAATTTTTGAAGTGGTCAAATCAAGAAGATGAGTCATACTTTGTTCCAAAACTAGTCTTAGGGTCATACTCCAAGACTGTAAGTTGAGTAAAATATCTTAAAGAAAAAAACACTAGTCAAATGTAAGAGTAATATTTTTCTACTCTTGTACATTTGAAATTGGTAATTTGTGATGTTTTGGACAAAACAAAGACCAACTAAGGCCAATTGTGTAAATTGTTTGTCTTGATAAATAATCCAAACTATCTCTTGAATATTTGGCGAGCGAGCCTTATGTGTCAAATGGATAGTGGGAGTCTTAAAGATCCTGAAAGGATAATCAAGAATAAAAACATGTAAGTTTATCACTAGAACATGACTTGAGGTTTATAACCTATCATGTTGACATATTTTGTGCCCATTCCAGTTAAAGTTGGCTTTGCATATGAGTTCTTAGAGTTCTCAATTGGTGTCATAACAACTTGGAAGCAATGGCAGGCCCTTGAGCTGCCAGATGGCAAGAAATTAAGATTGAGTTCAGTCCATATGAGTTTGGATTTGTCATTATCCTTGTCTTGTGACTATGGTTTTAACAATTCACATGGATAAGAACACATACACCATTAAATCTAAGTGTCATAAGGTTTCTCTCTGATTCATGAAAATGATGGTGAGGAAACACTTTCACTAAGTAGATTTTAACTAGATAGAAATTGTGATATTTGCATTCTCAAAGTCGTTAGTGGAGCGTGTGTGGTTAACCGGCACACTAACCTGGACTTGTGAGAAATGAAAAAGGTCTAAACAATTGAGACTATGATTATGACATCCCTTTTCATAGTTCTTAAATTGTTTAGACACACCTGTGAGCTATCTAATGAAAGGTGTATGATTTTGATAAAGTCTTATCAAAGAAATCTAGTATCAAAAAACTGAACTTTGGTAAGAAAGTCAATAAAGTATTGATTTCTAGAAGTCCAGCTGATTTCTGAGTACATGTCAAAGCTAGTGGGAGCATAAGTGATATGCTAATAATCATCATGTAAGTGGAAGCATGATAATTATGATAAGTATTGCAAGTTAGCAATGTTAATTATAGAAAACAAAAGTTTCAATCTGTGAGCCTGCAGGGGTTGAAAAAGTTGTTTTGCTATAATTAAGGGAGAGGAAATTATACTTCATTTCAATTCTAAAAGCTTAGATTGAGATTTTAATCAAATTTAGTCAACGATATATATATATATATATATATATATATATATATATATATATATATATATGAATTTCATGTTAGAATGGCTCAACATAAGGTAATTCTATATATGGGTTCATTATTTGCGTTCTAAAATTCGGTTATGATTACGACATTCTTTTACATAATCTGAATTATGAGAACTTGGCAAATAGAAATGGAAATATTATAGCAAAAGACTGGTTTAGTCTTTATGTGAGACATCATGAATCGTGTTCCATATGCTTCGGATATAGGATCGATTACATGTGCTATATTCATCATTTCTAAAATTTTCCAAATGTCTGGGGCATTAAGAAGGGAAAAGGTCTAGAACTGGATATGACTAAAACGATTAAGCAATTGTTGAGGACAATCTAAGGTTTACCAAAGATTGGTTGCTCAGGGATAGTTGGAAGTATAGTGTTAATTTTTGGAAGGATCATATTGATTTATTATGAAAAGAGGCAACTCTTGTTCAGAAGTGATAGTCAAAAGGGAAATGTGGAAATGATCCCATTGATGGAAGTTGTTCAATAAATCTGTGTAAGATTAGGAAACTTAATGCAAGAAGGATGTTTCCAAGGAGTTGATCTCCTTTGGAATGCTCTGCAATGTTTGTTATCAAGTCTTTGTGAGTTTGTGCATAATCATTACAAGAGAATCATTGCATATAAGCTTAGAATCTAACAGATTTAGGTAAAATGGCATGAATTTGGAATTCCTGCATTTGCCATAAGAATTCGGGAGTGTGAAATTAGAATCATTGAAAGTTTGGTCAATTGGTTTATTTCACAAAGTAAGGATCATAGACAAACATAGAGTGCATACTTGGTGTACGACAAACCTATTGTTTAGAAAAACATAGTGTACATGCTCGGAGCATGGGACAACTATTGTTTTAATTCAAGAATAAAGTTGATAGCTGAAACAGTATGCAATGAATAATGTGTAATCATATGGTGATAAATAAAAGGTGTTTTATTTATGTTCATAGGTTTTGATACCATATTAGATTCAATTACTCTTGTGTTTCATTTTGCATGTTTTGACTTCTAGAATAAACTAGGTTATTCTTCCGGAATGACTAAGTTATTCAAACCATCCACAGTCGGTCATATGTTAGAAGTAGATATAAATCAAGACTGTCATGGGTTGGCTTATAGATGTCCAAGTTGGTGGACAAAGTTGTGCTACAACACTCATGAGTACTCATAAGTTTTGAGTATTGGATTCAACCCGCGCTCATTGGAATCACTTCATGGATTTTATCACGAGTGATCATGAGACAATAATATCTTATATTCTTTAAACCTAGAGATATGAGTTGTTACTATGAGTTGGTTGTACATTGATTGCACGAAAACGCATTCGGTAACTTGATGTTATAAAACGTGCCTTTGTGTATGATTCAGCAAGTAGTAGAACAATCCATATGAGTCGAAGTTTATCCATTCCTTTTACCTTCGGGATAAAAGCGATATCTGTGGGGCCCTCGATGATTTAATGATGATACATGTGAGTGCTTGGCCAAGCCAGGACTGATTTGATTTGTTCAATTAGTCCTTCGTCATAAATCGGAAATCGGGAAACAAAAGATGGACAGAGAGAATGATTTTAATCCATGTCTCAGTCCATATGATATCTAGAATGGAGGAATATATGATCCCTTATCTAATGGACAAGTCATTGACAAAGGTCAGAGTTCCTCGACAAGGTCTGAGTTCGACAACGGCTTTTGAGAGCTACGATTGCCAGTTAGGTTTTGAAGTCATACTCAATAATAGTTTTAGACTCATCCAAGTGGGAGACTGTTGGATTAGTGTCTAAGTCCATAACTATAATTGGTATGTACTTCACCCTACTCGGCATGGTCCATTTGGGTTGTATGGCATCGGAACATTTGGATAGACCGTTTGTGAGAAGAGGACATTTGTGATATATTAATATATTATAATTTATAATATATTAATATGAAATCATGTTATTTAATTAGTATTGATCTATAATTAATTTGGACTTAATTTAGTGATCAAAAGAGACTAATTAAATATATGGGGATTGATTGTGAAAATCGTTAATTCTTATATATGTGGGCTTATGATCCAAGATTCCTTATGTTGGGTTTAACCAATGTGGTGACCCATGGATGCTCCATGGAGGTTAAAACCCATGGAACATAAGGAATGGGTAAAGTCATGATTTACATGGTGTAACCCTAATAGCCACACTATATAAAGACCCCTTTAGCTCAAGAAATTGGCATTAGTGATACTTATATGAGGGCTAGCCAATTTGAGCATGAAGTGTCTTTTTTTCATGGTTATTCCAAGTGTTGATGGTGTTGTGTGAACCATTTGAGGTGTCACACTTGGGGTACTAGGCTCTCGAGCTTCATGGAGTTAAGCTACATCAATAAGGTATTTATTTCTATCTAGTTTATTATTCAAGTATCAAAAGATTGTATGCTAGTTAGGGTAATACCTTGGAATATTCATATTTGCATGTATAATAGAGAAAACATAGATCCAAGGTATTTAGGGTTGCATGTACACTTAGGAGTGTTAGAATTCTCAAAACCTAACAAAGGTTACACTCAGACTCAACAAATTGATTGTGAGGAAACGTTCTCACCAGTAGTTAAGATCAATTCTATTAGGATACATCTTTCCATAGTTGCCTTCTATAACTATGAAATCTGGTAAATGGATGTTAAAACGACTTTACTTAATGGAAAACTATTAGAGGATGTGTACTGACACAACCTAAAGGGTTTGAACATGCTCAGTATCCGAATAGATTTTGTAAGATGGAGTGGTCCATTTATGGATTTAACACACGTTGTGAAGCTAGAATATGTGCTTCGTTGAAAAAGTCAAAGTGTACGTTTTTTTTAGAAGTCCAAATGATTCTTTAGTGTATGTTAAAGCTAGTGGGAGTGTCGTTTCTTCCTAGTGTTGTATTTAGATGAAATAATACTCATACGATACAATGTTCATGAGTTGAAAGGTGTAAAGGCTTGGCTCGGAGTTGTTTCTCTTTGAAGGACATTGAAGAAGCGACATATATACTTAGTATAATAATCTATAGGGATATATCGAAGTGTTTAATAGGACTTAGTCAGAGTATATATGTGGATAAGGTATTGAAAAGATTCAATATGGAAAATTACAAGAAAGGAAGTGTTCCTATGTATCATGGCATTAAATTGAGTAAGACTCAATGTCCTAGTTCTAGTGATGAGTAGGATAGAGTGAGTCGAATCCCATATGCTTCGTCTATAGGATCAATCATGTATGTTATGACATGTAGTTGTCCAGATGTATCGTAAGCTTTGACCATGGTGAGTCGATATCAGGAAAATATGAGACTAAGTCATTAGACGACTGGCAAGAACATTTAGGAGTATTTGAGAAATACTAAAGACATGTTGCTTGTATATGGTGGTGAACAAGAACTTGTTGTGAAGGGATATAGTGAAACAAGTTTCAAAATAGATATATATGATTCAAAGTTAGAGTCTGGATGGATATTCATTTTGAATGGTGGTACAATGACATTAAAAAGTTCCAAGCAGGAGACGGTGGCAGACTCTACTTGCAAGTCTGAATCTACTGTTACAAGTAATGCATCTAAGGAAGCTAACTGGATCAGAAACTTCATAAGCGACCTTGGAGTTGTTCCGAGTAACAAAGATCCATTGGGGATATTTTTTTAATAACGAAGGTGCAATCGCTCTGATTAAAGAGCCTAGGGATCATGGGAGGTTAAGTTGTAACACTCTAAAAATTTCAACCAATTTAAACTTTTCAAAAACAACCCAGTTTCATAAAGTTATTACAAAAAGGTTTTCAATACAATTATTATCAGAGTCTTCCCAGAACCACATCATCAAACATAATCATGAGGAGCGGTACGATCACACCTTTGCCTTGCCACAGTCCCCTAAAGAACCTAAAAAACATTAAACCACAACTGTAAGCCCGAAAGCTTAGTGAGATACCCCCAAAATACCAACCACATATACCATACACGCACAACATGCCATATCATAACAAAACACAGAACAACCATGCACTTCGGGTCAAATGTGTGACTTGTCCGCCGTACCGGGCCTTCAGTCCACCTGGTCCACCCTCCGATTCTAGCCATATACATCGAGTCTACAGTGTGATTGGTCTGCCCGCACCGAGCCTTCAATCCACCTGGTCCACTCTCTGAGTCTACAATATGACTGGTCCGCCCGCACTGGGCCTTCAGTCGGCCTGGTCCACTCTCCAAGCCTCGGTACGTCTAGTCCGCCCTCTTGGGGCTTACAGCCTATCCGGACCGCTCGTTGGGCCTTCGGGATAACCGGTCCGCCCTGGTTATGTTGGACTACAACACAAAGCAGGACCCGCCTCAACCCAACCCCAGTCCAACAACCATGTGCACATAAACATTGAATCATATAACAATTCACACCCAATCAAATCGATCTAGCAGATCACATAACGTATCATTATCCTAACCATGATACCGACCTAACCGTTCACTCGCATAACATCATCCTATATACCAGGATACCGACCTTAACCAGGTCTCTAACATATACCATCCTAACTACCAGGATGCAACATAACAAAGCAATAACATAACAACGATACCCGAATTACAATCCGATAAAGGGCCGGCCTTGGTGCCGTAGACCCTGTCGATATAGTGAGGATAACTCACCTGCAACTGACGACTGAAGAGATAAGACCAAGCTGCTCCGACCACTAACACGATCTCCTCCACTAGCCAACACCAAAACACTGAACTCAAAACAAATGCCAACAATTACCAAAATGCCCCTGGAAGTCAATTGGTCAACCCTTGGTCAAGGTCAACCTCCTGACTGACTTTACTCGCCGAGTCAACCCGATGACTCGTCGAGTCCCCATGCTCAGAACTTCCCAATCCGCAACTCAACTCACCAAGTCGCCCCAAGACTCGTCGAGTCCAACAAACTCTGAGTCCTTTCTCACTCAACTCACCAAGTTATCCCTTGACTCACCGATTCACAGCTTAACCAGAAAAAGGTTAGGACCTCATGACCAGACTCGCCGAGTCCAAGACTATCTTCAACCAACTCGTCGAGTTGTTCTTCCAACTCGTCGCGTTCCTGCCCATCTTCAATCAACTCGCCGAGTACACCCTTGTGACTCGCCGAGTACCCTTAGGTCTTAATCCATACAGAGGCTTTCCAGGCCATGCAGATGATGCAAACCATAGATCTACCCTTCTACAAACCATCCATCACGTAAAGTGGCAAACTTTATGTGAATCTAAAGAGATCTAAGCATATAACACTCTAGGGTTAGGGTTTGGGACAAGATGGCTTCACCAATCACTCAAGAACAAGGACTTTAATGCACTCTAGACCTTCCCCATTCCAGATCTGAGGTAGCAACCTCAGATCTAACCTTCAAACTCAAAATATCACAAGCTATACTTTCCAAAGACTCCAAAATGATGAATCTAGATGAATATCAGCCCAAGCAACGAAATAATACCTCAAAAGAAAGCTCCAACATAAGAGAAATCCAAATCCTAGCAAATCCCCTTGCTCCAAGCCTCTTAACTCTCCAAGATCTCTTCCAAAAACACTTCTCCAAGGTTCAAATGCTCTCAAAATACTCACAAACGCACATTAGGGTTTTCTGGACTTCATGTGATTGGACAAGCCATGGTTATATTGATGTGTTCAACTAGTAGTTTGATTTGATCATCATAAATCGGAAATCGAGAAACATAATGATGAACAATTATGTTGATTCGCTATCTATGACTCAGTTCAATATGATATCTTGTATAAACAAATGAATAAGTGATTAGTTATCTAATGGATGACTTTTGATAAGATCAAAGTTTCACAGTTTTGAAAGCCACGCTTTGTTGGATATTCGAAGATTATTCGACCAATAGTACTTGATGACTTGTCCAAGTGGGAGACTACAGGAAATAGGTGTCCAGTGTCGTAACTAATTGGTGTAACTTTGGGCATAATAACAAAATCCTTTTGGGGTTGGACTCAAGAGCTAAGATGGCTAGAAAAAGGATTTAAGGGAATGAGATAAATAGTTTATTAATTTATTACATGTTAAAAAAAATTAATTAGAAACTAGTTAAAATTAATTAGAATTAATTTGTAATTAATTAGAACTAATTTGGATTTATTTAAAGGTACATGGATTGATTGTTAATTGTTTAATGGTTGAGCAAAAGAAATATTTTGAATCTCCATAGAGGTGGATGGTTTTGGGGAGGTTCCAGAAGCCTTCTAGAATCAATCCAAGTAACAGATAATGTAAAGATTTGAATCAAGATTCAATCTGATTATTTAATTGTTTCAAATCAGGTTTATCTAGTTACCACAACTATATAAAGACCCCTCTAGGTCTTCATAATTCCAATTATACTCTCCCCAAGGTTGAGATTTTTAGATCTCGTACTATTTCTCCTGTCTCTCGTAAACTTCCTAGGGTTTTATTCTTTTAGGTGTGATCCATTAGAGACGTTCCTAATTTGGGTGCTAGATCTTCCAAGAGCAAAAAAAGAATTCAAACTCTTTAAGATTTCAAGTGACAACTCTAATTATGTCATAAGATTAGTAGTTATATCCATCTTGTAGCTTTAAATTCATGCTTTTGAAAGTACGTAGTTATAATAGTAAAACCTAACTCTATGGCACACGTACACTTAGGGTTCTATTTAAATGTTTCCATTGCCTAAAACAAAACCAAAATTTTAGAAACTTTGAAATTTTTTAACCATCTTTTTTTTCAGAAAAATTATATTGGAATAATAATTGAGTTCGAAATTACTAGAAAAAGCAATTTACAAGATTGGTTTAGACATATGCTCTAAATCCATGTGAGTTTGGAAATTCTAATTAAGTTATTTTCTTAAATACTTCATGTCTTAAGCATAGTCACACTTTTTAACCATATGATAGACTTCATAAGATAAGGCATTACATACGACTATCCTTGTTGTTATGTCAATATTTACCATCTTATGATCTTCTTTGGTCTATAGAGCCCGAGGAGCACACAGCTCTTGGATGTTGATTGCCTTTAAACCAGAGTTTAATTAAAATAAATAGACCATCAATAAGGATGTATGTGATGATCCTAGGTTTCAAGCACCATCATGGTTTTGCTTAACCATATGGTAAAGTTTTTTCATTGAAAGAAGAATATTTATTTAGAGAATGGGAATGAAGGATTGAAGATGATGAATCTGATAACTTGATGAAAACTCCATTGATTGAATTAAGAATATATCGATTTAGATAGTTCTAAATTTTGCTCTAAAACCACTTGTTGGTCCTTTATACATCAATTTAATAGAACATAAAAAATGGAAAAATTCAAAGTAAAGAGAATGAATCAAAAACTTATTTGATTTAGAAAAATCGAATTAGTTTATATCAAAAAAAGTTGATTACAATGTTTGCTCATGGAATACACTTTTAACAAGAACCCTAAGAAACTTATATAGTAGGCATGAAAATTTTCAATGATTAAAAAGAAGTTTTCCAACTAGAAGAGAAACAAATCTTCATCTAAATTAGTGTCAATCCCAATGAATAAGAAATATGGATTGTCCTTAGAGAACATGTCTTCAACTGATGGATCTGACTGATAGCATCAACTTGATTGACTCGTTGATCCATCAATCAACTGAAGCAATACTTTGTTTCATCAAATTATTGGGGTTGACCTTATATAGTTTTTTAAACCAAAAACTCTTACTAATTAAAAAATAAACCATTAGATATGCTTTTTCAAATCAAATATTTTTCAAAAAAAAATTATTCAATATGTTCTTATCATAGACATTTTTAATGATTTGACGACCCATAAATTTTCAATGAGCCATAAATTTTATAACTTATTAGTTATTTTATAAAAAACAAATTAAAAAATATATTTTTTTTTATCAAAGATAAAAATAAGTTTTTTTTGAGTTCTTTTATATGAATGTTCTAAAATATCCTAAATAATTTCTATTTATAAAAAATGTAGTTATGAAATAGAAGTTTGTATACATTTTTTTTATAAAAATATGTTTGTATAGATTTTTATAAAATACATGTTTGTATACAACTTTTTTTTTATAAAAACGAATTTGTATACAAATGCATTTAATATAAAATAGGTGTTTATATATATATATATATATATATATATATATATATATATATATATATATATATATATTAAAATACAACTTTGTATTTTTTTTTTCTAAAAAACGTATTTGTTTAGATTTATATATGTAGTCATAATGTTTTTAATGTACTTAATAAATACCTATTTATTAAAATGTTAATTATATATGAGTATAATAATGTAATTTACATAAGTATATTTCATTCATTTTCACATAGCTACGTTTTTATAAAGAGGTATTTAAAATAAAAAAATATTTTTATAAATAAGTATTTTGTATAAAAATTTATTTAAAAAAGGTTTTTATATATTTATTTTGTATAGAAAAATGTTCTTAAAAAAGATTTTTACATAGAATTTTTTTTTTATGTGAAAATATGTTTCTTTCATGTAAATATGATTTTTATACAACAAAAACTATATATATTTGAAATAGTATTTATAAAAAAAAGATGTAAAAAACTAAATTTATGATGAATTCATAACAAAATATTAAAATCAGGTCTAAAATATAAAACATTTTTTGAAAGGTCTAGTATGCTCAAGAATCATATTAAAGTGATATTGCTAATTAACATATGATAGTAATGAGTTACACTAAGAAGAACTTGATACAATTGATTATTTATTAGAAATTGGTTTTAATAAATATTCAATAAACTCTTATAATTAAATTGAAAATTATATATTTCTAGGAAATAATAATTTTCATTAGCTAGTAACATTATATATAATTCATATGGTATGAATTAATAAGTCACGCACAATATTTTGACTAGACAAATTCTTTTGTCTTTTACCAAAAAGTTAAAGTTTATATTTTATAAACTTGGTTTATACAATATAAAGCTTTTTCCTTCTTCCTTTTATTGTTTTATAAAATAAAATTAAAAAAGGAAGATTATGGCTTTTTGATTATTTAAATGAGAGAATGGCTCTTTGAATAATTACATATGAGTATGACTTTTTTATTATTTAAATTAGAGAATGACTCTTTGATTATTTAAATAAGGGCATTGTCTTTTGATTAGTTTATTCAAAAAGTAGAGTATTATTTCTTCTTTATATACAAGACTTGAGGCTTATTTGGTCTTGGATTTGATACACCAAAACTGTAACATATACATACATACATACATATATATATATATATATATATATATATATATATATATATATATATATATAGAGAGAGAGAGAGAGAGAGAGAGAGAGAAAGAGAGAGAGAGAGAGAGAGAGAGAGAGAGAGGGAGAGATGAGACTCTCTCATTTTTTGTTCCTGCCTTGAAGTTTACTTGCATTTCCTTACTCTCTTTGGTTCATATTTTGATATGAACTAAAGCTTAAGAGGTCTTAAGAGTTTATGGACTAGCACCTACATCAAGTTGAGTCATTGAATGTGTCTCAAATGTTTCACATTCTTCATCAACTTTCAAGCCTCCTAAGAGGACCCAAAGAACAACAAAGGTTGTTATTTCTTCATCATTTCTATGGTTGGTGTTTAATCTCTCTATAACTTGCAAATAGATCCTGGGTGGGTATTAGATGTTTTGTTATGTTCAAAATTTTAAGTCTTCTGTTGCCATATTTTTCTAGTTTATGAAACTATTTTTGAACTAAAAGCCAACAATTGGTATCAGAGCCACCTTGCAAGATTGGTTAGATTTTTTTATTTTTGGAAATCTTAGTTTTTGGAGAATATTGATAACTTGTTTTTGTATAAAAATAAGTACGAACATATTTTC
The DNA here is from genome assembly GCF_051521515.1 of Lactuca serriola. Lineage (NCBI taxonomy): Eukaryota > Viridiplantae > Streptophyta > Magnoliopsida > Asterales > Asteraceae > Lactuca > Lactuca serriola. Next base: position 188,612,566 of record NC_136411.1, read on the forward strand.
TATGAGAACTTTATATTTGTTATTTTATGTGACAAAAATTTCATGCATCTTTTGTCATTTAAAATTGTCTTCGAAAAACAAAGTTTGTTTTATGTGTATATTGATGTATGTGATGTGCATAAACTAGCCAAGGACAATTGTGTTTATTGTGTTGTTGTGTTGGTTGTTTTATAAAAATGGTTGTAATAATTTATTTATTCATATGGTATGTAATAAATTAAATAGATTAGTTTTCTTGTTTATTTTTGTAAAGTAATAGATTAGTTTTGAGAAATAATTTTTTGTACAAAAATGTAACACTAAATGAAGTTGGAACCAGTTTTAAAGACAAAAGAACAATTTTTTAGTCTAAATGGTGTGCAGGATTTTCAGTGATATTTTCTTAAAAGTGTCACTAATCTGTTTACAAAGGGCTATTGGACTTTTAATGATAGTTGCTTAATTTTAGCCTTCAAGAAGTTTTTCCAATCATTTGCAAGCAATTGTTGCTTACTCAAGTGGGAGCTTTTTCAGCAACATTACAAGAAGATTTTTGGTCCCCTAAAATGTCCCTTTAGGAATGGACTTGGCATCTTTTGTGTTGGCTCACTAAAAATGTCGTTAGTTGGCTATGTTTATGCACATATCTTTTTATGGATGTTTGCGTTGTTTATTTTATGCAATTATTATGTGTTGTTGATAAATTAGTTTTTAACATGCTTAAATAATTTTGGACAAAATAAACATCACATGGAGTTCGGGTTGCAAAATTGGACATAAGATGTAGCAAGTTATTATTTTAAAAAAAAAAATAAAGCCCCGATTTTATAAAATCGTTAATAACGGCAAATTTTGAAATACTCCATTATAAGTTTTAAAATGGTGATTTTTGTAACTTATACAAACTCCACATATATAAGTAATAAAATGAAGTTTTATTCAATATATAAAATGTTCAAATGCACTCAAACTTAATACAGGTTATTAAAATTGAACTGCGTCAAATTATATAAAAACTAGTTTTTATATAAAACCTTTAAAAGTGATTTTGTTTTGAAAATTGATACCATGGTTTATTATATGCATGTAATAACCATGATATCATATGTTTTTATATGAGAATTATAAAACATATAAAGACCCTTTTTACAAACCTCAAATCTATGCAATCTTTTTGAAGAACACACGTACATCTCTTGTATACACTAGTGGGATAAATGATACCTAACCGCTTAGTGTTGTTTTTTGATGGTCGGGGTTTCTTCGCAATTTCTATAACCAAGTTATAGATCGATTACACAAGTTTTTCAAATTGGATGATTTGATCAGAAATCTTTTGTGATAAAGGATACCTAAGCAAGAGAAATCCGAGACATAGATGGGATCAAACATGTCTAATTAAATTTGTTATTAGAGATCCCATAAATCTAGGAATTATATAGCAAGATATATTTGATAATCGATATCTACCTAACCATTTAGTTATTTTGCAACTTGGATCCTAGACTTTGATAATTAATATTTTTGGAAACTAAAAGGGTATTAATCATTAAAGGTTAAGTATTGAAAACACTAAATGAATTTTGTTAAAATTTTGTAGTTAAATAATCCATTCTTATTATCATGAATTGTCATTTTCTTTAATGAATTAATGAAACAATAACATTCACTAGATACAACTTCAATGAATGGGTTCACGTCTTAAGAGACAATCTCATAAGATACATGAAATTGAATACACTTAAAGGTCCTAGTCCTAAACTATTTGCTTTGAGCAATAAACCTGAACATGATACCTAGTAAAGGCATCATTGTGATGCTAAAGATGCTTCTAAAATCAAGCTAGGAATAGTTATTCATGACTTCTAAGAAGTCTTGGATAATTTAAACATATATCTGATGATATAGCAAGTCAAACAATATTCCAATAAATACAGTGATATTTTATTTAAAGCTAGTTTAAACATAGAAATATTGCAAGGCTAAAAGAATCACCTTGTGTGATCCAGGAGGCCCGTGTTTTATGGACTAAACACCTTTAAGCCCAAGAAATCTACTAAATCCCACATAGATAGATCTTGTTTCTTTTGTGAAGAAACTGGACACTGGAAGATGATTTACTCATCTTATTTGGAAAGAAAGTCTGAAAGAGACTAGTACTTCTAGTATCTACTAGATAGAACTCATACTTTTAATATAACACTTAGGTTCTTGGTACTTCAATGTTAATCTCATATTTGTAAATGGCTTGAAAATATTTATTAAAGAGTAACCAGCTGAGCACAATCAAATTGGAACAACACTCTTGGAGTTTAGTTTATTATTTTTATGTTTAGAACATAAAGTACTTGTAATGTAAAACAATATTTGTTTTGGAACAACATATGTTTTAAATTTAGAATGTCTAAATTTATGTCTTAGTTATTTCATTCAAATGTTTGATAATTTACTCAATCATTTTTCATAACGATAATATTCATATTCGGAACTGATTAACTTCTATTTATGAGACTAGATCTATTAATAGTATTGTAAAGTAAATATCATCATTTTGATAAATAAAGTTAAGTTCTATATGCAAGCACTTTTTGACTTAAACTTGTTTTAAATCAAATTCATCTTTGACATTGTTTGCTTTATTATATAAATGGCATTCACATATTCCAACTTCAAGAAATGGATCTTTGAAGGAAAATAATGTAGTTTATTTGACATATGTGAACCTTATTTATATGTGAAGGATTCCTAATGATACTTTCACTAAGGTGTAGAGAAAATAATTAAGGAACTATACATTTTTGTGTATGACTTACTTTTTTAAAGAATGCCTTAGATTAAGCACAAGATACCAAATGAACTTTATTAACAACTATGGTAGTTTTAATTATATTTTACATGGTAAAGCATAGTTGTGAAATCTTTGTTGAAGGTTCTAAAAGTTGAGATATAAACCGGTAAAAACCATTTAAGGCCTTAATGATAATAAAGGATGAATTAAATCTTGGTATGATTTACTTTCTAATCGGTAGAAATACCCTCCTTTAATCTTTTTGGGATAATAATTCAATCACTATTAATTATATCTTGAATACAAATACCAACTAATAAGTAGATTAAACACTTTACAATACTTAGTATGGAAAGGCTCCATCCTCATCTTACTTAATGATTTATGGATTTAAAGTCGATGTTGGACTAAAGCTCCTAAACCCAAAATATACTAAATACATATTTGGATATATAATACTCTAAATGTGGCTTAGATTGTTATATGCGAAATCACCAAGAATAGGTTCTTTTATTATTGTGAAATCAAAGTTAGTAGAAAGGCTATCCACACAAATCATGACTCCCAACTCTCGAGTCTTGTGCTTCTAGTAGTACAGGCCCAATACTACCCTCCACACCTACTCGTACCTTACCCCGCTGCTTTACCTGGTACTTCCAAAGCTATCCACACAAATCATGACTCACAACTCTCGCATGAGTCAAACCTAGACACCCTATGGTTGCCCCACTCATAACAGTCGAAGCAATCACTACGCATTGCTTTTAGGCATGCAAAGTATACACAGAAAGGATCAATAGACTAAATCAATCATCCTGGGGCTATAAGCTCCTAACCGTATATAATTTTAAAAACATACACTTAGAAATTCCATATAATCGACAAAGCTCACAATCATATAACATGGCTATTCAACTTGGCTAACTACTTACTAGGCTCGGCTGATCACGCGCGTTGCACTCTCCTCTTTTTGGCTTAAAAGTCCTTTTTAAGTTTCCTTTTGAGAACATTTTACCACTTCCTTAGTTTGAGACCCGACACACCCGAGAATGTGTCCAAATCCCTCAAACCAAGGCTCTGATACCAACTTGTAACAACCCAATTTTTATCAAGAAATTTTTCATTTTTAACTACTCAAACAATTCCCATAATCCATAAATTTCCAATCCATTTATTTCCCAATTCACAATTATTACAATTTCATTGTACTTTTGAAAACAACAGATAGTCCCAACACACAAAAAGAGAGGTAGAGTGCATGCGACGTCATCATGCCTTGCCTTTACCCTTCGGCTCTGAAGTACCTGAAGCAATCAACAACCTGTAAACGAAATGCTTAGTGAATTTCCCAGAGCATACCACACACACACAAACCACATATCATATATCCTGTTAGCTATAAAAGCTACACATATATCACGTAAGCCATGCATACATGAAACCTGTGAGATTGCCATGGGCTACCCCACATGGTCTTTACCTAGGACTGCCATGGGCTCCCCCATATGGCCTTACATCCAATGCCATGGGCTACCCCACATGGTCTTCACCTAGGACTGCCATGGGCTACCCCACATGGTCTTACATCCAATGCCATGGGCTTCCCCCGAGGTCTTCATACAAGACACGCAATCACATAACAAGACACAGAATGCCTAAAACATATTTCATAATCACATAATGGGCCGGCCTTGGTGCCTTAGACCCATAGGTATGTTGAGAAACTCACATGTCAGGAATGCTGAACTGACACTCTACGACCAAATATACCCCACGGGCTACTCCACGCAACGTCCTAAAAAGGTTCATACAATATCCAGTCATTTCCCCAAAGTCCATCCTGGTCAACTACAACCAAGGTCAAGTCAACGGTCCATGTTGACCCTAACTCGCCGAGTACAACTAGTGACTCGCCGAGTTTCCCGGAATAACATCTACTCGCCGAGTCATCGAGGTGACTCGTCGAGTTCATACGGTATTGATTGATAATCTAAGGTCATTCGTCGAGTTCCCTTGCTTGACACTCAACACGTCTACGGACATCCAACCATTGGGAAATCTTAGTTGACCCACCGAGTTGTTCCTTCAACTCGCCGAGTTCTAGGTAATCTTCATCTGACTCGCCGAGTTGTTCATCCAACTCGCCGAGTTCATGGAAATATTCATCGGGCTCGCCGAGTTGTTCATCCAACTCGTCGAGTCCATGCCTGCCTTCAAGTGACTCGCCGAGTCCTATCAGATCTCAAGCTATACAGACCCTTTTTGAGCCATGCAATGCTTCCAAACTACAGATCTAGGCTCCTGAGGCATGCTTTCCACGTAAAGTTGTAAACTTTACGTGCATGCAAGGCTTTAAGGCCTAAAACAGCAAATCTAAGCTTGGAATGGGGTCATACACTTGAGGGAAGGTACATGCTAAGCTCAACTGATAACTTTATGCATCTTAAGGCCAAAAGGAGTTCAAATCTGAAGTTACAACTTCAGATCTTGGCTTAAACACAAAAGCCCTTTCTTAGAATCCTTGCACAAGAGGGTTTTGGGTGGAAATGAGCCAAGCGAAAGCTTAATACCTTCATAAAGTGCTCCACAGAAGTAGATCTAGAATCCCCATGAGCCATTGCTTCTTCTAGCTTTATTCCTCAAGTGATTCCTTCACCAAATCCCTCCTTCAAGCTTTAAAATCACCAAGAACACACTCACACTCGAATCAGGGTTTTAAGGAGGTATGGAGTTGTAAAGGGGAGGCCAAGGGAGGGTAATGACCCTTTAAATAGTGTGCAAGGCCCTGGAATCTAGGGTTTCATCTGCCAGCATCTACTCGTCGAGTACCATAATGGACTCGGCGAGTAGATCATTAAACCTCGCGCCCAAACCCGCTACTACTCGACGAGTAGAGAGGCCAACTCGCCGAGTAGGTTTTTCAAAAATCCAAAACCGAAATGTTAATATTAATACCTGAGGATCATGGTGTTACAACTCTCCCCCACTTGAATTAGGCTTCGTCCTCGAAGCCTCCTGGTCGAAACAACTCCAGATAGAAACCTCGCATCTCATCTTCTGGTTTTCAGGTCCATTCGGAACCCTTCCGGTGCTGCCATTGCACCTTTACCAACTTCACTTCTTTATTACGGAGCTTCTTCGTCTTCCTGTCTATGATCGCAACTGGTTCTTCGACATAATTCAGACTTCCATCCAACTGAATGTCGTCCAAGGATATGACTGAAGATTCGTCGGCAACACACTTTCGGAGCTGAGCCACATGGAAGGTGTTGTGAATCCGACTAAGCTCCTGCGGGAGCTCCAAACGATATGCCACCTTGCCCACCCGAGCTATGATCCTGAACGGACCTATGAAACGAAGTCCTAATTTGCCCCTCTTGCGGAACCGGATAATCCCTTTCCAAGGTGACACCTTCTGTAAGACAAAGTCTCCTTCCTGAAATTCGAGGTCTGTCCGCCGTAGGTCCGCATAACTCTTCTGGCGACTCTGTGCGACTCGCAATCGGTCACGCACCTGCTGAATCAGTCTGGTGGTCTCAAGTACCACATCCGTGCTCCCCAACGCTCGATGTCCATCCTCATCCCAACACACTGGGGTCCTACACCTCCGTCCATATAACATCTCAAATGGTGCTCGGTCGATACTGGCATGATAACTGTTATTGTACAAAAACTCTGCCAGTGGGAGGTACGTATCCCAACTCCCTCCGAAATCCAGCACACATGCCCGCAGCATATCCTCTAGTGTCTGGATCGTCCTCTCACTTTAGCCATCGATCAGGGGGTGATATGTCGTACTAAAATGCAGCTGAGTACCCAGTTCCTCATGAAACTTCTTCCAAAACCTGGATGTAAACCGAACATCCCTATCTGAAATCACTGATACCGGCACTCCGTGCCTAGCCACCACCTCTCGAACATAAATCTTAGCCAACTTCTCTGCAGATATACTCTCGGAGATCGGAATGAAGTGAGCACTCTTCGTTAATCTATCCACGATCACCCATATGGTATCGACTCCCCTCGCTGTCCGCGGTAGCTTCGTGATGAAGTCTATAGTGATCTCTTCCCACTTCCACATGGGAATGGGTAGTGGCTGAACCTTACCATGAGGTCGCTGGTGCTCGGCCTTGACCTTCCTACAGGTCAAGCATCGCTCCACATACCCGGCGATCTCCCGCTTCATGCAGGGCCACCAATAGCTCATCCTCAAATCCCTATACATTTTTGTTGCACTTGGGTGTATAGAAAATTTGGATTTATGCGCCTCCTCTAACAATCTCTGCCTCACTCCACCCGACATCGGCACCCATACTTGGCCACACTGCGTCAACAAGCCATGACTATCCTTGACAAACAAAGGATACTGCCCTGAATTCTTTCCGCTTTCCAGTTCTCCTTCTTCACCCCCTCGACCTAAGCCTCTCGAATCATGTCTATCAAGGGTGGACTCACCGTCACCCTCATACATATACCCCTGATCGGCGACCCCGCCGCTTTGCGACTCAAAGCATCGGCCACCACATTGGCCTTCCCTGGATGGTATAGGATCTCGCAGTCATAGTCCTTTAGTACGTCAAACCATCTCCTCTGGCGCATATTCAGGTTTTGCTAGTCCATCAAATACTTCAGACTCTTGTGATCGGTATACACAACGAATTTCACCCCAAATAAATAGTGCCTCCAAATCTTGAGGGAAAACACCACAGCCCCCAACTCCAGGTCATGCGTGGGGTAATTTGCCTCGTGAGGCTTCAACTGCCTCGAGGCATATGCGATCACACGTCCCCTCTGTATCAGTACCGCACCCAGTCCTGAAATCGATGCATCACAATATACCACGAAATCATCCAATCCCTCGGGCAATACTAGGATCGGAGCCTCACATAACCTCTGCCTCAGGGTCTCAAAAGCCCTCTGCTGATCCTCACCCCATCGAAAAGACACATTCTTGTTGGTCAAACGGGTCAATGACACCGCAGTCTTGGAGAAATCCTGGATAAATCTCCGATAATAATCCGATAAACCCAAGAAACTACGAATCTCCGAAGCATTCTGCGGTACTTCCCATCGCATCACAGCCTCCACCTTCACTGGATCAACCGAAATACCCTCTTGATTGATGACGTGACCCAAAAATTGTACTTCTCGTAACCAAAAATTACACTTGGAGAACTTCGCATACAGTTTCTCCGTCCTCAAGGTCTCCAACACCTCTCTCAAATGCTGCTCATGTTGTTCCCTGGTCTTGGAGTAGACCAGGATATCATCAATAAAAACGATCACCGATTGATCCAACATCGGCCTGCACACCCGGTTCATGAGATCCATGAACACGGCCGGAGCATTGGTGAGCCCGAATGGCATCACCACGAACTTGTAATGCCCATAATGAGTCCTGAAAGTTGTCTTCGGTATATCCTCATCCCGAATCCTCATCTGATGGTACCTTGACCGAAGATCAATCTTAGAGAACCACGATGCTCCCTAAAGCTGATCAAACAGGTCGTCGGTACTAGGCAAAGGATAACGGTTCTTCACCGTCAGCTTATTCAGCTCTCTGTAATCGATGCACATCCTGTGCGACCCGTCCTTCTTATTCACGAAAAGTATCGGAGCTCCCCACGGAGAACTACTCGGACGGATGAACCCTCAGTCTAGTAGCTCTTGAAGCTGTGCAGATAATTCCTGCATCTCAGGTGGCGCCAACCGATATGGTGCCTTTGCTATCGGGGCGGCACCGGATACCAGGTCAATACGAAACTCCACCTGCCTTTCCGGAGGAACTCCGGGTAATTCTTCGGGAAAAACGTCCCAAAAATCCTGCACCACCGGTACACTATCGATATCCATCACTTCCTCCACTCGTGTATCTGAAACATAGGCCAAAAATCCCATGTAGCCCTGCTGCAGAAGCCTCCTCGCCCTCGCAGCTGAACAGAGGGTCGGACCCTGCGTGGTCCTCTCGCCGTGGATAACGAGTTCTCCCCCCCTTGGGGTTCGAACCCGGACTAGCTGTCGTTCACAATCGATCATGGCCCCATTGGCCCCCAACCAGTCCATCCCAATAATCACCTTCAATCCTCGCAATGGTATGGGAACCAAATCAATGCGAAACCTTTCGCCGTGCACATTCAGGACGCAGTCCTGACACACCCTCGCAGCACTCACGGTGCGATCATCTGCAATCTCCACCTCGATCAGGGTATCCAGAGTCCCCAGTGCGTCTAGGAAGTTCTTGCTAAGCGCAAGAGACACAAAAGATCGGGTAGCCCCCGAATCAAATAGGACATGGGCCGTCATACCATTGACCAGAAAGGTCCCTATACAAAGCATAGTAAGCATACATACAAACATTTACCATAAAAGAGATAGAGGATAATGAACACATACCAGCCACAACGTCTGGCACGGCCCGAATCTCCTCAGTAGTCAGCTAGAATGCGCGACTCTTCACCGCTGGAGCTTCCGCCTTAGGGCGGCCATCAGTAATCCTAATTGTGGCGGGTGCGGGCACTGTCACAGATCCTCCTCCTCCTCCTTGCAACCTCGGACAATCGGCCTTTTTATGGCCTGTCTAGTTGCAGTGGAAACATATCAAGCCCTTCTTGGGGCAATCCTTACTCAAGTGACCCTGCTGGCCACATGAGTAGCATCCCGACGTCCCGGCCGTCCGACAAGCCCCACAATGAAATCTCCTGCACTTGGCGCACCGGCCCTGACCCTGTTGGCCCTTACTTGAAGAATCGGAGGTCTTAGGCTTCTTAGCCTGAGCCCCCGCTGCCTGAACCTGCTCAGTCTTACGCTTCGTGCGGGACTCCAACTCCATCTCCCTCTCACGGGCCTTATCCACCATCTCATTTAGGGTTTTGCACCCTGTAAAGCTCACAAATTCCCGTATATCCTCTCTCAGCATAGAGTGGTATCGGGTTATCCTCAAGTCCTCATATGCCGCATACTGAGGGATCAACAAAGCTTGCTCTCGAAACTTAGCGGTGATCTCCGCCACAGTCTCAGTGGTCTGCTATAAATCATGAAACTCCCTCACCATCCTTTTCACCTCGATAGGTGTGCAAACTCTTGATCGAATCTTCGGAAAAATTCGGCCCACGACATGTCAGCCACACCGGCTGCTCCCACCTGACTAGTAATCTCGCCCCACCAATCTCGGGCCATGTCCCTCAGCATACAGGAAGCAAACCCAACCTTTGCCTCCTCCGGGTAAGAACTCGTGCGCTGGGCATTCTCAATGTCCGCCTCCCAACGTCTGCTCACAATGGGATCCCTGAACCCAGAAAACTTCGGAGCTCCGCATGCCTTGAACTCCCTATATGAGGGGGTTCGAGCTCCACCCTAGCTCGCAGAAATATTGTCCCTGAATGCTCTAAGTCTCTCCTCCATGATATCCATCATACCTTCCTTGATTGTCACAAAGATGACTGGGGTAGCGTCAAGGTTGCCCCTCATAACCTCGGCCGCAATCAGATCGCGCAACCTCTCATCAATACCATCAGTAGGGCAGCTCGACCTAGCCCCGGATCCCGATCCTGATCCCAATCGCGTAACCACCATGTTGGACTGTCATTTCACAAAACATAATGATTAGGATACCCATAATGAGGTTACTTCCATACCGTTTTCCTTTGGAATTCCAAAGTAGAACATGGGTTTGGGTACGAGTCATGTGCTTCCAGTAGTACGGGCCCAATACTAACTTCCACACCTACTCGTACCTTACCCTGCTGCTTTACCTGGTACTTCCAAAGCTATCCACACAAATCATGACTCACAACTCTCGCATGAGTCAAACCTAGACACCCTATGGTTGCCCCACTCATAACAGTCGAAGCAATCACTACGGATTGCTTTTAGGCATGCAAAGTATACACAGAAAGGATCAATAGACTAAATCAATCATCCTGGGGCTATAAGCTCCTAACCGTATATAATTTTAAAAACATACACTTAGAAATTCCATATAATCGACAAAGCTCACAATCATATAACATGGCTATTCAACTTGGCTAACTACTTACTAGGCTCGGCTGATCACGCACGTTGCACTCTCCTCTTTTTGTCTTAAAAGTCCTTTTTAAGTTTCCTTTTGAGAACATTTTACCACTTCCTTAGTTTGAGACCCGACACACCCGAGAATGTGTCCAAATCCCTCAAACCAAGGCTCTGATACCAACTTGTAACGACCCAATTTTTATCAAGAAATTTTTCATTTTTAACTACTCAAACAATTCCCATAATCCATAAATTTCCAATCCATTTATTTCCCAATTCACAATTATTACAATTTCATTGTACTTTTGAAAACAACAGACAGTCCCAACACACAAAAAGAGAGGTAGAGTGCATGCGACGTCATCATGCCTTGCCTTTGCCCTTCGGCTCTAAAGTACCTGAAGCAATCAACAACCTGTAAACGAAATGCTTAGTGAATTTCCCAGAGCATACCACACACACACAAACCACATATCATATATCCTGTTAGCTATAAAAGCTACACATATATCACGTAAGCCATGCATACATGAAACCTGTGAGATTGCCATGGGCTACCCCACATGGTCTTTACCTAGGACTGCCATGGGCTCCCCCATATGGCCTTACATCCAATGCCATGGGCTACCCCACATGGTCTTCACCTAGGACTGCCATGGGCTACCCCACATGGTCTTACATCCAATGCCATGGGCTTCCCCCGAGGTCTTCATACAAGACACGCAATCACATAACAAGACACAGAATGCCTAAAACATATTTCATAATCACATAATGGGCCAACCTTGGTGCCTTAGACCCATAGGTATGTTGAGAAACTCACCTGTCACGAATGCTGAACTGACACTCTACGACCAAATATACCCCACGGGCTACTACACGCAACTTCCTAAAAAGGTTCATACAATATCCAGTCATTTCCCCAAAGTCCATCCTGGTCAACTACAACCAAGGTCAAGTCAACGGTCCATGTTGACCCTAACTCGCCGAGTACAACTAGTGACTCACCGAGTTTCCAGGAATAACATCTACTCGCCGAGTCATCGAGGTGACTCGTTGAGGTCATACAATCTTGATTGATAATCTAAGGTCATTCGTCGAGTTCCCTTTCTTGACACTCGACAGGTCTACGAACATCCAACCATTGGGAAATCTTACTTGACTCGCCGATTTGTTCCTTCAACTCGCCGAGTTCTAGGTAATCTTCATCTGACTCGCCGAGTTGTTCATCCAACTCGCCGAGTTCATGGAAATATTCATCGGGCTCGCCGAGTTGTTCATCCAACTCGTCGAGTCCATGCCTGCCTTTAAATGACTCGCCGAGTCACCCCCTGTGACTCTCCGAGTCCTATCAGATCTCAAGCCATATAGACCCATTTTGAGCCATGCAATGCTTCCAAACTACGGATCTAGGCCCCTGAGACATGCTTTCCACACAAAGTTGCAAACTTTACGTGCATGCAAGGCTTTAAGGCCCTAAAATAGCAAATCTAAGCTTGGAATGGGGTCATACACTTGAGGGAAGGTACATGCGAAGCTCAACTGATAACATTATGCATCTTAAGGCCAAAAGGAGTTCAGATCTGAAGTTACAACTTCAGATCTTGGCTTAAACACAAAAGCCCTTTCTTAGAATCCACACACAAGAGGGTTTTAGGTGGAAATGAGCCAAGAGACAACTTAATACCTTCAGAAAGTGCTCCACAGAAGTAGATCTAGAATCCCCACGAGCCCTTGCTTCTTCTAGCTTGATTCCTCAAGTGATTCCTTCACAAAATCCCTCCTTCAAGCTTTAAAATCACCAAGAACACACTCACACGCGAATAATGGTTTTAAGGAGGTATAGAGCTGTAAAGGGTAGGCCAAGGGATGCTAATGACCCTTTAAATAGGGTGAAAGGCCCTGGAATCTAGGGTTTCATCTGCCAGCATCTACTCGTCGAGTACCATAATGGACTCGGCGAGTAGATCATTGAACCTCGCGTCCAAACCCGCTACTACTCGACGAGTAGAGAGGCCAACTCGCCGAGTAGGTTTTCCAAAAATCCAAAACCGAAATGTCAATATTAATACCTGAGGATCAAGGTGTTACAATAAATGATTCTTCTATAAAGAATAAATTTCATGGATAACCATACACATTTAAAGTAAGACTTGTAGAAAAAGGATTCTCTCATGCTCATGTCATTGACTATGGTCCTCATCATACTCATGACATTGACTACGATCAAACCTTTTTCAAAAGTAGCTATGATTAGATCAAAAAAGATATTATTTACTATAAATTCATATTCTTAATATGAGATATATCAATTAGATTTCAAGAAAGATCGCTTTTCTTAATAGCCGTCTACTGGGAGGATATCTATATAGAGTAGCTTGGAGGTTTTCTTAATCCATGTTATTGTAAAGATTGAGATCCACTAGTGGATATAAAGCAAACATATGTATATGTATATATATATATATATATATATATATATATATATATATATATATATATATATATATATATGTTATAATCTATTGGATAAGGTGACTAAGTCCATAACTATATTTAGTATGTGCTTGACCTGACTTGGCATGGTCCATTTGGGTTGCATCGACATCTCAACTGTTGATACAAAAAATGAGAAAAAAGACACTTACGATTTGTTAATATATTATAAGTTCTAATATATTAATATGAAATCATATTATTTAATTAGTATTGACCAAGAATTAATTTGGAATTAATTTTATGATAACAAAGAGACTAATTAAATATATGGGGATTGATTTGTAACTCATTCATTCTTATATAGTGGGCTTATGGTTCATGATTCACTAGATTGGGATAGGACCCATTGGGTGCTCCATGGAGTTTATAATCCATGGATCATGGAGGAAAATGAAAAGCCATGCACATTATGGTTTACATGGTGTAACCCTACATGTGGCACACCATATAAAGAGCTCCATAGCTAGCAAAATCGGCCACTAAGACATGCCAAGGAGGGCTAGCCGATTTTGTGATCAAAGTGTTCTTCTCTCAAGTCATTCCAATAGTTGTGGTGTTGTGTGAAACATTTGAGGCATCACACTTGAGGTGCTAGGCTCACAAAGTCTTAAAGAATCCAAGCAACTACAAAGGTATGTCATTCTACTAGTTTTATATTTCATGTACCCCATGCCTTGCTAGTTAGGATGTAAACCTTGGAAAATTCTTATTTGCATGAATATTAGAGAAAACATAGATCCAAGGTTTCTAGGGTTGCATGTACACCATAGGAGTGTTAGAATGCTCAAAACCCATCAGTGGTATCAGAGCCTATGCTTGTTTTCTTTGTATTTGATGCAAACGGCTTGAAAAAGTCGAGAATTCTGCAATCTGGATAGTGAACTCACCGAGTCCATGGGGGAATCGATGAGTCCATGGCAAAATGCATCCAACTCGTCGAGTAGGTTCTTGCACTCGACGAGTAGAAGCCCATGTATGTAGAATTTCAAGTTTTGCTGCTGGAAATGGACTAGAAACATTACCCTAAACTGTTTTGGACTTACAAAATCTGTTTTTGATGGTGTAATGACTATGTTAATCCATTTTGAATGGTTATTATCAAATTTTCAAGTTTTTTATATGTGTTTATATGATTCTTGAAATTGTTGATATGAATGTTCATACTTATGAGTTTAAGAAGATCATAGGAATTATTTGCAACTTGTTTGTTAGTGGAATTCTTGAACTAAATGTCATTGATGGAGTCCATAATTTTTCCTCAAGTTATAAATTACCAAAAGTCTCTTCTTTATAATTTTCATTAAAGAGTAGGTTACATAAAATGAAGAGTCTTCATTTGAATAAACCATTAAACCCATAAGTTATGAATATGAAAGGTTTTGAATAGTTTCAAAACTTGCCCTCAAGTTTTGGAATTTGTAAAGTCACTTTAGAAAACTTTAATTCCATACCCTAGAAAATGGCAGCTTAATGGGTGTCCACTCTCACCCCCTACTTCCTTGACTGGTGGAGGGTCGTTAGTCGAACGGGTAGGACAAGGACTATAATCCTCATTAAAAGTATAATGAAAAACATAAAGTAACTAAACCTTTTATAAATTGCCAATCTTAGTTACTTTAGGAAAATGTGAAATCTGTGCTAACCCATAAAATTACACTTTGTACCTTACCAAGTTGTTGGTGGAACATGTGTGGGTAACTGGCACACTAACATGGACTAGTAAGAGTGGTAAAGGGTGACTTAATATTTATCATAGATCGGTGGAGCGCATGTGGGTAACCGACACATTGATAAGGTGATAAACATTAAGGGTACCAAGTAAATTTGCATGGTTATTCACACCTTGTTTGTGATCCTCGGCATCCCAATCACAAACTTGAGAGGGCACAATCGAGATTTAAACATGCCATTGAAAAAGTTCAATGAATCTCAAAAGTTTCAATCTAATTGAAACCTAATAATTCATTTCGTTTTTCATGGTGGAAATTGGTGAATTGTCATTCACCTACCTTGAAATATTTTATAGCTTGGATTACGACATCCCTCTTCCAAGTTATAAAGTATTGTGTTGGATCCTAGCCTTAATATTACATTTGGGTGTCTAATTAAGGATTATATATCTAATCTAAACTTGTCTTTCTTCTTTTCAGATGTCTTGCAACAATGCTGCTTCTGGCTCAAACCCTACTGGCTCTGTAATGCCCGTGTTTCTGGTCTTGCCATTTTTAGCAATGTAATAGTCTAGGTTAACCTTTGTAACCCAAATTTGAAATAATAAGAACGTATTATTCGAGTATTATGTGTTTCGTGCTTAATTGCTTAATTATGTGATATGATTAATTAAGAATAAAATGAGCGTCAAAATTTAAGTGTAAAATAAACTTGATATCTTTGGATAATGTTGTAGTAGTCGAAACGAGGTTTCCGAATATATATAGAACGCCCAAATCTGACTTCGTATGATGAAGTTATGATTTTCCGAAGTTTCGACTTGGCTGTATGCAGCCCGAATACTGGATTTGAGATCGAGCGGTTTTTAGCCGAAACAATCTAAACGAGAATCGAAGATGTCGTTGTTAGTAGCGAAGCGATGAAAAGTTAGGCGAGAACGGATTTCGGACGAAGAAGTTATGAATTTATAACGAAGTTTTTCTGTCCTGGCCTACTAAAAATAAATAATAAAAATAAATTCAAAATTAGCCGACGGAGTCTAAACGAAAGTTGTAGAGCGTAGTCTCACCTACGCGTGGATATAAAGAACTTCGAAAACAGAGTTCGTATAAGGGAGTTATGAATTTTCAAAGTTTATTAAATATTTAATAATTAAATTTAATTCCAAATGTTGTTATTATCCGAAGAGGAGTCACCTGACTCATCCGAAGTACGCCCAGTGTACCACTCGAGTGTTCTAAGTTCGTATGCGATGACGTAGAGGAGCCGATGACGCAAGCGATGACGGCAACCGAGGCATTACGCCCCGCATACCCCGAAGTTACGCCCAGCGTACTTCCGAGGATCAGCCCTATAAAAGGGGATGCGAAGGCAACTTCTTCCCTTTTACAACTTCTTCCTTTTCTCTCTATATTTTGCCTCGTTTAGCGTGCCATCTATACCCCGAAGCCCCGATAATATTCCCAAGCCCCGAAGCAAGATCCGAAGCCCCGAGAATCCCGAAGAGCGTTATTCCTGAGCCGAAGCCCTTCCCGCGAGGAGCCCGGTTTTTGTGAAGATCTTCCAGATCTATGGAGAAACACTACTTCTGCAAGTCGTAGTGCTACCCGATCATCTTCTGATCAAGTGAGTTCGTAGTCATTTTCTTCCAATGCAATATTATGAAGTATTTTATATAAAATATGTGCTACGTGTATATATTTTGTTGTTATATGTGTGAATGTATATTCACTTTCTTCTATCTCATAGATCTGATCTATTCTCTATGAAATACGTGTTATGTGTGTGTGCCTCATCTGTTGTGTGGAATATGTATTGATTAAAGCATGCTATACAGGTTTTAAACTATGTATAAAAATGTATATTTTTGTCTACTAATATGTTGGGTAGAACATGCGTAGATAGTTGGTGTGTAATAAACAGATGAGAGGCCTCGATGTTGTTGGTGTTATTCTAGTCATTCAGTAGAGTATGGATGACGACCACAGACTATTTTAGATTGTCCTGTGGAACACTAGCGGGCTCATAACCTGTAGGTGTTGTGAACGACGTGTTCACCGATGTACTCTATCCCCCTCATGGTTGCCTTTAGGATATTTATTGCTAAGGAAGCCCCTTTGCAGTAATGTCCGTCCCGATGAAAAATCCTAGATTAGGTCCCTTATAATAGATGTTGTTTTAGGGACGTAAAGTGAGGATAACGGGAATGGGTAATCGGGTTTATTGTTGATTGTTAAATTAAATATTTCTTATGGGTTGAAAACCCTATATGCTCACCAGGCTCCCAATCCTAACCCACTCAGCTTATTTGTATTATAGGAAGTGGCGCAAGAGCTTAAGATGGACGAATCATCAAGTTGTTTTGTTTACAAGTCTGTATATGTATATATTGTTGAATGACTTGTAATGTTATCATTTATGCTTTATGATCTGTATCGGAACATGACATCCCGACTTTTGATTATGAAATGAAATCATTTTCCTTTGTGAAATGTTTTGATAAATATCTATTTTATCATGTTTTGTTTTTGGGAACAAATTCCGCATCTCTTTTAAAATTAAAAGGATTTACTCTGAAAATGTTTAAAAAACATAAATGAAATCGGTCTTTTCTGGCTGAGATTTTTGAGGATGTCACAGGCTCCTTCTCTCTCATGAACCTTTGTGGGAGAGTCATCTTTGATGGTTTAAACTTTAATGATTGGATTGGGAACATCAGGATGGTCACTCGTTACGAGGACAAGGAATATGGCATCGACAAGGAGCTGAAGGAAATTGATGAGTCTAATGCTACTCCAGAGAAAATCGCCGACTTTAGGGCATGATGTTTGTAAACTCACTTAGTTTTAAACCTACTTTTAATTATAAAATGAACACACAAATGCAATGGACCTATCAATTGTGGTATAGCTAAATAAGTAGGGTATCGAACACAGAGAACGGTAAATTAAAACTAAAAACTAATTTTATCTAAATTAATTAATAATAGGGGTTTTCTCTAGTTTTACAAGACTAGAAACTTACTAACTATCACTTAAAAACTAGAAAAGCAAAGATTTAACTAAATTCAATAATGGGAAGGACTTATGTTTAGTTCAACTCAATTGATCCTATGGTTGATATTATGGTAACTGTGCAATGGATTAATTCTTCTATTGGTTACCGATTCAAGTGATTAGATTCACGTTCGCTGCACTAATCCTTAGAGAGCAAATTAACTCAAACAGTGATCAGTTGTCTAATTTAATTTAATTCACTAGATTATTTATTCGGGTTAATTTAGACTTGTAATAGCTGACTAATTTGGTCCTTTAGTTAACTTCTTGTTGATAGTCATCACACAAGCTCATACATGAATTTACCTATTTTTCTTATTAATTCTAGCTTCATGTTCATTAATCCTAGTCATATGATGAAGCGGTCACATAAGCATATGAGGTTGACAATTAAAAGATGTTCATATTAATTAATTATTTTCCTATTAACAAAAAAATAGTTATCATTCACACACAAGGTTCTTTAACAAGCTAAAATCAACAAAATCACCAACATCGAATGAATCCTACCATAAATCAAACCATAGTATCAATATTGTATCCCCAAACAGAATTTTTAGAGTTTTAGCTCATGATTGAGGTAATTAACAGCAATAAACGAATTCTAATTGTCTAGCCATAGTGGAAAACAAAATATTAAGTAGAATGGTGAGAATTTGCCTCAAATCTCCTTCGGAATTGTATTCTAGGTTGTATCTTCGTTCTCTAGGGTTCTTACGACTTTTCAATCGAAGCTATTGTCCCCAGAAAGGTTTCAGAATGTTGAATGTCGATCTGAGAAGTTATCTTTATAGATGCGAAATGACTCGTTGAGTCCATTGTCGACTCGCCGAGTCCATCCCTTGATTCCCGTACATAGTAAGTCACGAAGTCTTCATCTTCTCGATTCTTCGATCGGATTCTCCGAGTAGTCGACCTTAATTGCCGAGTAGGTGTTTTTTTGGTGGTTTTCTTCTTTGTTCAATTCCCGAGCTCCCAACCGCTTCTCCTGCTTCCTTTTGCTTCCGAGCTTCACTTTTGGACTGAAAACACAATTCAAACACTTTTAAGTACCTTTTGTCCATGATATGCAATTAATTAGCTAATAAATGATAAAAATATATACTTATTATGAGGCTAAATATGCAAATATCAAAATACCCCACACTTGACTTTTGCTTTCCCCCAAGCAAAACTGAATTTTAGCACATTAGAATTACATATAACAACTCCAATCTAACCCAACCATTATGCCAAGATCGCAACACATGCGTTTGTGTCTAAAAATTTTCCTAATAACCCCCATACTCCAAATACTCACAATCCTCATAAACATTCGCCCACTTATCCCGAACAATGCTCATTTTATGCATCTCTCTGAATCCATCCACAGAAAACCTCATATCCTCAAGGTATTTTTAGTTGAGCAACCCAAGCATACGTAATCTAGAATTACAATTTATGATACCACTATGGAGCTCTTTTGAATTCTTCACTTCCTTGATAATTCGATCTTTGATTCTTGTGAATTCACCACCTTGTTGTTTGATTTTTGGTATCTTCAATTTTTGAACTCTTGGAATTTTGATCTTTTGATCTTCACTTTAGTTGCTCCAAAATTCTTCAAACTTTTCTTGCAATTCTCTCTCTTTTTTTACATGTACCTCACTTTTTCACTCAAAATCCTACATGTTTAAGCAGGGGCGCTCAACTTCAACCTTTATTAGCTAACGATAATAATTTTCCTGGATACATTTCCAGTACACGATGCTAAACATATTGCATCCTTCGAGCTAAGCAAGGTCGTGTTTTTGTCCCATGATTTCACTGGAATAAGGAAGCCACAAATTCACTAGAACGTATATAGGCTCAACTAAACATTTGGGTTTTCATGCAATCATCAACACAATTCTAACATGGAATCCTAATTACTTTTTACCAAAATTTTCTAAATTAATTCCTAAGTCATATTTTTGGTTTTTTAAATTTTTAAAAATTAACAAAAATTAAGGCATTAGGATTCTATATTTACTAAGACGACATCAACCCCCTACCCCACACTTAATTGATGCAATGTCCTCATTGCATGTTATGCATGAAAAATAACAAACATGAAATGTAGAGAGAATTAGAACAAACTCCCCTGGGATAACAGTCGCTAGGTCGATATCTATATTCTTCAACTCCATCTTCAATTGACTTTAGACATGGAAACAGCTCATCCACGTCTTGGGCATCAAATCACATGTGGGCAGCTCCAAATATGTAGGAAAAATAGTGTAAAATCTTCAGGAATTGATCGGAAAGAACAAGTGGTCAAGTGGTATGTACAACAGCATCGAATCAACAGTCTTCTTGGTATAACAATAAGTGACACGTCGAGTTATATACATGACTCGTCGAGTAAAGTCGCGGAAAGCCTGGAAAGTGTAAAAATATAAAGCGACTCGTCGAGTCCGTTAATTGCACTCGGCGAGTCGACCGCTGGGTGGAAAAAGTCACATTCTGCACTTGTTCTAGCTTTTGATAAGTCTCAAGAACTTCCCATAACCTCTAGAATTATTTACTCATTTCCCTTAGGACTGGACTCGACACCTTAACTCTAAACTTCGCCCTTTCTTGACTCTTTTCCACTCTTTTTTTCTTTCTCTCTTAAACTCTAAACCCTTTATGCAAGCATTCCTAATCCAAAATCTGAAAGTCATCAAGGCAAATAAAATATCAAGCATAAAAATAAAAGTCTTAACTAAAAATTCAAACACACCAAACAAAATAAAAATAAACTGAAAATTGTTCCATTTAACATAAAAAAAACTAATCATCTTCTTCCTCATCATGGCCATGCGTAGCCCCGCTTCCACCAGCTCCACTCCACCTTGCGTTAATGATCTCATCCCAAGATGGTATGTAGGGAAAGTTACCTCTGTCAATGTGTGGAATATGGAAATCGTCAAAAAGCCGCACATAGGATTCATTGCTAAAATTGATACCCCTCGCCATTTGGTCTTATAACCACCTCATCTCGACATTGTACCAATCCATTGGTACTTCATCATTTCCCATCAGGATCATCGGCGGTTCCTCCTCCACTTCCCGCTCACGTCTCAATCTAACCCTCCTTCCTGGTGCCTCGGGACCGACCATCGGATCATCATGCGGGATAGCGTAATGAACACCGCCATAATCTTCAATAATTCTTGCCCTCCAAAAGAGAATGGGATTAAAGGGAGGGGTAGGAATAATTGTCATCAAATTCCATGCACCGCGGGTCATCAACCCATATGAATTGGCTAGCCGGATCACGAACATGCCACCATTAATTTTGGAGGTTTTGCGATCCTTGACTGCGACCTCCGACAAATAAGAGGCCAAACACCATGGAATGTTGCAAAAGGTGTCGGGCGTGATGATACTCCAAAGATAAAATACGTCAAGGTTAGAAACCTTGTCTTCGTCCTTTCGTTGATTAATTGTAGTGGAGATAAGGCGGTGAATGAGAAGGTGTGTGGGTGACCTAATGCTCCCTTCTTGAGCCGACTTGGGAATATATAATTTGTTGGCGATTGTGTTCCACCAACCCGTACTTGTAACACCGTCGGAAACACCTTATGAGATTGTTCCAAGAAGGCGCGAAAGATAGCAGTAGTGACCAATGGTCGGTCGTAAATCCCCAACCGGCATGCAAGATCAATGACCGAACATTGGTGGAATTCACCCCCAAGGCAAAAACTAAAACTCACGGGGTGGTAGCAATCATCTCCTCCTCGGAAAGACACTGTGGAGAAAAATTCCCAGCAGAGTTCTCGATACACCGGCTCTTGAATTCTGAAAACCCGGCTCCATCCATCACAAATAATTGTCTCCCCATCGTAAGTAAATTCCTTCAAAAGGTAAGGCGCCAACTCTTCTTCATACCGGACATTCTTCAACCAATCCCAATCAATCCTATTAGGTACATAAACCTCCTTCTTCCTGACCTCAACCAGCTTCTTCTTCCATCTTGTCATTGTTGAAGAAGATTCAATCGAAGGGAAATTCAACCAAGGAAAATCTCCTTGGTGTCCACTTGAGCTCTGCCCTCTTGAAAACATGGTCCCAGCAAAACAAAGAACAAACAACCCAGAAAACATAGAAAATCATCAAAACAGATTCCATCTGGGTCCCCAACTGGAATCGTTGAGTCCATGAACGACTCGGCGAGTCGTATGAACTGCGCGAGTCAGTCGACGGGTCGATCGAAATTCGACCATAAAACTTGAAATTTTTTTCAAGGGTTTTGTCCATGGATGTTTCTAAGATGTATTAAAGCAAGAATAATCATCCAAAACAACATAATTAATACTAAATCAAAACCCTAAAAATTCACTAAACTTCAAAATCGGGTATTCTATGAAATTGACACCTTAGAACATCTCAAAATCATGACTTTAACAGAATTATGGAAGAAATTAAGTACCTTTGTAGATAGAAATCGAGAATTTTGGAGAAATAGTGTAGAACTTGATGAATGCTTGAGAGAGAAAACAAGGGAGGCGCACGTCGAGTAAGGGGGAAAATATGATCTCATTAGGGTTAAAAACCCTAGTTTTACCGGTTGTAAAAAATTATTAAATTTTTTTTTTGTAAATAAAATCGACTCGTCGAGTCTGTGTCAGACTCGGCGAGTCTGGTCGCGAATTTAAACATATCTGGGGATCTTAAGTGACTTGTCGAGTCAGGGTCAGACTCGGCGAGTCAGTTGCAAACAATTCAAAAATTATATCATTTTGTCATTAAAAGTTCATTCCACCACACACTTAGTCCAGATGCACTCTCAAGCAATCATGTCTAATGATTTAGAAGACTAGAATAAACTCCTTAAAACGAAAATCAAACAAAACTAAAACAAGAAAGATAAAAGAAAGCAAACTCTAATAACGGGTTGCCTCCCGCCAAGCGCTTCTTTTTAAGGAGTCGTTAGTTGGATTCCTTCCCATCTACGTTTCTTCATTTTCCTGCATCGGGAACGCACGCCTAATCTTTTGTGGTTTATACTTTGTCTTGTAAGCGTGTATCTTCTTCTTGTAAGCCCGTCTTAATTCTTCTCTCTTTTTCCTTATAGCATCATCCTCAGCTGCATGAATTTCCCTTTTTCTCATCTTTTGCTTCTTTACCCCATTCTTCTGCACCTTCTCTTGCACCCTCCTTCTTTAAACTTCATTACTTCATAGTTGGTGATAATTTGGGCTCGAGGTTTGGTAATGAATAGGTGATCAACATCATCTCTCCTAACCCTTGTATTTTCCTTTTCTCCAAAGCTTTCCTCCTCTTCAAGTGGATTGTCTTCATCATCTTGCATTATTGTATCGAGGCATGCTACATGAACGTGTTGAAAATCACCATCCATTCCTCCTTCTGCTGCTTGATCTTCTAAAGAATTATGGAAAATCTTCAAGTCCAGAACATGCAGGGAGCTGGTAACAAGCAGATCAAAATCGTCCAAGCTCCTGAGATTTTCGAATGGACTCGTAGAGTCCATGAAAGCGACTCGGCGAGTCAGAGCGTATTCCTCACATCCCACTGTGTTTTCTGAATCGATCCCTTTCAGCAACTTCTCTATTTCCTCCAAGTCTTTGTCAACATCATCAATTCCTCCAGAAGATAGCAAAAACTTACTTGGATCTTCTTCTTGCAAAAGTGCAAGTTCTTTTTGTAGTATTTCATCATCCAAATTAATGAATGAGACTTCTTTTTTTCTTCCTTCTTCTTGCTTAATATCTGGTAGAGCTTTAAATACTACTGACTCATCTCCTACCCTTAATGTTAGTGTGGACTCGCATACATCTATCAATGCGCATGCGGTATTCAAAAATGATCTCCCCAAAATAATTGGAATTTCTGGGTCTTCTTCCATATCAAGTACCACAAAGTCCATGGGGAATATAAATTTATCGACCTTAATGAGGAGATCTTCACAAACACCTCTTGGACTAATAATTGTCTAATCCGCCAAATGGATCTTCATATTCACAGGCCTTGGCTCCGGTAAATTCAGCTTCTTGAAGAAAGCAAAAGGCATTAAGTTAATACTTGCACCCGAATCAGTCAACGCTTGAGTAGCAAGTACATTTCCAAATTGAAAAGGAATTATAATGCTTCCCGGATCGCCCTTTTTTTTTCTGGTAGCTCATTCAATACTATCTCCGCGACTTCCGCTAAATATTTTCTAGCAGCAAAGAGACCCTTTAGCAAGTTAAAATACTTGGGTGTTTGAAGCATTGTTTCCACAAATGGAACATTGACTTGAAGGGCTTTAACATGCTCCATGAAAGCTCTGTATGCTTTAACCTTTTCAGCAGGTATGGCTCTGATTGGGAATGGCAGAGGAGGGTTGTAAGGCCTTAAGGAAACAACAGATTTGTCATCAGGGCATGGACACGTCGAGTCCATTAGAGGGACTCGGCGAGTCTGGTCGGGTTTAGCTGGACCCGACTCTTCTGTCTTTTCTGTATGCACCTTGGAGATCTTCTGTGCAGGTGTGAAAATTTCTTCATAGCTGGAAGTCACAACATTCACATTCTCTATTCTTGGATTATTCTCGATTTTACTTGGAAGTTGACCCGGTCTACTCTCGTTCACTTGATGTGCAAGTTGTCCTAGCTGTTTCTCAATGTTAAGAATAGATTCTTGCTGATTCCTTAGCATATTTCTGGTCTCTTGTATTACAGTATCATGATCATTGTGTCTTTTTTCGGACGCGACTATAAATCTAGTGAACATTTCTTCTAAATCGGCTTTCTTTTCCATAACCACTTTTTCCTTTTGATGAAAACCCCTCTCCTTCTACTTGTATTTCTCCTCCTTCGCCTTTTTGTATTCTTCATACGGGAGCCATTCCTTCTTTGGTTTCCGCTAATTCTCATCGTATCGATCGCCGCTTGAGTAGAACACTTGAGCTTTCTTGTTTCCATTTTCATCAAAGTCACAATCCTTCGTGAGATGAGTCCCCTCTACAGTTCTCGCATCCAACTCGAATATCATGGATTGTTTGATCCATTTTTGTCATCCTTCTATCTAAACTATCGAGCTTAGCCATCATTGCCGCCATGCCATCATTGGCCGAGTTCACTACCCCCTGACTTACTTCATTTCTTGGGTTGTGGTATTCTCTAGAATGCTTAGAGAATTCTTTAATTATTTCCTTGATTACTGGGGGTGCCTTCTTTTTGAGTGGGCCATGCGAGTCGAGAAATTGCCTTGTGGTGATATTGAATCCATCATAGAAGATGGAGACCTCTTGTTGGCTATTAAGGGCATGGTGTGGGCAATTTCTGAGAAGACCTTTGTACCTTTCCCATGCCTCATAAAGTGACTCTCTGGGTTGTTTCTCGAAGTTGGCAATGGCTTTCTTCAACTTGGCTATTTTGGAAGGCGGGCAAAAATGGTCTATGAACTCTTTTTTCATCTTAGCCCATGTGGTGACCAACCCGGGAGGAAGTGACTTGAGCCAATCCTTTGCAGCACCCTTGAATGTGACCGGAAGCATACGAAGTAGTTGGGTCTCGCGTGGCACATTTGGTACATTGAAGTAGTCAGCCACATCATTTACTTCATCCAAGTGCTTGTAGGCATCTTCGTGGTCTTTTCCATAGAAGGGAATCTCCTTGAGTTGAGCGAGGATATGACCCTTAAGCTCAAAAGTAGCAGTTGCTGGAATTGCAGGCTGCACAAGTCATGGGCCAGTGTCATCGCGTGTCCTCTTCTTCCATTCCCCCATGGGGACTTCATCGATATTAGCCATAGTGATAGCTAAATCGTCCTCAAAATCGGATTTGTGCCCGTATGTAGGTTCTTCTTCTTCCTCGGTCTCGTACTCGGTGTCTTCTTTAATCGGGTCTTTGATTGTCAAAGAGGCACTGGATGCTCCTGATTTGCTACACTTCTTCTTGCTGAAAACGGACTTGAGGTTCTTTAGTGGCGGATTCTTTGAAGAGACGGATTCTCCAACGACTTTTCCTTTGCTCCTCCTTAGTGCGGATTCTGGGTCTTTGAGAGGAGGGACCAGAGGTGTATCAGATCCTAGGGTCATGAAACAACTGTATACAAAACAAGAAAAACACATAAAAAGAACAAAAAAAATTTAAAATTGTGAACAACGATGGACTCGCCGAGTTGTCACGAGTGCACTCGGCGAGTTCAAGGCAAAAACAGAAAAAAATTTTAATTACTTATTAAAACGGATTTTTATTAAAACTTATACTAATTACTAAATTACCTAATAATTAACTTTGCGTAAGACAAATCTTACACAAAGGATCGATAAAAATAGAAATTAATGCTAATTTAGAACTGTTCCCCGACAATGGCGCCAAAAACTTGATGTGTGTAAACTCACTTAGTTTTAAACCTACTTTTAATTATAAAATGAACACACAAAGGCGGTGGACCTATCAATTGTGGTATAGCGAAATAAGTAGAGTATCGAACACAGGGAACGGTAAATTAAAACTAAAAACTAATTTTATCTAAATTAATTAATAAGTAGGGGTTTTCTCTAGTTTTACAAGACTAGAAACTTACTAACTATCACTTAAAAATTAGAAAAGCAAAGATTTAACTAAATTCAATAATGGGAAGGAATTATGTATAGTTCAACTCAATTGATCCTATGGTTGATATTATGGTAATTTTGCAATGGATTAATTCTTCTATTGGTTACCGATTCAAGTGATTAGATTCACGTTCGCTGCACTAATCCTTAGAGAAAAAATTAACTCAAACAGTGATCAGTTGTCTAATTTAATTTAAATCACTAGATTATTTATTCGGGTTAATTTAGACTTGTAATAACTGACTAATTTGGTCCTTTAGTTAACTTCTTGTTGATGGTCATCACACAAGCTCATACATGCATTTACCTATTTTTCTTATTAATTCTAGTTTCATGTTCATTAATTCTAGTCATATGATGAAGGGGTCACATAAGCATATGAGGTTGACAATTAAAAGATGTTCATACTAATTAATTATCTTCCTATTAACAGAAAAATAGTTATCATTCACACACAAGGTTCTTTAACAAGCTAAAATCAACAAAATCACCAACATCGAATGAATCCTACCATAAATCAAACCATAGTATCAATATTGTATCCCCAAACAGAAGCTTAAGAGTTTTAGCTCATGATTGAGATAATTAACAACAATAAAACAAATTCTAATTGTCTAGGCATAATGGAAAACAAAGGATTAAGTAGAATGATGAGAATTTGCCTCAAATCTCCTTCGGAATTGAATTCTAGGTTGTATCTTCGTTCTCTAGGGTTCTTCTGACTCTTCAATCGTAGCTATTGTCCCCAAAAAGGTTTCAGAAATTCGAATGTCGATCTGAGAAGTTATCTTTATAGATGCAAAATGACTCGTCGAGTCCATTGTCGACTCGCCGAGTCCATCCCTTGATTCCCTTACATGATAAGTCACAGAGTCTTTATCTTCTCGATTCTTCGATCGGACTCGCCGAGTAGTCGAACCTACTCACCGAGTAGGTGTTGTTTTTGGTGGTTTTCTTCTTTATTCAATTCCCGAGCTCCCAACCGCTTCTCTTCCTTCCTTTTGCTTCCGAGCTTCACTTTTGGACTGAAAACACAATTCAAACACTTTTAAGTACATTTTGTCCATGATATGCAATTAATTAGCAAATAAATGATAAAAATCTATACTTATTATGAGGCTAAATATGCAAATATCAGGGCACATGAGAGAGATACTACCAAGGTGGCATGTGTCATGTTGGCCACAATGAAAGCTGAACTCCAGAAGTCCTATGAGGACTTTTACCCTTTTGAGATGCACATGTACCTGATGGACCACTACCATCAGAGTGCTCATCAAGAGAGGTATGAAATCATCTCTTACATGGTAACAACCCGAATGAAGGATGGTGAACCCATGACGGGCCACATGCAGAAAATGCAAAGGTATGTGGACCGTTTACTGAAGTTGAATGTGAATTTCCCTGAGGAGTTGGCTATTGATATCATATTGCACTCATTACCAGCTTGTTATGATCAATTCTAAATGACATATCACATGAACAAGGAAGAGGTCACACTCAGCAAACTTCAAGGGCTTTTGAAGACCGTTGAAACTGGTCTTAAGGGAAAATCAGTTGTTACTACTCCTATCCCTAACGCCTCCCCTGTTCTAGCAATCGGGCAAAGTAGAGGGAAGAAGAGGAAGACCCCTGCGAAGGGTACCAAAGGAAAGTATCTTGATGGCTCCTCTTCAAGTGGAACCAGAGGTGGTTCCATCACTTCTTCTTCCAACCCTAAGGAAGCTCAATGCTTCGATTGTTAGAAAAGGGGCACTAGAAATGAAACTGCCCCAAGTACCTACAAGATGTTAAAGATGGGAAGGTCAAACCTACCCATGCAGGTATTTACACTATATTGTCTAATAACTCATCACATTCTACTTCTTGGGTTCTTGATACAGGTTGTGGTATTCATATATGTTCTGATTTGCATGGCTTAAGAAGAAGTGAGGATGTGGAGCACAGAAAGATAAACTTGATCAAGGGTAATTGGAAAGCTTCGCCTGTCACCAAGATTGGACTTTATTCTTTGGTGCTAGATAGTGGGTTAGTGTTAGATTTGAATAAGTGTTGTTACTCGTCTGAAATGGAGAGAAATATTATTTCCTCTCATGGTTTGTACAAACAAGGATTTACTTTTTCATTTGATAATGAAGTTGATGGTATTAATGCTTTTTATAATAATGTTCTTTATTTTAAAGCATTACCTTGTAATGGTGTATATGAAACCGTGTCGGTTCTAGACAACTTAGGAAATAATGTATTACATATCGATTCTTCCACTAGTTTGGATAAAGCATCCTTGTGGCATTTTCGTTTTGGACATGTCAACAAGAAGCGCATAGGCTAACTCTAGAAGGCTGGAGTTTTGGAGTCGTTTGACTTAAATTCAGATGATAGTTGCGAGTCTTGTTTACTTGGAAAAATGATAAAGTCACCCTTCACTAGTTCTTGTGCTAGGGGTGAAGGTTTGTTGGACCTCATACACACAGATGTGTGTGGACCCTTCAGAACCACCACTAGGGATGCTTACCGCTTCTATGTGACTTTAATTGATGATTACAATAAATATGATTATGTCTACTTAATCAAGCATAAGTCAGAAACCTTTGAAAAGTTAAAAGAGTTTAAACAGGAAGTGGAGAATCAGCTGGGCAGGAACATTAAGATGCTCTGATCCGATCGAGGAGGAGAGTATCTTAGTACAGAGTTTCTTGACTATCTTACGGAATGTGGAATTACTTCACAATTGACACCTCCCAGAACACCACAACTGAATGGTGTGGCTGAGAGGCATAATCGGACTTTGATAGACATGGATCGTTCCATGATGATTCGAGCTTCGTTACCAATCTCATTCTGGGAGTATGCCTTAGAGACTACCGCCCATATCCTAAATCTAGTCCCTACCAAGAAAGTTGCCAAAACACCTCACGAGATGTGGACTAGGAAAGTTCCCAATTTAGACCACATAAAAATTTAGGGCTGCGAAGCTTTAGTGAGACATGATACTTAGGGCAAGCTCAAACCTCGAAGTGAGCAGTGTATTTTCATCGGCTACCCACAAAATTCTTCTGGTTACATCTTCTACATACCCAGTGAGAATGTGGTCTTTGTGGCAAGAAGAGGGTTCTTTCGCGAGAGAGAGTTTATAAGCCTAGGAAACAGTGGGAGGCAAATGGATCCTGAAGGAATTCAAGAGTCAAGCGGTGAAGGAACCTCAAACCCTAGCAATCAACCTGAGGATGAAACTCCTGTTGATGAGTCCGTACCTCTGAGGCGTTCCACAAGAGTTAGGAATCCATCTGAGCATTACTATGGTTTTCATATTACTACGGAAGGTGATGAATTTATCAGTGATAGAACACTGATAAACTTGGATGACCCTAACAACTTTAAGGAAGCCATGGCAGGCCCTGAGTCCGCTAAATGGAAAGAGGCCATAGACAGCGAGATTCAATCCATGTATGACAATTGTAACATCCCAAGTCAGAATCAAGAGTTCAGGGGCAAAGTGTAAGTTTGGAAAAGAGGGACTCGGCGAGTAGGAGTTTCAACTCGTCGAGTCTAAGCGTGTGTCGGGCACATGTTAAGTGACCGGACTCGCCGAGTCGGAGGCTGGACTCGACGAGTCCGTGCTGGAATGAGAAACCCTAATTCCTAGGGTTTAAACCCTATTTAAAGAATAATATGCCTTCATTTCAGCCTCTATATTCCTTGAGTGTTCCAGAGAAACCCTAAATCATGAGAAACTCCATTGTTGAGAAGATTGAAGCTTGGAAGAAGAAACTAGTGAAGAGAAGTTGGAGGAATTTGAGGATAGCATCAAGAGAGCTTGTGGGTCTGAAGTCTACATCAGTTTAGAATTATCTCTAAGGTAAGACAACATTACCTTAAGCTACTTCCTTGTTATTTCATCCATGGTGTGCGATTTGGGGTTCTTTAGCATGGTTGGGATCTATTTCGGGTATAGAGACTAAATTTGAGGTTGCAACTTCAGATCTATGTTGGTTTGGAGCCATGAGAACATAAACTATTAGCTTTAGGGCGTGATTGAGAGTGTCCTTGCCTTAAACCTTCATTTTTAGCTTGATGGAGCTTGTTGAGCCTTGCATGCACGTAAAGTTGGAAACTTTACGTGTGAATCTGGCCCTAGGAGTCCAGATCAATGTATTGGAAGCAATGGAATGGCCTGTAATCGCCTGGATGAAGATGTCACGTCTGGACTCGGCGAGATAGAGGAACAACTCGACGAATCTGTTGAAGATTGCCTTGGACTCGGCGAGTCTGGTCGTGAAGTCCTAACCTTTTCTGGTTGAGCTGTGAATCGGTGAGTCGAGGGATGACTCGGTGAGTTGAGCAGGAAGGGACTCAGAGCTTGTTGGACTCGACGAGTCTTGGGGCGACTCGGTGAGTTGAGTCGTGGCATGGGAGTTTCTACGCATAGGAACTCGAAGAGTCAACGGGTTGACTCGGCGAGTAGGGTCAACCAGGAAGGTTGACTTTGACTAAGGACTTTGACTTAGACCAAGGGTTGACCAGTTTGACTTTCAAGGGTATTTTGGTAATTTGGTGTTTATTGGTTTTGGTTATTGGGTAATGATCAGTGGTGGAGTTCGTGCTAGTGGTCGGAGCAGGATGGTCATATTTCTTCAAGTCGGCAGTTGCAGGTGAGTTATCCTCACTATATCAACAGGGTCTAAGGCACCAAGGTCGGCGCTTTATCAGATGGAAATCCGGGTAGTTGTTGTTATGTTATTGGATTGCTATGTCTGCATCCTGTTAGTTAGGATGGTATATGTTAGAGACCTGGTTAAGGTCGATATCCCGATATATAGGATGATGCTATGCTAATGACCAGTTAGGTCGGTATCCTGGTTAGAATGTTGCTATGTTATGTGATATGCTGGATCGGTTTGATTAGTTGATAGATTTTATATGATTATATGCTTATGTGCACATGGTTGTTGGACTAGGGTTAGGTTGAGGCGGGTCCTACTTTGTGTTGTAGACAAACATACCAGGGCGGACCGGTTAGATCGAAGGCCCGGCGAGTGGTCCGGATAGGCTGAAGGCCCCAAGAGGGCGGACCAGATGTGCCGAGGCTCGGAGAGTGGACCAAACAGATTGAAGGCCTAGTACAGGCGGACCAGTCATACTGGAGACGTAGAGAGTGGACCAGGTGGACTGAAGGCCTGGTGCGGGCAAACCAGTCATACTTTAGACTCGGAGAGAGAGTGGACTGGGTGGACTGAAGGCCTGGTGCAGGCGGACCAGTCACACTGTAGACTCGATATGCATGGATGTTCTGTTTATGATATGATATAATATGTGTGTGGTATTGTGGTTGGTATTTTGGTGGTAACTCACTAAGCTTTCGGGCTTACAGTTTCAGTGTGCTGTTTCTGGTACTTCAGGAGACCGTGGCAAGGTGAAGGCCTGATCGTACCGCTCCTCAGTTTTATATTGATGTTTCTGGGATATTCTGATAATAAATGAACTGAAAACCTTTTTGTAATAACATAATGAATATGGGTTGTTTTTGAAAAGTTTAAATTGGTTGTAAATTTCACGGTGTTACATGTTGGTATCAGAGCCTTGGTTTGAGTGAATTGGAGGAACATTCGTGTGAATCCAGTCTCAAATCAAGGAGAGTTTTCAAAGTGAGATTGAAACGGTTTTCAAAAAAATAAAATAAATAATAAGTAGAGGAGGATGCGGAGGTACGATCAGCCAGAGCCAGTAAGTACACTCCAAAATACCATACAAGTTATTTCATTATGTGAGATGTTAGTACTAGGATAGGGATCTTCAGGAATTGCATGATAGAATTGCCTAATTATATGATGCCTGCTAGTCTAGGGTTCCCTGTTATGTGAAGTAGTTAGCAGTTCCTCTAAAGGAAAGGATTGAGGTTGCCATGTATATGTTTATCGCTAGGGTGTTGTGGTGATACTTGATATAAATATGGGTAGGTGTGGAAGGTAGTATGGGCCCATACTACTGAAAGCAAAGGACCCATACGCGTATCAAGGAAGTCACAACCCCTAGGGTCGGGTTGGGAGTTGGTTTCCAGGTTATTGGGGAAGCATCTGATTTTCTTGCGGTGTACTTTCAGTATGGTGGTTACGAGGCATGCTGGGGGTGGATCCGGGTCAGGATCGGAATCAGGAGAGGGCGGTCAGGGTGGATCGGTGCCACCCGAGGTTATCGGTCAGATGAGTACGGATGAGTTGGATGTCAGGATTCACAAGATCCTGCATGATGGGATTGCTGCTATGTTCAGGGCAGAGATGTCAGAGATGTTTGGGTCGATCAAGACCGCCATGGTTGAGTATTTTGATGAGCGCTATGCGGCTCTTGCAGAGACGGCTTCCGCAACAGCTGCAGCAGCGACAGGTGGAGGAGTCAATCGGGGTTTTCAGTATCTGGACTTCAATAATACGAACCCCCTACTTTTGATGGAGTTCAGGATCCGATCATTGCTATGAGGTGGTTTTCGGACGTGGAGGGTTGTTTCTTCACGTGTTCATGCCCTGCGGATCAGAGGGTCAGGTGTGCTCTGAACCTTTTAAGGCTCGGGGAAAAGGATTGGTGGAGGTCGAGTACGGGATCGTACTCTGATGTGCAGTGGGCTGCGGTTACATGGGATCAGTTCCGGGATATGTTCAGTACTCAATATATTCCGTAGGTTAAGAGAGAGAGGTGGGCTCAAGAGTTCTTGGAGCTGAAGCAGGATTCAAAGTCGGTGACGGAGTTCACCAGGATGTTCACTAAGATGGCGATGTTTTTCCCTGAGTTTGCTTCAGACCAGGCCCAGATGTCCCGATATCTGAGTATGCTCAAGAGGGATATCAGGCAGTTTGTGTCTACGTAGAGGTGCGAGACCTTACTGGAGTTGCAGGAGGCCGCTCGGCGGCGTCATTTGGAGATTGAGTTGCAGTTGAGAGAGCAGAGGTAGGGCCCGACGCAGTCGTAGCCGGTGCCGAAACGGTCCAAGACCGTTGATTCCAGGTTAGGAAGTCAGAGCAGCCGCACTTGTGAGAAGTGCGGGAAGGGTCATACCGAAGTTTGTAGGTCCGGTGGTGCGTGCCGCAAGTACGGGAGAGAGGGGCATTATGCGAGGGATTGTCGACAGTCAGCCCCGACTCAGGATATGAGGATTTGTTATCATTGTCATCAGGTTGGTCATATGAGGGCCAACTGTCCACAGTTGGTGGCCAGACCAGTGCATGCTTCAGCATCGGCCACTTTGAGGATCATTGGCGGGGGTCAGGGTGGAGCGGAGCCTTCGAGGGCTCAGCGACGCGCTTATCAGCTTACAGCAGAGGAAGTTAGGGCAGAGCTGGATGCAGTTGCGGGTATATTTTCGTTTCATTGTTTCCTGGTTATCTTGGTATTTACGTGGTGTTGTATTTTATTCGCCGCTCTGCGTGTTTCTTGGGTGGGTTGGGAGTGTTAGTATCTAGGAGTTGCAGACGGTTAGCATCCAAGGGATTGATAGTCAGCATTTGGTTGGATGGTCTTGTTGTCGGGTATAGCAATTACAATTTGAGAAGTGTTTAGCGGAGAATCGAACTTCCTTAGAGTTCATGATGTGCGATGTCGGGAAGTGATTTTGTGGAGGTTGCTCGTTTTAGAGGGAATCAGTTCATGGATAAGGGGAATATGTTGAGTAGGGTTGTTTAAGTGAAGCCGGTTGGGTCACCGGTGGTTGGAAGTCAGTGCTCTAAGTGGATAGAATTAGAAAATTCTCAGGAGGATCGACAAGTATTTAAGGTTGATTAGCTGTTTGGGATTCAACAGTGTTTTAGTCATCCAAGAGTATGGACTGGTATTAGTAAGTGGCAGTCATATGGAGCGGGGTATAGACCATGGTGTTCAGAAAACGTGATTGGTTGTGCGAGGCCTAGGTTTAGGCCGGAATTGAGTATATAGAATGGAGTTAGAGTTCGGAACCCCTAGAGGGCTAGAACAGTAAGTACGGGAGAGATTCCCAGGAAGGATAGTTCGGGATGATGTATGATAGTTGAGCGGTCCGGATAGACTGAAGGCTGATGGGAGTACCAGTCAGGCCGAAGGCTCGGAGTACGGACCAGACAGGCTGAAGGCCCTTGAGGGCGGTCCAGACATGCTCAAGGTTCTGAGAGTGGTCCAGATTGGTTGAAGGCCTGGTAAGGCGGTCCAATCATGCTGAAGACTCTGTATGTGTTGATAGATTTATATGAGGAGATGGATTGATTATGTTGCGATGCAATAGCAAATAGTAGGTCTGGCCCCGGGTGTTGCTCATGTTAGCATAAGGCAGTCCATGGACCCGAGAGTCCTTGCGAGTAGATTTAGAGTGTGTGTTATGCAAAGAATAGCGGTTACTCTACTAGGGAATGGTGTAGAGTGGGGTGTGAGTGTCGTGGCACTTTTTGAAGTAACGAGATATTCAAGTAGACTTCCTTGGATACGGAAAGGGAAAGGCACGTAACTCCGGGAGGGAGTGTTGGTTTATGGAGGTGAAAGCAGTAGTGACAATGAATGATTGAGAGTATTTCAATTATGGTTGTTGAGCACTGTGATTGTGCCAGTGGTATGGAAGCACATCCAGATTGGGTGTCTGTTGAGGTTGCGGAAGAATTTCCGGTGGTGTAGAATCGGACGAGTTCGGAAGGGATGCAAGGATGGAGCCCTGGATTTTCAGTATGGTTGTGATCAGGAGGTTATGTATGTAGCGGTAATTCATCCTGGGGATGTCTGGAGGTATCGTCAGTGTGTCGGGTTTTTCCAGCCCGAGGATGTTAGAGCAGGTTCAGCATGGGTATGTGATTACATGGGAGAGCTCATTGGAGTTACTCAGGAGTTGAAGGATGTGGCATCCTGTCAGCACGAAAAGAAACAAGTTGGATTCGGAAAGGAAAACGGGATAAGTCCCAGAAGTGAATTTGATAAAGGTTATGCCAATCGAGGAAAGGGGTAGCAGCTTGGTACCGGGTCAGGACCCGATGGTTGAGGATGATATCTAGCTTGTAAGAGTCAAGTGATTATTGTGATCTGGAGTGATGAAAGTATCATCGGGTGATCATTGGTTAATATGGGTTGTTATCAGAGAAAGAAGCTGATGGCCGGCTTGAATCAGTTTTCGTAACTCTGTGAGGGAAGAGTTGGACTTTATAGAGGTTTGATAGCAGTGTTCGGAGGAACCTGGGTCAGTTGATACTAGGAGGTGCAGTGTGGGAGTATTATCTTGAATTGTGTGCTGCAGCAGGCTTCGAGGACGAAGCCTAATTTAAGTGGGACAGAAATATAACATCCTAAGTCAGAATCAAGAGTTCAGGGGGTAAAGTGTAAGTTTGGAAAAGAGGGAACCGGCGAGTAGGAGTTGCAACTCGTCGAGTCTAAGCGTGTGTCGGGCACATGTTAAGTGACCGGACTCGCCAAGTCGGAGGCTGGACTCGACGAGTCCGTGCTGGAATGAGAAAACCTAATTCCTAAAGTTTCCACCCTACTTAAAGAATAATATGCCTTCATTTCAGCCTCTATCTTCCCTGAGTGTTCCATAGAAACCCTAAATCGTGAGAGACTCCAATGTTGAGAAGATTGAAGCTTGGAAGAAGAAATTGGTGAAGAGACGTTGGAGGAATTTGAGGATAACATCAAGAGAGCTTGTGGATCTGAAGTCTACATTAGTTTAGACTCATCTCTAAGGTAAGAGGACATTACCTTAAGCTACTTCCTTGTTATTTCATCCATGGTGTGTGATTTGGGGTTCTTTAGAATGGTTGGGATCTATTTTGGGTATAGAGACTAGATCTGAGGTGGCAACTTCAGATCTAGGTTGGTTTGGAGCCATGAAAACAGAAAGTGTTAGCTTTGGGGCGTGATTGATAGTGTCCTTGCCTTAAATCTTTATTTTTAGCTTGATGGGGATTGTTGAGCCTTGCATGCACGTAAAGTTGGAAACTTTACGTGTGAATCTGGCCCTAGGAGTCCAGATCAATGTATTGGAAGCAATGGAATGACATGTAGTCGCCTGGATGAAGATGTCACGTCTGGACTCGGTGAGTTGGAGGAACAACTCGGCGAGCCTGTTGAAGATTGCCTTGGAATCGGCGAGTCTAATCGTGAATTCCTAACCTTTTCTGGTTGAGCTGTGAATCGGTGAGTCGAGGGATGACTCGGTGAGTTGAGCAGGAAGGGACTCAGAGCTTGTTAAACTCGACGAATCTTGGGGCGACTCGGCGAGTTGCAGGTGAGTCGAGGGATGACTTGGTAATTTGGTGTTTATTGGTTTTGGTTAGTTGCTAATGATCAGTGGTGGAGTTCGTGCTGGTGGTCGGAGCAGCGTGGTCTTATTTCTTCAAGTCGGCAGTTGCAGGTGAGTTATCCTCACTATATCAACAGGGTCTAAGGCTCCAAGGGCAGCCCTTTATCAGATGGAAATCCGGGTTGTTGTTGTTATGTTATTGCTTTGCTATGTCTGCATCCTGGTAGTTAGGATGGTATATGTTAGAGACCTGGTTAAGGTCGGTATCCCGGTATATAGGATGATGCTATGCTAATGACCGGTTAGGTCGGTATCCTGGTTAGGATGTTGCTATGTTATGTGATATGCTGGATCGGTTTGATTAGTTGAGAGATGTTATATGATTATATGTTTATGTGTGTGGTATTGTGGTTGCTATTTTGGGGGTAACTCACTAAGCTTTCGGGCTTACAGTTTCAGTGTGTTGTTTCAGGTACTCCAGGAGACTGTGGCAAGGCGAAGGCGTGATCGTACCGCTCCTCAGTTTTATGTTGATGTTTCTGGGTTACTCTGATAATAAATGAACTGAAAACCTTTTTGTAATAACTTAATGGATATGGGTTGTTTTTGAAAAGTTTAAATTGGCTGTAAATTTTAACGGTCTTTAAAAAATCAAGTTTGGAACTTGGTTGACAATGTACCGGGTCGTAAGACGGTCGGGTGCAAATGGATCTTCAAGAAGAAGACCAACATGGATGGGAATGTACTCACTTACAAATCGCAACTGATTGTAAAGGGCTTTACTCAAACAACGAGAGTTGACTATGACGAGACCATCTCACCAGTAGTGAATATTAAGTCTATTAGGGTTTTGCTAGCCATAGCTGCATTTCATGATAATGCAATATGGCAAATGGATGTCAAGAACTCTTTCCTTAATGGAATGTTGGCTGCAGATATTTACATGAGTTAGCCAGAGGGTTTTGTCGATGCAAAGCACCCTAATAGAGTGTGTAAGCTTGAGAAATCCATATATAGATTAAAACAAGCATCTCGCTGATGGAATCTTTGTTTCGATGAGAAAGTCAAAGAGTTTGGTTTTTCGAGGAGCGAAGATGAGTCCTGTGTAACATTTTGTTTAAAATAGGATAAATAATGATGAACCCGAAACCCCGAGAAGTAATTTTAATATTATTATGTTATATTATTATAGCCCAAAAATCAGATAATAATTAGTGGAGGGTTGGTTTCGGGGTGCCAAATAATATACTTTCGATTTCCGAGGGTTAAAAATGTGAGTTTCAAAGGGCTTAATATGAAGAGATGAAGGCAGCAAAGGGCTAAATGGTAAATTTTAGACTCAATTTGTAAAGAGTTTTGAAGGCAGGGGTTAAAAGGGGAAATTAAGGAATAGTTTTTAAAGAATGTAGAGGGGGAGGGACTAATTCTGTCATTATTGTTCAAAGTTTTTAGGAGAGTCGGTGTATAGCGTAGAAACCTGCAAACCCTAACCCTAGATGAACTAAAACATTCAGCCACCATCCTCTACGTCTAGCCGCCTCTCCCATCGACTTATCCCTGTTCCGATCACCAAAGACCGCCGATACCATTGATGTCGGCGACAAAGACCATCGAGTTTCGTCTTGCTGTCCGACTGCCACCTATCCCTATTCCATTCAAACGTGACGTCCGTGCTACCAATTTACCGGAGCCGCCATTCCCACTGATGGGGTCGTAAACTACCCACCATTACTGCCGAGGGAGCCGTTGATGACGCCGAGGACCACCAGCAGGTCCGCTCCTTGGCTGTTGTGGCTATTGTTTGAGCAGCCTTTGACGAGGGGGGAGTTTTTTCGTCATTGGCCAGTGCTAGCTGCCGCCTACTGCCATGGAGTGGCTGTGTGGGGTGCATGGTTCAGTTTAGACCAACATTTGGTTGCGTGCTTCGGTAACGAGAAGTCATATGGGTGTGATGCTGGCCGGAGATTGAGGAAAGGAACCACCATGGACGCCAACCATGGTGGCCGCCACTTGCTGCTATGTTTTCGTCGCCACCAGCCACCATGGAAGGTGGTTGTGTGTGTGTGTGTGTGTGTGTGTGATTTTTGTATGCTTAGGTGGGTGTATTGTGTGTGTGTGTGTTGCATTGTGTGGGTGGGAAAAACCTTGGCCGAAATCTGGAAAGAGGTCACCACCACTACTGTAAGGTGGTAGCTTCCGCCATCTACCATAAGGTAGCTGTGTGTGTGTGCTAGTGTGGTAGCTTAGTGTATGTGTTAATTGAGTTTTCTGTTGTATGATGTAATCGATAAAGGATAACGGAAAGAAAACCCTAACCACCACCGTAGGGTGGTAGCTGCCACCTCCTGGCGCCACCGGCCACCATGTCGGTTGGCGGTGTGCTTCGCCTTGGTGTGTTTGATTCGTCTGGGATGCATAAAGCTCTAATGGGACCAAGGAAGCCCTAATTAACCTAATTGACATTAATGGGCCCAATGAGGCCCAAAGTGACCTAAAAGCCCAACCAATTGATTAATGGGCTAGTATTGGGTAGAAAACCCTAATTACGGTTTGGAAAACCCTAATGTCTTGAAAACCCTAATTTTGGGGAGTGAGCGGGGCCTGCATTGGAACTAATCATTAAACTTAAAATATTAATTAATAATCATTGGCAAAGTAATCTAAAGCGATATGGGACTTAATGGATTAAGTCCTTAATGGGTTAAGTAGGAACACTTAACCCTAATTGTCATATTATGATAAACCCTAATTCACTTGGGCTTTATGACGTGCCTTTCCATTGTGCTTTGGTAATTAGATTATTAATGGGCCATCCAGGAATGATAATATGGACTACAATATGTTGATGTTTTAGGATAAGGTCCATGTGAGAGTCTTGGGCCCAATTTGGAAAATTGGGCCATATGTTGGGCCTTAGTCCATTGGTTGGCTTTTGGGCCTTCAGAGTGTGAGTTAGACCTTGGACTTGGAACCCAATTATTAATTAGGGACGGTTTGATGTTGACAGCTTGGGATCTGTCAACCAGTAGTTGGAGTTTTCTGTGTAGGACTTCAGCAGTGCAAGGTGAGTTGTCCTCACTATATCAACAGGGTCTAAGGCATCAATGCTGGCCCTTTCTAGGATTGTGGACTGGTATTTGTGTATTATGCTTACGCTTAGTGACCTGGTTAGGTCGGTGTCCTGGTTATAGGATGTTGCTATCCTATTGAATCTGCTAGATTGGTTTGACTGTTAGGATGCTAGCGTATGATATGTATGTGATATGCTTATGCTTAATGACCTGGTAAGGTCGGTGTCCTGGTTATAGGATGTTGCTATGCTATTTGATCTGCTAGATTAGTTTGACTGTTATGATGCTAGTGTGTGTGTGATATGCTTATGCTTAGTGACCTGGTTAGGTCAGTGTCCTGGTTATAGGATGTTGCTATGCTATATGATATGTTAGATCGGTTGGATTGTTATATGTGTTATGCTAGCATACGATTGTTATGTGCACATGTTTGTTTGATTGGGGGTGGGTTGAGGCGGTCCTGCTTTGTGCTAAAGAACGACATACCCATGGCGGACAGGATAGACTACAAACCCAAAAGGATATGGTAGTCAGACTGAAGGCCCGACGAGCAGTCTGGATAGGCTAAAGGCCCTAAGAGGCGGTCCAAATGTACCGAAGGCTCGGATAGCGGTCTAGACAGGCTGAAGGCTCATTATGCATGTTGTTCTGTATTTGTTATATGATATGGTTGTATTTGTATGGAGTTGGTATTTTGGGGAAACTCACTAAGCTTCAAGCTTAAAATTGTTGATTTTGTTTCAGGTACTTCTAATGATTGTTGGAAGGCGAAGGCGTGATCGTGCACCTCCTCATATTTTCATGATTGATTTTAGGGATACTCTGATGTTTAAACTATTTTGAAAACAAATTGTAATATCTTAATGGTTTTAGAAGTTTTAAAAAGTTTTAAATTGGCTTGATTTTTATGGGTGTTACAAGTTGGTATCAGAGCCTTGGTTTGAGTGAATTGGAGGAACAATTGTGTGAATCCAGTCTCAAATCAAGGAAAGATTTTCAAAATGATTTTTAAAATGGTTTTCAAAATAAGTAAAGGGGGAAGCAGGGTGTACGGTCAGCCAGAGCCAGTAAGTAGACTCCAAAATACCATACAGTTATTATGATTATGAGATATGTTAGAACAACATGCTAGTGCTAGGCTAAAGATCTTCATGAATTTCATGATATAATTGTCTGATCGGTAAGTCGAGGGATGACTAGGTAATTTGGTGTTTATTGGTTTTGGTTATTTGGTAATGATCAGTGGTGGAGTTCGTGCTGGTGGTCGGAGCAGCATGGTCTTATTTCTTCAACTCGGCAATTGCTGGTGAGTTATCCTGACTATATCAACAGAGTGTAAGGCACCAAGGGCGGCCCTTTATCGGATGGAAATTCGGGTAGTTGTTGTTATGTTATTGCTTTGCTATGTCTGCATCCTGGTAGTTAGGATGGTATATGTTAGAGACCTGGTTAAGGTCGGTATCCCGGTATATAGGATGATGCTATGCTAATGACCGGTTAGGTCGATATCCTGGTTAGGATGTTGCTATGTTATGTGATATGCTGGATCGGTTTGATTACTTGAGAGATGTTATATGATTATATGTCTATGTGCACATGGTTCTTGGACTGGGGTTGGGTTGAGGCGGGTCCTGCTTTGTGCTGTAGGCCAAGATACCCAAGGCGGACTGGTTAGAATGAAGGCCCGACGAGCGGTCCGGATAGACTGAAGGCCCCAAGAGGGCGGACCAGACATGCCGAGGCTCGGAGAGTGGACCAGACAGACTGAAGGCCCGGTGCGGGCGGACCAGTCATACTGTAGACTCATAGAGTGGACCAGGTGGACTGAAGGCCCGGTGCGGGCGGACCAGTCATACTGAAGACTCGAAGAGAGAGTAGACCGGGTGGAATGAAGGCTTGGTGCAGGCGGACCAGTCATACTGTAGACTCGATATGCATGTCAGTTCTGTTTATGATATGATATAATATGTGTGTGGAATTGTGGTTGGTATTTTGGGGGTAACTCACTAAGCTTTCGGGCTTACAGTTTCAGTGTGTTGTTTCAGGTACTCCAGGGGACCGTGGCAAGGCGAAGGCGTGATCGTACCTGTGACAACCTGAAATTTCTATTCTGTACGAACATATCAAGTAAATAGAAGTCAGAACAGTTGCTGTTAATTTTTAGACTTTTTGAAATAAGTTTGAGTTTATTGGGATTAACACTTTAAGAGATATCTGGAGAGAGGATGCCCTAGAGTATTATGTTCATCTTAAAAGTTTCAAAACTCCAAGAGTTTGGAGTTTTCGGCTCAAATAATATTTTTGGACCAAAAACTCCATGGACTATATAAAGGGCACTTAGCCATTTTAGTTCATTTCTTCCATTTTCAACTAGAGAAAAGTCCGAATTCTCTCCCAGGGATCTTAAATCTTTTGCCCGAAATTGTAAGTACTTCTACCCTAGAGTGTTTTAAAGCTTACTACATGTTTAGATATCATAGAAATCACTCAATAATCACAAGAAAAGGAGCTTACGGTCCAAGATCTTCTTGGACCGTAAACTCTATTTTGGGTGCCAAAGTGCCCCCAACTCTTCCCTTATGCTTAGAAACAAGTGTGGAACCCTTCCTTGATGGTTTTAGCACATGAAAAGCACCATAAAACCCCATGTATGTGTGTTTACAGTTTGGGGAGCTCCTAAAACCGTAAACACCCGATAGTGTATATAAATGACCCGTATTTCTTCCTTATGCCTTGAATCAAGCCTAGACTTTTACCTTAATGTGTTAAGGACTTGAAAACAACAAAATACCATCATCAATGGGGTTTTACGATCGTAAACCCAATAGGAAATGGTCTTTGGACCGTAAACTCCAATGAGGAGTAAATTGGTGCCCTAACTTCTTCCACAGGCTTATACTTCAAGTAGAAAAGCTTCTAGGGACTTTTAAGGCTTCAAACAAACAAATGGTCAAAAGTGTATGAGCTTACGGCCGTAAACTCAAGGTTTTACGATCGTAAACTCTTTTGTTAGTGACCACAAAACCGTAAACTCTCTAATGGAGTTTTCCTTGCACCCCAAGCACACTAGCCTTTCCCTACAACACTTAAAAGCAATCCTTGGGACTTATAACACTTGTATGGGGTGTTTAGCATGTCCTAGTGTGTCTTAACTTTGTTTATTAGTGGTTCAAATTCTAATTGGATACATATATGTGATATTATATGTTAACTAGGATCATAGAGTGTGTTTCAAGTCTTCACTTGACACCTAGCAATCCTACATCTTCAGTTCATCCAAACCACCAACTACAGGTGAGTTCATACTCCTTGAATTAACCTTTCAAATGTTTTTAAATGTTTATAAATGCTTTATGGGGGGATACAAGTTAAATCATGTTTAGTTATTATATCAATCACATGTGATTAATAATTAACATGCAAATGGCTTTACAATACGTTAACTGTTTTACCACTCAGATTTCTTCAAATATTTATCTTAAACGTTTTTAGGTTTTTAAAACACTTTATTAAACAATGTATGTTCATTTCAAACCCAGTTACATTTGTGTTTCCAACAAAGGTTCCTTTATACCTAAACTGTTTTTGTCAAACAAATACTTTCAAACCGTTTTATAAACTGACATCAAGACGATCTTTTCTTAGGTATTAATCTTTTTCAAAGGTTTTATAAAACTATTTATATGCTTTTATATTGTCAATTGCATGCTTGTATATGTATAGTTATATAAATAATGTTTAAAGGACTTAGGAAGGCTAACCCGCTTTATTTCCTTTTCCCTGTTGGGATGTGGTCTGGTAGGGTATCGGGTATCCGTCCGAAGGTCGTTTAACTATCAGTTATATATCATGTATACATATAGAGACATAAAAGTTTTCCTCAGTCAGTTTAGTACCTTTGGGTAGCAAAGGCATACTTCAGGTTATACACGTACATGGTTAGTAATTATTATAGGTATAGTTAAGAGATACCACTTACCATTCCAATTACAGGGAATCACACAACAATCAGTTCATTCATGAGTCTATACTAGTACATTACATGTTACATGAGTACGTTTACATAGATATGCTTACATGAATATGTTTACATAGATACGCTTACATGAATATGTTTACATAGATACGCTTACATGAATGTGTTTACATAGACACGCTTACATGAGTACGTTTACATAGATATGCTTACATGAGTACGTTTACATGGATACTTTGACATGAATACTTTTACGTAAATGTGATATAATGAGTTACTATCACATATTATATGTGTAGACATTGTTATATAATTCTCCGTCTTATCTTTATTTTGTGATACAATCACATAATCGACGAGATAGATTGGACTTTATATCCTCGTTCCAAAGGATACTTTGCGGGACTAACCATTCCTAGAACCTCTGTTAGCTACAGAGGTAAATGCACGTCTATGGATGTCTTCGGTTGATACCATTATAGGTATACTTTAAGGGACTAACTATTGCCACACCCAGCTGTTAGCTACAGAGGTAAATGCACATCTACGGATGTCTTAAGTTTACACTGTTAGTTATCCTAGTACAAAAGGATAATACTTATGTTATTTATATTATTATTACCTTTATCTTGTGAGTCATTCACATAACCGACGAGGTGAATTATATTTATGTATCCTAGTTCCAAAGGATACAATTTCTTATATTAATAATAATAGTCGTACAGTTGGGTCCTGGTAGAAGACTACTTTCAAAACAGTCGGGTCTTGGTAGAAGACTACATTAAAATAGTCGGGTCTTGGTAAAAGACTACTTTCAAAACAGTCGGGTCTTGGTAGAAGACTACTTCCAAAACAGTCGGGTCTTGGTAGAAGACTACTTTCAAAACTGTTAGGTCTTGGTA
Source organism: Lactuca serriola (assembly GCF_051521515.1). Lineage (NCBI taxonomy): Eukaryota > Viridiplantae > Streptophyta > Magnoliopsida > Asterales > Asteraceae > Lactuca > Lactuca serriola. The sequence continues at coordinate 188,657,324 of NC_136411.1, forward strand.
TAAGATTTCATCTATACTAATAGGAAATCATAGGGATTTCTAGGGTTTATCAAATGCTTTCAATTACTTACAATCATTTCCACACTTATACGAACTTTCTTTCAAAACAATGTCAAGACTTTCATTACAAGTTTTGCAAATCAAAGACACATTAATACTTATGAATTCACCAGCTTTTTGGCTGATACTCGCCATCTAAATAACTTGTATTCTCAGGTCAGAAATAGACAGGTACGACGACCAGGTTTTGTGAAGACGGAGCAGTCCAGACTCGTCTTATTTTCTAATTATTCATTTTATTGTTGTATATTATGAAAGAACACACTTGTAATTAAAATTATACTATTAATGCAATGGATGATGTTGTTGCTTGTTTACTACTTTACATTGTTGTGATACATTACATGGCGTCCTCCGCCCCAGAACGTTTCCGCCGTTCTCGGTTTTGGGGTCTGACAGATTGGTATCAGAGCACTGTTTATAGTGAATTAAGTATATCAACCCATAAAAGATATACTAACTATAAATACAATAGGATTAAAAATACTCTGACTAAGAGTTTACACTTTTAAATAATAAAATATTTAAGTAAGTATACGTGCCTGCATTCATTCTAAAATCAGTGTCACAACGACAAGAACAAAAGTATTACGATTGTTGAATATCACAGGTAAGCTCGGGGATGTATGGTCAGTCTTGGGAGTGGCATAGCCTGATGAACTATGTTGTTCCGAGGAGTGATTATCACATGTCCAAGAATGGTTGTAATGTGTCAACAAGTCTAAAAACTTACCAACACCACTACAGTGAGAACATTATAAGAGAACCTAAGTCTCAAATACCATAGGGGTGTTTTGTGTTACTATAATTACTTACTTGAGAACTAAAAAGGATCTTCATTACTAAGTTGATACTTGCTAAGTGGATACACTAAGGCTATATGTAACTAGGATGTTATAGACTTAGAATGTGTGAAATTTTTTGCTTTACCCCTATTCCTTGTGAATTTGGAGTTAAGGTCACTTATTCGAAGGCCTATCCTGTGTTGATTACATATGACTGGTATGCACTTTACAAATAGCGATGTAACTAATGAAGATTTTCAAATAATTATCTAGATAGTTCGTCTAATAATTATTTCCTTACCCCAATTCTCGCGTAGAAAACATGGCTAGACTCTATCCCCACGGCAACCCGTACCTTCCTAACGAAGTCATTGCCGAATGGTTTGGAGAAGGACCAGAGAATGATCACCAGGCTGAAGACCTCGCAGATGATGATAACTCCGAACCCGAGGTTGAGAACCTACCCCAGGCAGCTCCCTATCCAAATCCTAACCCTCGTCCGACTTTCCATGGCCCGACGCCTTCTTAGGTAGAATGCTTGGAAACATGGAGCCAAGGACAAGATCATCCCATGCCATTTAATGGTGACCAAAGCTTTTATGACCTGAGCAATGGGGGATCAGCAGACAGAATCTTGCCAATCTTGGTCCGCAGAGTGGCTCGAAATGAGATTCAAGGCAGGACAGCCCTACATCAGATCACCAAAGTTGTCACCAATGTGGGAATGCATACCCTTCGCACCATTCGTCTGGAAGATGCTCGTGAGAGATCTGAAAGAGACCATGAAACCCTACTTCAAGCACTGGCTGAACCACGAGCCGAAGTCATAGAACTCCGAGTACGCCAGAGGGTGTACAAAAGACACCTACTTGATATGGAACGTCAACTGGCTGAGCTAAGAGTTCACCAGAGGGATGATCGTCACCAGTAGGAGATACTTTATTTTCCTTCTTGTTTTAAAGAACCGTGTTCCTGTCTATGTCCTATGTGGCATTTTCTATGGAAGTGCCTTATACTGTAGGTACTTTTAGTTAGGCCTTTATGCGGCCAAAACTTTGCTACTCAGGATCTGATGTAAGACCTTCTATAAGGTCAAATTTTCCTAAACTTATTTCATCTTAAACATCAATGATATTGATAGACAGCTAACTTTCGTGCCACTCTCTGTTCAAAAACCTTCATCATACCTTCATTGGAGTCTATCTGAAACTTGCTTTAGTCAAAGTCTTTGGACTATAGTAATTTAACTCCAGAATCATTTTCAAGCCTCTTTCAAGGGTTGGATCATATTATTCACCAACCAATGATGCCTCGACTTGAACGACAAACGTCTTAAGACCATTGTACGAACTTACTCCCACTCTTTACTAGGACTGCATCATAGGGATGTAGGTCGAACCTACGAGAACATACTTCTATCCTTTACATAAACGATCAAACTACGTTTAAGTTCAACCATACTCGCTCACAAATTCATTTTCTTTCCATGTAACAGAATCATGTCGCCAAAGAGAAACGATCAACCCATCAACCAAACACCAACTCTTCAGATTGATGCAGCTACCTTTCAAGCTGTCATCTCGGCTGCCGTGTCAGCTATTCTGACCCACCTTAACGCTAACAACGCGAATGTTAGCGGGATTGTTAACAATAATTCCAATCTAGGTAACAATCAAGTACCTCAACGAGCAACAAACTACCACGACACCCCAAGTTCCAAGACTAAGAGTAACAAACGGAAGTGTTGGGCTAAAACTGAGGACAAATCGCTTTGAGGGGCGAACAAGAAACAACCCCCGATAACGACCTTCATAGCTATGACATCTGTACCTCCTACTACCATTCCTTCTGGTATCCCAATTGTCCCTACACCAGCCAGGCAATATGTCGGAAACCTACCGAAATGCTATGAGTGTAGCTTCCATCATCTGGGTAGGTGTCGTCCGTAACAGTACTTTAAGTGTAACAAGGATGAACATACTACCAGCTGCTGCAGGACCCATATCCAACACATTACTTCAACCACCAATGTCCAAACCTATCGAATATGCCATTTATGTGGCGTAATGGGACACTTTAAAAGGGACTGCTCAGTAGAGATGAACGATGGGACATGAGGAGTTTGACCCCAGAATGGAAAGAGGCAACGAAGGACCCTACTATAGTATAGGTTCACTTCCAATCCTCAGTGTTCTGTATGATTTTAAAACATGTTTAAAACTAGTGCAACCCGAGTCTTATCTTTTGCGATATCCCGTTGGTTAAGGGACCCTCGTGCCACGTATACTTATCTTTTGTAGTATACTTTGTTCGCAGCAATATTCCTATAGTTCCTATAAAGTACTGTAGCCCTGTTAAAAGTTGCACCGTTGTGTTTTATCTGTAACGCTCTTATATTCAAATCTAATGTCATTTACTTCTAAGTAAGTCCGACATTATCATACATCTTGAGTCAAATCGATCCACACGATATTAATTTTGTGCGTACATCTCTTTCTCCGAAATCGTCTTTCTAGCAAAGCCATCATTTCAGAGCTCCAAAGTACTCATGCTAGGAGTACCTCATCTTCAGAGACCTCACCAAGATTCCCATTAGAAATCTTTACCCTCTGCCCCGCATAGATGAGTCGGTTGGCCAACCGCAAGAAACGATGTACCTTTCAAAAATGGACCTAAGATCCGAATATCACCAGTTGCGAGTGTTAGTGAATGATGTCCCAAGGACAATCTTCCAAACTCGACACGGACACTGCAAGTCAGTAGTGATACCCCTCGGATAGGACCAATATGCCCGTGGTATTCGTGATTTAATGAATAGAGTACACCATTCTTACTAGGATCGGTTCATCATTGTCCTTGTAAATGACTTACTTATCTACTCTCGTATTAAGAAGGAAATCATAAAGAGCATCTACAACAAACCATGGAAACATTACGATCAAAGAAGCTTTACGCAAAGTTCTCTAAATACGAGTTTTAGAATTGAAGAGTTAAATTCCTAAGACACACTATTAGTGATGTGGGAATTCTTGAAGACCCTTCCAAAGATCAAAACCATTGAGAATTTGTCAGCACTAAAGATGCTTATGGAATTCGCCAAATTCTAGGTCTCGCTGACCTACCGTCGTAAGTTCATTCGAAACTCCTCGCGAAATTATGAAACCCCTTACGACTTTGACCCAGCAGGGGGTGGCCCTTGACTGGGAAGATAAGCAAGAAAAAGAAACTTTGGAATCCCAAGTGAGACAAAATCCTTTTGGAAGCCTCACCCTGGGAAGGCTTGATACGCTTCAGAAATCGTGGAGAGCTAAATCCAAGAGAGTTAGGACCTATGAGATTCTTACCCGAATCGGCCCTGTAACTCATAAAACCAACCTAGATCGCGAACTCAGTGACGTACAATCCTCCCTTCACGTCTCAAACTCGAAAACGTACCTTTCTGTTAGGACTCTCGTAATCCCACTCAACGAGATCGAGATCATCGAGAAGACGCTTTCCTCCCTTCCAAAGATCAAAACCGTTGAGAATTTGTCAGCACTGAAGACGCTTATGGAATTCACCAAATTCTAGGTCTCGCTGACCTACCGTCGTAAGTTCATTCGGAACTCCTCGTGAAATTACGGAACCCCTTATGACTTTGACCCAGCAGGGGGTGGCCCTTGACTGGGAAGATAAGCAAGAAAAAGAAACTTTGGAATCCCAAGTGAGACAAAATCCTTTTGGAAGCCTCACCCTAGGAAGGCTTGATATGCTTCAGAAAGCGTGGAGAGCTAAATCCAAGAGAGTTAGGACCTCCGAGATTCTTACCCGAATTGGCCCTGTAACTCATAAACCCATCCTACATCCCAAACTCAGTGACGTACATTCCTCCCTTAATGTCTCAAACTTGAAAACGTACCTTTCCGTCAGGACTCTCGTAATCCCACTCAACGAGATCGAGATCATCAAGATCCTCACCTTCTTGGAAGAACCGTGGTGACCATGGACCGAGAGATCATGTGACAAAATCAGAACCGCTTTCCATTTGTGAAGGTTTGTTGGAATGCTAACCAAGGACCCGAATTCACTTGGAAGCACGGGAAGAAAATCGATTGGGAAGTATCCTTACTTCTTGGCTCGATTATTCATGCCTACTTCCTTACCTAAACTCTAATTTCGGGATGAAATTCCTTCTAAGGAGGGGATGATGTGACAACCCGAAATTTCTATTATGTACGAACATATCAAGTCAATAGAAGTCAGAACAGTTGTTGTTAATTTTCAGACTTTTTGGAATAATTTTGAGTTTATTGGGATTAACACTTTAGGAGATATTAGGAGAGAGGATGCCCTAGAGTATTATGTTCATCTTAAAAGTTTCAAAACTCCAAGAGTTTGGAGTTTACGGCTCAAATAATATTTTTGGATCAAAAACTCCATGGACTATATAAAGGGCACTTAGCCATTTTAATTCATTTCTTCCATTTTCAACTAGAGAAAAGCCCGAACTCTCTCCCAAGGATCTTCAATATTTTTCCCCAAATTGTAAGTACTTCTACCCTAGAGTGTTTTAAAGCTTACTACATGTTTAGATATCATAGAAATCACTCAAGAATCACAAGAAAATGAGCTTACGGTCCAAGATCTTCTTGGACCGTAAACTCTATTTTGGGTGCCAAAGTGCCCCAACTCTTCCCTTATTCTTAGAAACAAGTGTGGAACCCTTCCTTGATGGTTTTAGAACATGAAAAGCACCATAAAACCCCATTTATGTGTGCTTACGGTTTGGGGAGCTCCTAAAACCGTAAACACCCCATAGTGTACATAAATGACCCATATTCCTTCCTTATGCATTGAATCAAGCCTAGAATTTTACCTTAATGTGTTAAGGACTTAAAAACATCAAAATACCATCATCCATGGGGGTTTACGACCATAAACCCAATAGGAAATGGTCTTTGGACCGTAAACTCCAATTAGGAGTAAATTGGTGCCCTAACTTCTTCCATAGGCTTATACTTCAAGTAGAAAAGCTTCTAGGGACTTTTAAGGCTTCAAACCAAAAAATGGTCAAAAGTGTATGAGCGTATGGTGGTAAAATCAAGGGTTTATGATCGTAAACTCTTTTGTTAGTGACCACAAAAACCGTAAACTCTCTAATGGAGTTTTCCTTGCACCCCAAGCACACTAGCCTTTCCCTACAACACTTAAAAGCAATCCTTGGGACTTATAACACTTGTATGGGGTGTTTAGCATGTCCTAGTGTGTCATAACTTTGTTTATTAGTGGTTTAAATAATAATTGGATACATATATGTGATATTATATGTTAACTAGGATCATAGAGTGTGTTCAAGTCTTCACTTGACACCTAGCAATCCTACATCTTCAGTTCATCCAAACCACCAACTACAGGTGGGTTCATACCCCTTGAATTAACCTTTTAAATGTTTTTAATTTTTTATAAATGCTTTATGGGGGGATACAAGTTAAATCATGTTTAGTTATTATATCAATCACATGTGATTAATAATTAACATGCAAATGGCTTTACTATACGTTAACTGTTTTGCCACTCAGATTTCTTCAAAGTTTTATCTTAAACGTTTTTAGGTGTTTAAAACACTTTATTAAACTGTTTATTAAACACTGTATGTTCATTTCAAACCCTGTTACATTTGTGTTTCCAGCAAAGGTTCCTTTATACTTAAACTGTTTTTGTCAAACAAATACTTTCAAACCGTTTTATAAACTGACATCAAGTCGATCTTTTCATATATATTACTCTTTTTCAAAGGTTTTATAAAACTCCTTATATGATTTTATATTGTCAATTGCATGCCTGTATATGTATAGTTATATAAATAATGTTTAAAGGACTTAGGAAGGCTAACCCGCTTTATTTCCTTTTCCCCGTTGGGATGTGGTCTGGTAGGGTATCGGGTATCCGTCCGAAGGTCGTTTAACTATCAGTTATATATCATGTATACATATAGAGACATAAAAGTTTTCCTCAGTCAGTTCAGTACCTTTGGGTAGCAAAGGCATACTTCAGGTTATACACGGACATGGTTAGTAACTATTATAGTTATAGTTAGGAGATACCACTTACCATTCGAATTACAGGGAATCACAGAAGTGTCAGTTCATTCATGGGTGAATACTAGTACATTACATGTTACATGAGTACGTTTACATAGATACGCTTACATGAATACGTTTACATAGATACACTTACATGAATACGTTTACATAGATACGCTTACATGAGTACGTTTAGATAGATACGCTTACATGAGTACGTTTACATGGATACTTTTACATGAATACTTTTATGTAAATGTTATATGATGAGTTACTATTACATATTATATGTGTAGATACTCTTAATAATTCTCCGTCTTATCTTTATTTTGTGATACAATCACATAATCGACGAGATAGATTGGACTTAATATCCTCATTCCAAAGGATACTTTGCGGGCCTAACCATTCCTAGAACCTCTGTTAGCTACAGAGGTAAATGCACATCTACGAATGTCTTCGGTTGATTCCATTATAGGTATACTTTAAGCGACTAACTATTCCTACACCCAACAGTTAGCTACAGAGGTAAATGCACATCTACAAATGTCTTAATTTAACACTGTTAGTTATCCTAGTACAAAGGGATAATACTTAAGTTATTTATATTATTATTACATTTACTTGTGAGTCATTCACATAACCGACGAGGTGAATTATATTTATGTATCCTATTTCCATAGGATACAATTTCTTATATTAATAATAATAGTCGTACAGTCGGGTCTTGGTAGAAGACGACTTTCAAAACAGTCGGGTCTGGGTAGAACACTGTTTTGAAAACAGTCGGGTCTTGGTAGAAGACTACTTTCAAAACAGTTAGGTCTTGGTAGAAGATTTCATCTATACTAATAGGAAATCATAGGGATTTCTAGGGTTTATCAAATGCTTTCAATTACTTACAAACATTTCCACACTTATACGAACTTTCTTTCATAGCAATGTCAAGACTTTCATTACAAGTTTTGCAAATCAAAGACACATTAATACTTATGAATTCACCAGCTTTTTGGCTGATACTCGCTGTTAAAATAACTTGTATTCTCAGGTCAGAAATAGACAGGTACGACGACCAGGTTTTGTGAAGACGGAGCAGTCCAGACTCGTCTTATTTTCTAATTATTCATTTTATTGTTGTATATTATGAAAGAACACACTTGTAATTAAAATTATACTATTAATGCAATGGATGATGTTGTTGCTTGTTTACTACTTTACATTGTTGTGATACATTACATGACGTCCTCCGCCCCAGAACGTTTCCGTCGTTCTCGGTTTTGGGGTGTGACAGTACCGCTCCTTAGTTTTATGTTGATGTTTTTGGGATACTCTGATAATAAATGAACTGAAAACCTTTTTGTAATAATTTAATGGATATGGGTTGTTTTTGAAAAGTTTAAATTGGTTGTAAATTTTAACGGTATTACAACAATCAAGTTTGGAACTTGGTTGACAATGTACCGGTTCGTAAGACAGTCGGGTGCAAATGGATCTTCAAGAAGAAGACCGACATGGATGGGAATGTACTCACTTACGAAGCGCGACTGATTGTGAAGGGCTTTACTCAAAATCCAAGAGTTTACTATGATGATACCATCTCACTAGTAGTGAATATTAAGTCTATTAGGGTTTTGCTAGCCATAGCTGCATTTCATGATAATGAAATATGGAAAATGGATGTCAAGACCGCTTTCCTTAATGAAAAGTTGGCTGAAGATGTTTACATGAGTCAGCCAAAGGGTTTTGTCGATGAAAAGCACCCTAATAGAGTGTGTAAGATTGATAAATCCATCTATAGATTCAAACAAGCATCTCGCTGATGGAATCTTTGTTACGATAAGAAAGTCAAAGAGTTTGGTTTTTCTAGGAGCGAAGATGAGTCCTGTGTAACATCTTGTTTAAAATAGGATAAATAATGATGAACCCGAAACCCCGAGAAGTAATTTTAATATTATTATGTTATATTATTATAGCCCAAAAATCAGATAATAATTAGTGGAGTGTTGGTTTCGGGGTTCCAAATAATATACTTTCGATTTCTGAGGATTAAAAATGTGAGTTTCAAACTAATTTTGTAAATAATTAAGAAGGCAGGGGCTATGAGGTAATTATTGGGACTTAATATGAATAGATGATGGAAGCTAAGGGCTAAATGGTAAATTTTAGACTCAATTTGTAGAGAGTTTTGAAGGCATGGGTTAAAAAGGGAAATTAAGGATTAGTTTTGAAAGAATGTAGAAGGGGAGGGACTAATTATGTCATTATGGTTCAAAGTTTTTAGGAGAGTCGGTATATAGCGTAGAAACCAGAAAACCCTAACCCTAGATGATCTAAAACATTCAGCCACCATCCTCTATGTCTAGCCGCCTCTCCCATCGACTTATCCCTATTCCGATCACCAAAGACCGCCGATACCATTGATGTCGGCGACAAAGACTATCGAGTTTCGTCTTGCTGTCCGATTGCCACCTATCCATATTCCATTCCAACGTGACGCCCGTGCTACAACTTTACTGGAGACGCCACTCCCATTGTTGGGGTCGTAAACCACCCACCATTACTGTCAAGGGAGCCGCTGATGACGCCGAGGACCACCAGCAGGTCCACTCCTTGGCTGTTCTGGCTATTGTTTGAGTAGCCTTTGACGAGGGGGGAGTTTTGTTGTCACTGGCCACTCCTACCCGCCGCTTACCGCCACGGAATGGCTGTGTGGGGTGCGTGGTTCAGTTTAGACCAACATTTGGTTGCATGCTTCAGTAACGAGAAGTCATATGGGTGTGATGCTGGACAAAGATTGAGGAAAGAAACCACCATGGATGCCAGCCATAGTGGCTGCCACTTGCTGCTATGTTTTCGTCACCACCAGCCACCATGGAAGATGGTTGTGTGTGTGTGATTTTCGTACGCTTAGGTGGGTGTATTGTGTGTGTTTTGCATTGTGTGGGTGGGAAAAACCTTGGCCGGAATCTGGAAAGAGGTCACCACCACCACCGTAAGGTGGTAGCTTCCGCCATCTACCACAAGGTGGTTGTGTGTGTGTGTGTTTGAGTGTGTTAGCTTAGTGTGTGTGTTAATTGAGTTTTATGTTGTATGATGTAATCGATAAAGGATAATGGAAAGAAAACCCTAACCATCACCGTAGGGTGGTATCTGCTACCTCCTGGCGCCACCGGCCAACATGTCGGTTGGCGGTGTGCTTCGCCTTGGTGTGTTTGATTCGTTTGGGATGCATAAAGCTCTAATGGGCCCAAGGAATCCCTAATTAACCTAATTGACATTAATGGTCCCAATGAGGCCCAAAGTGACCTAAAAGCCCAACCAATTGATTAATGGGCTAGTATTGGGTAGAAAACCTTAATTAGGGTTTGGAAAACCCTAATGTCTTGAAAACCCTAATTTTGGGGAGTGAGCGGCGCCTGCATTGGAACTAATCATTAAACTTAAAATATTAATTAATAATCATTAGCAAATTAATCTAAAGCGATATGGTACTTAATGGATTAAGTCCTTAACGGGTTAAGTAGGAACACTTAACCCTAATTGTGATATTATGAGAAACCCTAATTCACTTGGGCTTTATGTCGGGACTTTCCATTGTGCTTTGGTAATTAGATTATTGATGGGCCATCCAAGAATGATAATATGGACTACAATATGTTGATGTTTTAGGATAAGGTCCATGTGAGAGTCTAGGGCCCAATTTGGAAAATTGGGCCATATGTTGGGCTTTAGTCCATTAGTTAGCTATTGGGCCTTTAGAGTGTGAGTTGGACCTTGGACTTGGAACCCAATTCTTAATTGGGTGTTGTTTGATGTTGACAGCTCGGGATCCGTCAACCAGTAGCTGGAGTTTTATCTGCAGGACTTCAGCAGTGCAAGGTGAGTTGTCCTCACTAGATCAACAGGGTCTAAGGCATCAAGGTCGGCCCTTTCTCGGATTGTGTACCAGTATTTGTGTATTATTCTTAGGCTTAGTGACCTGGTTAGGTCGGTGTCCTGGTTATAGGATGTTGCTATGCTATTGGATCTGCTAGATTGGTTTGACTGTTATGATGCTAGTGTATGATATATATGTAATATGCTTATGCTTAGTGACCTGGTAAGGTCGGTGTCCTGGTTATAGGATGTTGCTATGCTATTGGATCTGCTAGATTAGTTTGATTGTTATGATGCTAGTGTGTGTGTGATATGCTTATGCTTAGTGACTTGGTTAGGTCAGTGTCCTGGTTATAGGATGTTGATATGCTATATGATCTGTTAGATCGGTTGGATTGTTATATGTGTTATGCTAGCGTACGATTGTTATGTGCACATGTTTGTTTGATTGGGGGTGGGTTGAGGCGGTCCTGCTTTGTGCTGAAGGCCAACATACCCAGGGCGGACCGGATAGAATACAAACCCAAAATGGTATGGTAGTCGGACCGAAGGGCCGACGAGCAATCTGGATAGGCTGAAGGCCCTAAGAGGTGGTCCAGATGTACCGAAGGCTTGGAGAGCGGTCCAGTCAGGCTGAAGGCTGATTATGCATGTTGTTCTGTATTTTTTATATGATATGGTTGTATTTCTATGGCATTGGTATTTTGGGGAAACTCACTAAGCTTCGGGCTTAAAATTGTTGATTTTGTTTCAGGTACTTCTAATGATTGTTGGAAGGCGAAGGCGTGATCGTGCACCTCCTCATATTTTCATGATTGATTTTGGGGATACTCTGATGTTTAAACTATTTTGAAAACAAATTGTAATATCTTAATGGTTTTAAATGTTTTAAAAAGTTTTAAATTGGCTTGATTTTTATGGGTGTTACAAGTTGGTATCAGAGCCTTGGTTTGAGTGAATTGGAGGAACACTTGTGTGAATCCAGTCTCAAATCAAGGAAAGATTTTCAGAATGATTTTTAAAATGGTTTTCAAAATAAGTAAAGGGGGGAAGAAGGGTGTACGATCAGCTGGAGCCAGTAAGTAGACTCCAAAAGACCATACAATTAGTATGATTATGTGATATGCTAGAACAACATGCTAGTGCTAGGCTAGAGATCTTATGGAATAGCATTATAGAATTGTCTGATTATGTGATTCATGCTAGCCTAGGGTTTCCTATATATGAGATTGACATCATTATTGTAGTTGCTTAGTGTATGCCTCACAGTTATACATAATCAAGATCTTATGTCCTGAGAATGTTTGATTTGGTCTTATGTTCTGTTCTTGCTGATTGGGAGCCTAGGGCGGGACTGGATATTCGAAAGTCTATGGGGTCTAGCGTTATGTATGAATGGCATACTCTAAAGCTGCAGGGTTGGTGGAAGTTTCATGGGCAGTTGAGTTATGCAGAGTAAGTAGGCCAATTTCGAGATATTCAGTGTTCCTCTTGAAGTGAGGATTTGAGCGCTCGCTATGTTTATGTGAATTGTTAGGGTGTTGTGGTGATACTTGAGACAAATATGGGTAGTTGTGGAAGGTAGTATGGGCCCGTACTACTGAAAGCACAAAACCCATACACGTGTCAAGGAAGTCACAACCCCTAGGGTTGGGTAGGGAGTTGGTCCCCTGTCATATTATAGATTATCAGAGATCTTCCTGGTGTCTTACCAGAATGGTGGTTACGAGATGTCTAGAGATCGGATCCAGATTAGGATCGGGAGATGCCAGCCAGGATAGGTCAGCATTGTCAGAGGACCGTGTCGGTGAGATCATCCAGGAGGAGGTGATTGAGTTTATCTGGGGACAGTTACGGGAGATGTGTGGGTCTATTAAGACCATCATGGTTGAGTATTTCAAAAAGCTCTATGCAGCCATTATTGACATGGCTACCGCAGCAACTTCAACAACTGTAACGTCGGTAGGGGGAGAAGCCGATTGGGCTTTCCAGTATCGGGACTTCGATAATGCGAAGCCCCGACTTCCAATAAGGTTCATGACCCGGTTATAGCCATGCGGTGACCATCTGATGTTTAGGGATGTTGCCTCACATGTTCAATTCCTACTGACCGGAAGGTCGGGCGCGCTCTGAACCTGCTAAGGTCAGGGGCGAAGGACTGGTGGGGACTTGTTACTGTACGTATTCTGATGAGTATAGAGCTGCAATTACTTGGGATCGGGGAGATGTTTCGTATACGTTACTTTCTGCACGATGTGCGGGAGTGGCTGACGTGAGAGTTTCTAGAATTGAGGCTTCGGGGGATTTGCTCGATGCGGGAATGCAAGTCGCGGGCACTTTGGAAGGGAGTGATGATTATTATCAACTAGAGTTTTACAACACGAAGCATAATGGTTAATTGATGGATAAAAATGTCGTTTTCTAGGGCAAGGATTGTGCCCTTTTCAGCTTTGCGAGCTCAAAGGAATGAGCAGGCTTGTGACCCCAGGATCAGGTTTTATTTCCAGCTCAGGGTCAAATAGTCGTCGTTAGTAGCGATAGTAGTTTAGCGCTGGTGAGCGCGAGTAGGTCGATGTGGCATAAGTATTTTGTGAGGTCCATTTCTCCTTAGATCTCTTGTAACAGGCGGTAAGGATTGATTGTGCGATCTATTTCACTTTTGGGATTGTAGACTATGTCTTGGGAGTAGTTGTAGCCCGGTTTAGGGTAAAGGTTGTTTCAGCTACTGCGGCTCAGTTGTGGATGATTGAGCTGGTGAGTGAGTCAGGGTGCAAGACCCTGAATGATATGATTTCTAAAGATGAAAGCGGGAGATTTGTTGGAGCACGTTGGGAAGAAGGTATTACATGGGAGGTCTTCGGATAGGGCCCCACGGGATGGTTATTCAGCATTGTTAGGATGCAGTGGTTTTAGTAACCGTTATTGATGGGCAGAGGAAAGCGCCAAGGGAAGTAGATCGTCGTAGAGACATTAGTTGGTGCGTCTATCTTTGTACTTCAAGATTTGGGTGTGGATCATTCGAGCATTAGGGACTATTGTTTCCCTCGGATTCAGGAAGTGCTCATCTAGTTATTAGAAACATGTGATCATTTGGGGTTGGCTAGTAAAGGAGTACTAGTTGGAAGGGTCTGGTTGTCGTCAGATCGATCGTTGGAAAGTGAGAAGGATTGGGAATTCTCAAATTTTCATGTATTGTGAAGACTTAAATCTAAGTGGGGGAGAATCGTCCCGGGATGCAGAAGCAGGATCGGTTTTGAAACTGGGATAAGTTTCCCATCGATTTCAGGAAGGAAGACAACCTTAGTGGCTGCTTGGTTTGAGTGTTGTGTAAGTTGGGAGTTCAGTAAAACTCCCCAGCATGTGAATCGCATCTTCTCGGTGCTTGCTAGCAGACCTTGGGGAAATCAGGTTGGGATTCTAGCCATGAATTAAGTTCGGTGGCGTGTTAGATCAAGCTCGTGTTCTACCCGTAAGGAAACATTCACTAGCGATCAGTTGGTATGCAAAGTGTTGTAAGACTGTGGGGGTAGCCATAGTATTCACTAGCGCTCAGTTAGTATGCGCTGAATCATAAAAAGTGATCCTCTTGAACTTCAGCTACCGTAGCCTCCAAGCCACCGCAGTCAAGCCGCTTCATCAGCAGTCACCAACCGCAATATCCATCTTCCGAAGTCTCTATATAGATTATGTTACTTTGTCTTTTCTGTAATACACTCTATTGTCCAGTATGCCTTGCATGGCTACTCTTAGAGTTGTAATCTAGTGATCCTTATGAGTCTCTATAAATAGAGCTCATTCTCTTATGTGCAAGTAGTGTATCGCGTCTAATTCTAATACACATCTCAGAACTTATCTTTCTATCTTACTTATTCACTCTTCTTACTCTCATAATCAATTGTAACTTCAACCCACAAACAAATCACTCACATTACCCTAAAAGTTCTCATCCACCACCGCAATCTCATAATACCCAACCAAAGGAAGCACCACAACCTACTCAAACCTCTGACTCCAGTACTCCCTCAGAAGACAAGACTGATGTTGTAGTTTGTCACAAATGCAACAAGGAGAATCACTTTGCAAGAGATTGTAAGGCCAATGTAGTTAAAGACAGAGCATTCTACCTTAGAATGGCTCAAGAGTTGGAAGAAAAGGAGAAAGCAAGGGCAAATGTAGCCCATGTCAAAAGAGACCATCAAGTCTGGTCATTCAGAGATAAAGATGAAACCATCAGCAGTGTCAATGGCAAAGGGAAGATCTGCATGTTGGCAACTGCGGATGATGATAGGTCTATAAAGATGGACAAAAACTACTGCTACATGGCGAACGATGGAACTCTAAGCATCGTCGAACAGGTAAAACTCATGATCCAAACTCTAAACTATAGCATGCATGATTGTCAACCTTACATAGATAATCTTAATGACACATGTGTTGCCATCCTTACAGACTATAACAAAGCCTTTGATGAGAAGAACATTGCATCCCAGGAGATGTTCCATGTGAGAAGACGACTGGATAACAAAAGACTCAAAATGGCTATGTTAGAAAGAGATGTAGAGTTAGAAAGAGATGCAAGAATGTTGAGTGAAACCCAATTAGAAATAGCTTTGAACCAGAGAGATTTAGCTCATAGTGAAATTGTACGTTTAAATCATTTAATCGAAAAATTGTTCAATGAAAGTGAAGCTATTGAAAATTTAGTAAATAATGGAACCATGGACAACACATACAATTGGGGTTGGTCAAATGGATATCCTACCACAATGGATTCCTCACCCCGATTCAACAAAGACAGACTATATGTCCCTCCAGACCGAGAATTTCATTTCCCAGTCAATAATAAGACTTTTCCCAAAGATATCAAAACTCACTTCGGTAGACTGCACAATCTAAGCAACAATTGTGTCATTGAGGAAATTGTGCCTGAGATTTCGAGTCAGACATGTGATCAAATTCCTATCAGTGGCGCTACTTTCCCAAATTCTCAAAACTCATCCGTAGTCGATGAAGAAATTGTCATTGAGGACACTGAAGTCTATAAAGACTTTCCATCTTTGTCCTTAGACCGCAGTGTCCCTCAATGCAGTCAAAAGTCCCACATAAGTCCCACTGAAGTCCCAATTGAGACCTACTCTGCGGAAGTCAAGTCATCCTTACCACAGTCTTCGAACAAAATTTTTGTCACTCTTCAAACGATTTATCATAAATTACACATAGAAAACTTTGAAGTGGGTCAATGTTCCCAAATCCAAGAATCCTCAAGTTATGATGACTCAAGCCCACATTTTCACAAAATTTCAAAGGATTCTAGGAAACCGCAGTTGAATAACAGAGACTGCGGTTCACCAAAATCCTTAGCCAAAAAGGCTTTCAAAGAAGAAATTCGCTCCTGAGGCACACAAATAGAAAAATGTTTTCAAAAAACAAAAGGCATGTCAGATCTCAAAAATCCAAAAGTCCAAAAAAATTTGCTTTCTCTCGCTATTTTTCAAAAAAAACCCACCACCAAGAAAACATCCAAAAAGGAATGTACAGTTTCAACAGTCATTCCTAAGTCATCTGACACGACTCAAAAGAGTGCAAAGTCTTTTCAAAACCGTGTTTTTCAAATCTATTCCTCAGATGATCCGAAATGGAAAGGCATTTTACCCACTCCAACACATTTAAAGTCACGTCAAAATTTTCACAAATGGAAGGGTATTTTACCATATCCAACAAAAAGCACATAAAGATTTACACATGCTAAACCTATTTCAAAACTAACTTTTTAGAAAAATGACAACACTCATGTCAGGTCTTTTCAACCTTAGTCTAGTCAAGAGGCAAACAACTCTTCCTTTAGACCGCTGACTAAACGTGGTGTCAAAAAAAAGACAAAATCACAACCTATGAGTGTCAGTATAGTTGCAAAAATCAGAAACCTCGTAACTTTACAAAAAGACACTACACTCCAAAATTACATGAACATCCAGGACTAGGTTTAAAAGTTGACACGAAACCAGTCCATGCATCACTTAGAAACTCACCTGTTGTTCCAGGTTCCAAACTAGTTTGGATGCCTAAACTAACTGTGTAATTCACAGGCTTTGTGCAAGGAGGAACAAGAAGATGAATGGTTAATTGACAGTGTCTGCTCCTTGGACATGACCGGAAGGTTAGAATACCTTCGGGATTTCAGGCCAATATGCAATGGTGGAAATGTTACATTTAGCAACAATGCAAATGGAATCATCCAAGGTTACGGTGTACTCACTACGGGGAACTTATCAATACAAATGGTTGCTTATATAGAAAGCCTTAAACACAATCTCATCAGTGTTGTCCAACTTTGTAAGGCAGGCCATCGAGTGGAGCTCGATGATCAATTATGTTACATAATGACAAGTGATAGGAGCACCTGCTTTATCAAGTCATGATCCGAGGGTACCATGTATCCTCTAGATGTCTCTCTCATCATTAGTAAACCGCAGCTGTGTTTCCTTTCCAAAGCCGTATCCGAAGTCAGCTGGTTATAGCACCGCAAGCTCGCTAATCTCAACTTTAGATACATCAACAATTTGGTCACTGGAGAGCTGGTTAGAGGTCTACCTATTCTCAAGTTCAGCAATGGCACTCTATGTCCTGCTTGTGAATGTGGTAAGCAGTCCAAAGAAAGTCACCCCATGGTGATTTACTCTTCTATATCTGAACCAATTGAGCTTCTACACATTGATCTCTATGGCCCATCAACCGTAGCCAGTCTTCAACACAAAAAGTATATACTGGTTATAGTAGATGACTTCACTCGCTTCACATGGATTTTCTTCCTCAGACTCAAATCCGAAACACCGCAAATTCTCATCAACTTCATCAAAGAAATAGAACTCCAGATCAAGCTGCCAGTAAGACACATTCACAGTGATAATGGAACCGAATTCACTAATCATCCTCTCAACAGCTTCTTGACGTCTAATGGTATTACTCACAACTTTTCAGATCCTTATACACCACAACAAAATGGAGTTGTAGAGATAAGGAACCGTACATTGGTTGAAGCAGCCAGATCCATGCTCAACTTCGCACATCTTCCTCTTTACTTCTGGGCTGAAGCTATAGCAACTGCATGCTTTGTTCAAAACCAAAGTATTGTGTGCAAACGCCTCAATAAAACACCATATGAGGGCCTCAACAACCGTAAACCAAATGTTCGTTTCTTTCACATCTTTGGGTGTATATGTTTTGTGATCAACAACAGAGATCAGCTTAAGAAATTTGCACTGACGTCTGATGAAGGCATTTTTATTGGCTACTCTACGAACAAGGTTGCTTACCGGGTTCTTATTAGACGTACGAGGCTAATCATTGAAAGCTTCGATGTGAAATTCGATGATTCTTACATCCGTAACGCCCCTCCATCCACTGAAACCACCGCAATCATGGAAAGTGACATTGCTGCTTCTTCAGGTCCTCTAAATCTAGTTGAAGTCAATTATGACGATCTTTTTGACCCTGTTGAAACGGCAAAACTATCTTAATTTCTTGTGTCACTGACCGCTCAACAACAACACGCTGATGTTTCTGGTCCATCTCTATCCGAAGTAGCATCTCTCAATACTTTCACCTCTCTGGTTGAGGGGGAAAGCTCTACTTCGGATCAAGCAACAACCATCGAGGTTCTAGTACTTGATGATGCTCAAATTTCTAACCTCAAAAAATCATTACCATCAAACGTATCTTCGGATTCGGATGATGAAATCATAGAGAACATTGACACTAGAACCGATTCAAGGATCATTAATCTCCCATCAGCTGTCTAGGGGGAACCTTCTCAAGTTTCATAGAAACTCCCATCAACAATCCAGGAGGAACCTCTCATTCTCTCTCCAACAAGCTAAGATGATTATGCAGGCTGTTCACAAATCCAGGGGGAACTACCATTTCCAACCGAAGAAACTTCTGATATTGAAGACATTCCTTCTACCGCAGCCGCTGATCATCTAATACCTCGTCTACACGTATGGACAAAGGACCACCCTCCAGGTCAAATTATTGGCAATCCATCTGCAGTTATCCAGACTCGATCTGCCAAGGACTTATCTGATCATTGTCACTACGCAACATTTATGTCCGTACTCGAGCCACGATCGATCAAAGAATCATTATTGGAACCTGATTGGATTTCTGGAATGCAAGAAGAACTGGAAAAAATCAAAAGAAACAAGGTGTGGCAACTCGTTCCCATACTGCAAGGCCATACTATTGTTGGAACAAGATGGGTGTACAAGAACAAGTTAGATGAATCTGGTGCGGTTATCAGAAATAAGGAAAGACTAGTTGCAAAGGGGTACAATCAACTTGAAGCTGTTGACTATGATGAAACATATGCTCCGGTGGCAAGAATGGAAGTCATCTGAATCTTTTTAGCATATGCTGCCCACAAAAACATCAAGGTACACCAAATGGATGTTAAGAGTTCTTTTCTCAATGGGGAATTGAAAGAAGAGGTTTATCTTCAGCAACCTCCCGACTTTGAAAGTATTGAATTCCTTGACCACTGCTACAAGCTTCAAAAGGTAGTCCACGGTCTGAAGCAAGCCCCTATAGCTTGGTATGAGACTCTTTCTGAATTTCTAGTCTTTTTAGGCTACAAAAGAGGAGTGATTGATCCCACGCTATTTACAAAAGAAAATGGTATGATGAGTTGAAAAACTCTTTGATCGTTTAGATCTTACACAGGTTAATCAGAATAATGCAAACAAAATAACAAACAAGAGAATGGATCAATAATGAGCTGAATGATTCAATAGATTCACGCCTCAGCAGAGCTCGATGAATAACTTCCGCTGTAGAGGCTTTTAGGGTTACAATCGATAAAGATAATGATCGTTTTGAATGATCGACTAAACAGCTACGTACAAAGATGCATGCAAGGCTCTATAAATACTAAACCCTAATAATTAAATCACGGATGGACAGGCCCAATCCGGATACAAAATTGGACTAAGGACCGAGCCCAAGACGCAACACATAATGGACCCAACAATCTCCCCCTTTGCGTCAATTGGGGCGAGACTCTACTTTGGCTTACTGGATCCTGCTGCATTAACCTTCTTCGTGGTTTTGAACAGGCAAGGAATGAGGGCAAGAATAGTTTGTCGAAAACGAATATACCAGCGCATCATGTCATTGAAGTATTTCTTATCATCTTCAGAATTTTGCTTACATCGATTGACGATCCCCAGAACATGCTCCAGACACGAAGTGGTGTAAAGATGTTTGGCAGCCAAAGCAAACAGACATTTCTGGCCTTCTTTCCTGGTGAACATAACCGAGTTTCGCTTTGGATCAATCCTCCCCATCTGCATTTTATTCAGATCACTTGCAGAACCGACTAGAGAGATGGTGGGCTTTTTCCTAAGTACATTAGCAATTTCCTGATCCATCTTGGCAACCTCCATGATATAATAAACCAACATCCTCTTGAAGTGATCTATGATCGGCCCATATTCAGTTTCATTGGTGAGGAGGATGTTATGCAGGATGATCCAATCGTGAGGATTTAGGTTAGGAAGATCAGCGAGAGTAATGGCATGTTCGGATTTATCTGACCCCCTCAAGACTTTGAATCTGACGTTCGTGAAGTTACCCTCCCGAAAGGGTTTGAGGACCCGAACATTGACAATCTTTTGTGCACTCCATGTCTGATACTAAGGCTGAGCAAACCTCAGATAGAAATCAATAAGTTCCCTATCAACCTTCGGGTGAGGATGAGGGACTTCAGCTATGTGGGGAAATGCATGAAAGATAAATGCCTTTCGGGTCAAGGGCATGTCGAATTGAGAATCAACAGAATTAGCCCTGTCCAAAGAGATCACGGGTTCAAGCCAGAGGATGTTAGGGGACTCGATAACTTCTTTGATAAGCTTCTCAAGAGTCCATGGAGGAAATAGGTTTTCCGACTTTCAAGGAGATCATGAGCCTCCTTCATGTTCCTTTCATTTGCTTCGGCCTCCCTAGCAATCCGAGCATTCATGTCTGGTTCCTTGTCCCTGGCCTGTTTCTTCAAAATATCAGCAATGGTTTCTTTGTCTTCGTCTCCATCACTGTCATCGAGAACCTTTTTGCCTTTGTCTTGAGCACCCGAACCTGATGCATGACCAGTTGTTGGTGGTTCGGTTGCTTTAGTTGGAATTGATGAAGAAATTGGAGGCGGTTGGGACTGAGCTGTGGAAACAAGAGGAGGTTGAGATTGATTACTGCCCTTTGAAGCTCCTTTTCCCCCTTGTTTTGTATGGACCACTTGCTCAGGAAGCCCCTCAATTTTGCTAAGCATGGCAAGGGCAGGAGAAAGTTTCTCAGCAAGAGTTCGCCTCACTGAGTAGTTGAGAATCGGGTCATGCGCTTCAATGATGTTCGAGAGGGCTCCGTGGACATCCGAAACACAACCCCTAATCACAACACGCTCGGATCGAAGAGAATCAACCTCCTTCTCAGTTTGGGAAGGTTGAAGACTCTTGATCTTTAGTGCAGTTGTTTTGCGTGCAAGCGCATCCATCATAGAATTTTCTGTGGCAAGGTCTTCTTGGAGCTTGGTCAAGCGATCCTCAACGGTTGCCTGGAAGGATTTGTTGTCTGCTTCTAGGGTCTGAAGAAGACTGGCAAAGTGGTGTTGTTCTGTTTCAAAGGAAGTAGCCAGCTTCTCAACAACCGAATTAACCTTCGCTGCATTAGATTCGGCTGCCCCTGCAAAGACTCCAAGAAGATGGTAGCATCTCGAAATAGTTTTTTGACTTTTTCGGTCGCAGCAGCACAAGCCTTTGCTGATGCATCTATAGCAACAATAGCAGAGTTGATGGAGGCTTCGTGTGCCTTGGTGAAAGTATCGACCATCCCCTGAATAGCAGCTTCCGTGATATGGGACCGAGAGGAGGAGGAAGAAGCGACGAGATTATCAATCTTCTCTTGAAGTTCCTTGATATGCTTTTTGGTGACAGGAGCATCATCATCATCGCTCTGAACTTGGTAGGGACTGTAGTAAACAGAATCGAAAGTCATATCTTCCCCTCCTAGAAATGTCTCGGTTTCGGCTGAGTGATTGGGAGATGAAGGCGATGGAGGAGGTTCGGTTGTGGGACTAGGTTCAAGTGTGGATGTGGGTTCGGTTGCAGGTGTGTGTTCAGGTGCTGAAGTATGATCCCCCGTATTAGATACGTTGGTTCGAACTCCAGTGGTTGTTTTTTTTGTGGTTTTAGAGAAAATGGGAGGTGGTATAGGAATAGAAGTGGGTGGAATATGGGTGAAGGAAGTTATGGGGGAATGGAAATAGAGATAGTGATAGGTGGAGAAGAGACAGGTTCGGTTGTGACTGGTACCTCACGTGAAGGCGAACGAGGAGGAGAGTCGCCTCGAACCAACTCCTCTGAGTTTGAACTTTCATCCTCTGATTCGCTTGAGGAAGAAACAAGAATAAGTTTTCTTCTAGGCTGTGTTTTCTTCTTCTTCAGTGGAGGTGATTGGGTTGCCTTTGTTGATTTTCTCTTCTTAGGAGTAGTGCCTTTCGCCTCTTTGACCACTTTCTTTTCTTTCCCTTTCTCTGGTTTCTTGCCCCTGGGAGCAGGTTTGTCTGCGTCATTGATGGACTGAAGCATCTCTGTAGTCATCTCTCTCGGACCCGAAGGAAGAAACTCCTTGTAGGTCTTGATGATGTGGCTCTCCGCTGATACACAAGCATACATGGACTCAGGAATTGAGCCAACAAAGATGAACTTGGAGGGATCAGTGACGATGATCTTTGTAGTATGGAACACGCCAATCGAGGAGAGTGGAGAAGTGGCCACAGTGGGAACATGATACTTGTCCATTTCCCATTTGGTGACGAGCATCCAGAACCTAGCATAGGAGATTTAAGTGTGTCGAGAAGTAGAGGCGAGGCTTTGGATCAACTGCTGCCAGAGAACTAAGCCATAGTCGAGGTTGATCCCATTGTATAGCCCATAAAGAATTGTCATGAACAAATGACTGGCCCCATCAGAACCTGCACTCCTCTCAGATAGACCTTTGAACAAAATGGTGAAGAAGCCGTTCCATTGAGGAGGAAGACATGACTTCTTGAACTTCGTGACAGTAGTAAGGATTTCAGTGTAACCCATGTTGTAAAACATGGAGAATAATTGACCCACAGAGATCGAATCAGGGTTAACCCTCGATTCGTCAAGTTCAAACCCTAGAAGCCAGCAAAATCGCTGCTTTGAGATGGAGGTTTTGGTGTCACGGATGTCGAAGTAGATGCGATCAACAGATTTGTCGTAGTGAGCTGTGGAGAAAATCTGGGATAGACATTCCATAGGCACAATTTCAACTTTGGAGAGTGCGAGAACCAGTGGAGAGTATTTGAGACACTCCACTATGGGATACATGAAGGCATCATAGGAGATTGGGGTGAGATCGATGACCAAGCTTTGCTGAGGTCTGATTGGGAGAATGTTGGATGTTTCATGAACAGAGGAGGAATCCGCCATTGTTGAATGCTTCGAAGAAGAAGATGAATAGTAGGAGAAAAATCGTTTTTGTTTGCTCTTAGAAATTTCGGTGCAGTAAAGAGGTAAAACAAATAGGGTTTAACCCTTTATACCGTGTATGGAGGTGAGAGAAAAATTTGCCCCCAAATCCTCTTGAAACGCGAAACGGTTCCTAAATTGATTGAAACGTGACAGTTTGCAACCCCGAGGATTACGCATGAGAGAGAAAATCGTTTCCATTTAGCGCGCCTTCCCACCAAGTCCCTTTTTTGAATTCTAGAAACCTTTAATCTCCCGGCTGAGTCAGCATCGTATCTTTTAAATGAGTTGTCATCATTAAATAAAATCAAAGACTTAGAAAAACCACAGCATTCCCTTGTTAAGTATATCCTTAAGAATAGAAGCTACATAAAGGAAAGTAGCTGGTAGAGAACCGAACCAGACTTTTGGAAAATCAAAAAGATTTTCGTGCATAGAGTTTCAAAGATAAAGAAATAAAGCAACATCTATGTGGGAATTTGTGATGTCAATATAGACACGAAACAGTGGATCCCAGGCACGAATCTCTTCCTTCAAAGTCAAGAGAGACTTTAAAGTGTCTGCGTGGTTTCCCGTTGAATTACGATCAAGCACTTATTAAGAAGTGTTGAAAGGCATCTTTTGATGAGGCTTAGAAGGGTGGCTTTCGCTTCAGTTCAGAATTTTGGATCTTGACATAAGACCGAAACCGAACGAAGTACCTGTAAGACCGATGTGGTCTGTTGAACAAGTAGGTTTGGACCATATTTAGTGACTTGTTGGAAATGTTTGGTGTGAAATCTCAAAAAAAAAAAAATTGGCTTCTATGGGAAGAAATGTTATGGTGTGTAACAATTTCATAAGAATCACACAAAAAGAAAAATAGAGATTTCATGGTACAACCACTTGGGTGGTTATGTTAATTCATGGGTGAAAGCTAGAGCAAATTTAATTGTTCACCGTCAATTCATAGTGGGTATTGAATTTTGGGTTTCACTTAGCACGTAGTGACACGAAGCTAAGATCATAAACGCAGAGATTGTGTAACCATAAACCTCAGTGGTTATTTCTGAGAGTCTCAAGGGTTACATTTATGAACCGACATATGATGTAGAAAAATGTTTGAGGTGTTGTCAAGAAACCAAAGTACCTCTGCTATAAAAGGAATGACAACGCAGAAAACTCTTAACTCATATGAGAAAAGAGTAAGGTAGCTCATGATTAGAATAAATTTAGCAGCCTAATTGGGAAGACGAGGTTTGTATATACCCAGTCAATAAGGCTTTATTCAGAATCAGTTGAGGCTTTGGACAACATGCAGCAGCATGCTTCTAGGGACACTAAGCTAGTATAAAGTGTGAGAACGATACCTGCCCCATCGTTATTCCATAAACTGTTAACCTAAACAGAAGTAGAGACAAAAAGAAAGAAAATATTTTTGGAATTTTGATATTTTTGTAAAGAGAAAAACAAACAAAAACAAACAAAACAAAAAACAAAACAATTTTTTTTTTTTTAACCAAACCAGAAATGGATCGAACGCTCGGTTCATTTCGGTTCCTTAAAAAAAATATTTTTGGATTTTTGGAAAACAATTGTACAAAAGTATACAACCAAAGATATCACCTTTTTGAGATAAGTGAAAATAAGTGCAGTGGGACCGAACCCGAAATAGACCGAGAGTTCAGTTCATTTCGGTTCCCGTGTGAACCGAGCCCAAAATAGACCGAGTGTTCGGTTCATTTCGCTTCCAACTTTTAGTTTTGAGAAGGTGTTTTTGGTACTGACTCCGATTCCATCATACCTAGGCCTTGTAGGATTTTATTGAAACTTGCTTCAGGAAGGGCTTTGGTGAAGATGTTGGCCAGTTGATCAGTGGTTCGAACAAAATGAATTTTGACGTTTCCATCTTCCACATGATCTTTAATAAAGTGATACCTTAGTGCTATATGCTTGGTCTTGGAATGTTGCACTGGGTTATGACAGATCCTAATTGCACTTTCAGAGTCGCAATATAGTGGGATCTTTTTCATATTGAGTCCATAATCCCGGAGTTGGCTTTGGATCCAAATTACAGGAGGCGGTTGCAATGTACTCTGCTTCGGCTGTAGATAGAGAAACACATGTTTGTTTCTTCGATTTCCAGCTAACCAACTTCCCGTCTAGGGATTGGCAGCCTCCTGTGGTGCTTTTTTGGTCTACACAACATCCTCCTAAGTCTGCATCTGAGTAGGCTTGAACGAAGAAACCTGAGTTTGAGGGATACCAGAGACCGAGAGAGGTGGTTCGCGTCAAATACCGGAATATATTCTTCACTGCCATCATGTGTGGTTCACGAGGATTTGCTTGAAACCTGGCACAATAGCATACTGAAAACATTATATCGGGCCTGCTAGCTGTGAGGTACATCAGGGAACCAATCATTTGGCGATATAGCGTTATGTCGACTGCTGGTTTTTCCAAAGATGGTGTGAGCTTGGTGTCGAACGCCATAGGGATTTTGACCTTTGAGTCTCCCATCATGCCGAATTTGGCAAGGAGAGTCTTTGTGTATGCTTCTTGGTTGATAAAGATGCCTTCGGGTCCCTGTCTAATATTTAAACCAAGGAAAATGTTAATCGGACCCATTGAGCTCATTTCAAATTTAGTCTCCATCAACTTCCTGAATTCAGCTATTATGCTAGGATTCGTGGAGCCGAAGATGATATCGTCGACATAGATTTGAACGATCATAAGGTGGTTACCTTCCTTTTTACGAAAGAAGGTTGGGTCAACCGAACCTTGTTTGAATTTAGACATCTTTAAAAACTTAGTTAATGCTTCATACCATGCCCTAGGAGCTTGTTTCAGACCATAAACTGCCTTATCCAAGATGTAGCAGTGATTTGGATGCTTTTCATTTACAAAACCAGGAGGTTGCTCCACGTACACGGTTTCTTCAAGTTCCCCATTCAGAAATGCACACTTCACATCCATCTAGTAGACCTCAAAGTTCTTGTGTGCAGAATAGGCAAGAAATATTCGAACGAATTCCAACCTTGCAACCGGAGCGAATGTCTCTTCGTAATCAATTCCTTCTTCCTAGCAATATCCTTTTACCACTAGCCGAGCCTTATTCTAGATCACATTTCCCTCCTTGTCCATTTTGTGTCTGAACACCTATTTGAGACCGACAACCGAGGCATCTTTTGGTGTTGGAATAAGTCTCCAGACCTTATTTCTTTCGAACTCATTGAGTTCGTCTTGCATTTCCTGAACCCAATCAGAATGATCTAGAGCAATATTGACGGTCTTCGGCTCTATTTTGGAGATGAATGAATTAAACATGCAAAATTCTACTTTGGAGAATAGAGTTGTTTGCTTCGCCTTCAGTTGTTATCGAGTTAGAACCTTTTCTGATGCATCACCCACTATTTGAGATACAGGATGATCTCTGGTCCATTTGGTGAGAGGATGGATAATTTGGATCATAAGAAGGATTCAATTCAACATTTACCATTTCTTCCAACTCTGATTGCATATCATCATCATAATACATATTGGAATTCTCCCCCTCAAAAGATGGTGAAACATTTGGATGTGAACCAAAAAATCTTTCTTCGACTGGGATTTCGGGCTGTTTTGGACTTTCGGTTGCTACAGGACTTCCGGGTGCAAAAGGGCTTTCGGTTATGGCTGGGCTTTCAGGCTGTTCCTGACTTTCGGTTGCTACAGGACTTTCGGGTGCAACCGGGCTTTCGATTATGGCTGGGCTTTTGGTTCCATCAAAGATTGGATTCTCCCCCTGGCCATAATCATTATTATCGAGTGAAAATGATGGACTCTCCCCCTGGATATGTGAGTCCTGTCGATCTGAAGAGAATTGATTCTCCCCCTCGACTGAAGTATTGCTCTGAGGAGGTTCGTTTCTAACCGGTTCTTCTTCTGCCATTTGTTTGGTTGCGTCTTCGATAATCTTCTTAAGGTGATCCACCTTGTCGTCTGCTGCCTTGGCTTCAGAGTGAATAGCTTTCTCAGGTTCATCAAATAAATCCATGAACTAGTCAAAGAAATTGGCGATTGAGGCTGTGACCTGACCGATTTGAGAGAAAATCTCTCCAATTGCCCCTTTGGTAGACTTCAACTTCTTGACGTAATTGTCATCGAATGTCACATAATAGGTTTCTTCAATTCGTTTAGAACGCTTATTCAAAACCCTGTACGCCTTTGAAGTAAGAGAATATCCCAGAAAGATGCCTTCATCGGCTTTGACATCAAATTTGTTGCGATGCTCTTTAGAGTTGAAAATGAAGCACCTCGAGCCAAACACATGAAAGAACTTGACATTCGACTTCCTGTTGTTAAGAATCTCATAGGGGGTGAGAGAGAAACTCTTGTTGTGATAAGATCTATTTTGAGTGAAACAAGCTGCAGCAATGGCGTCTGCCCAGAAATATAGAGGAAGGGAGGCAAAACTTAGCATGGTTCGAGCCGTCTCACACAGGGATCGGTTTCGCCTTTCGACATTTCCGTTCTGTTGAGGTGTATAGGGGACTGAGAAATTGTGACAAGTGCCTTTTTCTGCTAAGAAATCTTCGAATTCTTTGTTCTTGAATTCCAGTCCATTGTCGCTCCTGATGTTTCGAACGACTTTTTTCAGTTGCACTTCGACCTGCTTGATAAAGATCTTCAGCTTGGTAGTCGCCTCAGATTTATGCTTTAGAAAGAATACCCAAGTAAATCGTGAGAAGTCATCAACAATAACAAGGATGTACTTGTTACCGCCAGTGCTCTCAATTGATGATGGACCACATAAGTCGATGTGAAGCAACTCAAGTGGTTCAATAACTTTGGTGTTTATGGTTGTTGGGTGACTTTGGCGACTTTGTTTCCCCATTTTACAAGCGGCACATAAGTGTTCTCGATCGAACTTAAGCAGTGTAAGACCCCGAACGTGACCATCGATGACTAGCTTGTTGATGTCTTTGAAGTTGAGGTGTGAGAGCCTTCGGTGCCACAACCAACTTTCGTCTGAATGGGCTTTAGACAATAGACATATGGCTGGTTTTCCTTTGATTGGGTTGAGATTCAGAGGGAACATTTCACCTTTTCGTTCTGACTTGAGAATAACCTTGTTGGATTTCTTCTCTATTATCTCTGAACCTTCGTCATCGAACGAGACTTTGACACTTGTACCTCCCACCAGTTGAGACACACTGATGAGGTTATGCTGCAACCCCTCTACATAATCCACTTTCCTGATTATAAAGTCTCCATTGGTTATCATCCCATAACCCTTTATCGTTCCATAGGAGTTGTTATCGAACTTGACGTTACCACCATTTTGAAGGGACCGAAACTCCCTTAGCTCTTCCTTCCTTCTTGTCATGTGACGTGAGAGCCACTGTCTATGTACCATTCTTCATCGAACTGCTCGTCACTCATAACCTGCAAAAATTAGGCAGATTTAGGAACCCAAAGTTTCTTGGGTCCTCGTGAGCCTTTTACAGAAACAAGAATAGTAAGAGAAGAATCAACAAGATAAGTTCGTTTTATTAATGTTGTTTCATCTTTCCTTTTAATAGTAAACACTTTGATTTTATTGGAGTTAGATTCAAGTGTTTTGGATTTAGGTTCAGGAGTTTGGACTTTAGCTTGCTTTCGGTCTTCATTTGCTGAGGAAATCTTACTTTTTCCTTTCAAATCCTTCGTCGATTGTGAGCTTGGTGTAGGATGAGAATTAGGCTTAGAAGAAGAATGAGAACGAGATGAATTAGAGGAATAGAAATTAGAATGAGAATCTTTCCTGACTTGAGTTTCGAAATGACCCTTTCGGTAGTGATCATTTGAGGGACCGAACCTGGACCTTCGGTTGCTATTTGTTGATGGACCGAAAACTGGCTTTTCGGTTGTTGTGAGTTGCTGGACTGAAACTGGGTCTTCTAATGTAAAAGCTTGATGGACTGAACCCTGGTCTTTGTCTGTTGTTGTTTGGTGGACCGAAACCAGGTTTTCGGTTGTTGTTACTTTCAGGACCGAACCTATCCTTCCGGTCTTGTTCTTTCTGTGGCCCGAAAGTTTTCTTTTGGTTCTTTCAATCCAACGGACCGAAGCTCCTTTTATCCTTATTATCTTCTCCTTTTGGCTTGGAGTTTCTATCAAAGTGAGTATAGTGAGGATTTTGGGAGCGCCAAAATTGCTTTCGCTCTGAGAGATTTTTCTTGTATCTCAGATTCCTCTACTGCTTTTGATTTTTCACCTGTTTTGGTTGTCTGTTAATATTTCCCTTCTGTTTCGGCTTCTGAACAACAGGTTCACTTTGCATGGAAAAGGTTTCACTTGTTGAGGAGACGCATTCCACTGGAACCTCTTTTGTGCCACAGGTACTAGGCACGTCAAAGTTGGTAGGTTTATTAAGTGGTTCTGTCACATATCTACCTTTGACCTTCCATGATGTTCGCTCCGATAGACCAACTGTTTCATCTGCGTTGTCTATCGGTGCAGACCAGAAAAACACATCACAGCCATCTGCATTATCTTCATCCACTAATGCAGTGAGTTCGGCTGTCTGATATTCGGTTACTCCTGTGACCTTATAAACCTGATTGGGAGTGGTTCTTACCTTTTGGTATACAACGGCCTTTTCTTTAAGGATTGGGGATTTATTTTTGGACAGACGAACGAATTCCACAGAATTTTCAGAAATCAAGTTTTTGTGGTTTTCAGGTTCGCTCCTAATAAACTCTGAACAATCAACCTCATCCTCTACAGAGATTTCACTCATGTCATCGTCCTCATTAAGTTCAGATGCATTTTCAACATCAATTTTATTTTCTGAACTTAATTTGGTACTCAGTGAGTCAAATTTTTGTATAGTTTCGGCTCTGAGTTTCAACCTATCAGTTTCATCCAAAAGATTCTTAAGCATGTCCTTATGGTCTTTGGACTTTATAAACGATTCAATTTTGTCCAGACCAAACATATAAGTGGGATTTACATCATCTGAAGATACAACGCTTTCACAGTTGTATGCTTCGGCATCGATTTCATCCTCCTTTAGCTCAAGGAATGGCAAAATCATACGATGTATTTTCTGGTCTATTTCACAGTCTAAATGCAGTTGTGTAATGTTAGGATAAAGTCTTTTTGTAATCAAACAAAAAACACTTCTCTATTTTAACAACTTAAGATTGTCTCTTTGCAAATAGATATTTTCATCCCTAGACTTAATCAGCTCCAACTCCTTCTGCTCAATCCACATTCTTCTCTCCTCACTCTTGGATGACACCCTGCTTATTTGGTCAGTCAGATTAGAATTCGTGACACGAGTTTGAGTTAAACAACTATCTAGATTTGAAATTCTTGAATTCAAGTTATTTAATTCTTTTTCATATGATGTTTGTGGAATTTTAAACGAAACAAAAATGGATTGTACCTTCTTGATCAGTTCATCAAGTTCACTGATCTGCACACTGAGAGGCTTTGTTGTAAAGCACACGTCCTCTCGCTCCTTAGCCACTTCGTTTCCACCATCAGTGTTGTATCCCCTCATCTGGGATACATCTATCACCATCAAACATCTTCCACTAGCATCACCACTCTTCTCCACATAAGCCTTTCCATGAGTAGGCTTTCTCACTTCAACATCTTCTGATTCGGTCGACCACACCTATACACCACCGAACTCATCATCGTCTACCGAATCTTGCACAACAAGAGCATTCATAGAGGGATTAGTAGCAGCTTTCTTCCTTTTAATCTCCTCCAGTCTTTTCAGGAGACTTGCTTCTTCATCCTTCTCCTCATCTTTCTCTGCCATTTTCTTCAACACGCAATCTTTTGCATAGTGATTTTTCCCTCCACAGTAAAAACAGCTGACACCAGAATCAGCTTCTTTCTTTGGTTCTTCAACCATCGGTTCCTCTTTCGCTTTTTCAGAGCTGTAGCTTCCCTGCCAATTTCGGTTCGTGTTGGTAGGGAACTTCTTCTTGATAAACCTCTTGGGATTTGACACCATCATTGCATAATCTTCAGATGTCAGATTGTAGTCTCCCAGATTCAGATCTTCTTCTTCTTCTGCTGCGCTCTTACCTTTAGACAGAAGGGCCAAAGACCCCAAGTTTGAAACCACGCTCTTCTCTTGCAACACAATCTTTTCCTGGGATTTCAGAATCCCCACAAGTTTCGCCAAAGAATATGATTTCAACTGCTCATGTGCTTTAACCATCGATACAACTGCCCTCCATTCGGGTCTTAGGCCATTTAAGAAAGTGACCTTCTGTTCGATGAGCTTTCTTTCTATGTCATGTTTGATCATCTTATTGAGAAGATGATTGAACCGATCGAACGTTTGTGTAACAACTTCCTCTGGCTTCTGCTTGAACTCTCCAAATTCAGAGAGAAGTAGGGTCTGAATCGAGTGCTCCAGATCTTCATCTGTGGAATACAGCTCTCGCAGCCGATCCCATATTTCCTTTGCTGTACCACATGAACTTACTAACCGAAACGTGTCGGATTGAAGGGAGAATCGAATTAGTCTCAATGCCTTAATGTTGCATTGGAACTTCTCCTTTTCGTCCTCAGCGACATCCTTCACATCTTTTAATAGATCATTGTACTCCTTCTGAGTTTTAATGATTTTTGAAGTGTTCGAGTGAGCGAAGGGGCCAACTGTGATTGCTTCCCATATCAGATACCCGTTATCTTCCAATCCAATAATGTAATCTTCAAAATGGTGCATCCCCACTTTATAGTCTTGCGTGTAGAGGATTGGGATCTTGGTTGTTCATCCGATGATGTTAGATATGTTGATGGGATTGGATTGAGAATCGTCCATGCTTGATCGTTTAACCTGTTATAAGATCAGACTTTGTAATACGTAATATTAGGGCAAGATTAATAATTAATGAGATACGTCAATTATGGAGTGACGGCTCAATAAATATCAATGAATGCGGAATGAACCCTAATCACTTCTTTGACAGAAGAGATGTGTATGAATTACACAGCCTCCCGCTCTGATACCATCTGATGAGTTGAAAAACTCTTTAATCGTTTAGATCTTACACAGGTTAATCAGAATAATGCAAACAAAATAACAAGCAATAGAATGAATCAATATTGAGCTGAATGATTCAATAGATTCACGCCTCAGCAGAGTTCGATGAAGAACTTCCGCTGTAGTGGATTTTAGGGTTACAATCGATAAAGACAATGATCATTTTGAATGATCGACTAAACAGCTACGTACAAAGATGCATGCAAGCCTTTATAAATACTAAACCCTAATAATTAAATCATGGATGGACAGGCCTAATCTGGATACAAAATTGGATTAAGGACCGAGCCCAAGACGCAACACATAATGGACCCAACATGGTGACCACCTTATGCTTGAACAAATATACGTGGATGATATCATCTTCGGATCAACTGATCAAGGAATGGTGGATGAATTTTCTAAGCTCCTGACAAACAAATTCCAAATGAGCATGAATAGAGAGATTAATTTCTTTCTAGGTCTTCAAGTCAAACAAATTCAACAAGGGATATTCATTCATCAAGAGAAATACACCACTGAACTATTAAAGAAATACTCTATAGATAACTGCTCCTCGGCTAAGGTCCAAATGGCCTTCGGTTATAAGATCTCTTCTGATCCCTCTGACGAATTTGTGGATCACAACACTTATAGAGGTATCATTGGCTCTCTAATGCACCTCACCGCAAGCCGACCAGGCATTGTCTTTGCAACTGGTGTATGTGCAAGGTATCAGGTTGACCGAAAAGTATCACATATGACCACAGCTAAACAAATTCTCTGGTACCTGAAAGGAAGCGAATCTCTTGGTCTATGCTACCCCGCAGGCAATGATTTCAGTCTGCAAGCATTTACTGATGCGGATCATGCCGGATGCAAACTTGATCGAAAAAGTACATCTAGTGGATGTCAATTTTTGGGAGGTAGACTCGTCAGCTGGTTCTCAAGAAAACAAAGCTATGTTTCATTGTCTATCGCAGAAGCCGAATATGTGGCCACAGCCAGCTGTTGTTCTCAAGTTCTATGGATGAAGACACAACTGTTACACTACGGATACAGAATGTTGCGGATACCAATCTACTGTGACTCTGAAAGTGCCATAGCGATTTCTCATAATCCTATTCAACACTCCAAGACGAAACATATTGAACTACGGTATCACTTCATCAAAGACCACATTCTGAAAGGTAACATTGAAATCATCTTTGTCCCTATTCATGAAGAGATTGCTAGTGTTTTTACAAAAGCACTTGACTATACCAAACTCAATGCGTTCTTACAAACGTTAGGGATGATGAATCTGGACCCTCAATTCTTCTTGAATTGATAGGTACTGCAGACCATTCTTGGTCTCCATTGTGGTTCTAATTGAAAGTTATTTAAAATAGATGATTATGGTATATCCTCTGTACCGCAGTCTATGTACCACAACCATATATTGTATTTATTTCTCACGGGTCTTTCTTGTTTGTTATTACTAACTTCTTGTACAAGTGCTCTTCTCAGTCTCTCCCACTGCAGTCATCCGCAATGGCAAAGGAGTCATTCACAATTTTGTGTCCATCTGCAGTCACATTAATTGTGTTTCAGACTGCTCATTCTTTTGCAAATCAAAAACAAAAAAATTGTGTGCTATTTAATGATCATTCATTAAATAAAAACATTCCTTTGAGATACTGTCTCATTCTTTTTCTCTAAACCTCATGTAAGACCTATTTTAGGTATGATGACAAAATAAAGATTTTCCAAATCAAATCCTTTTAATATGTCTTTTCCTATTACCCCCAAACCATCACATCCGTTACAACTTCCCCTTTATTCAACAGATTAATCTCTCCCCCACCACACGTTCTTAAGACGTGATACAAAATATGAAATTTCATTAAATGCAGAGTCCCTTTTCTGGTTAATCCAAAATTCAGTTTTAATCCTATTTTGTCAATATGTGGCTAAGATTAAAGATGCTAATTCAAAAGATAAACCCAAACATTTTTTTACCCAATTTCACTTAGGTAAAAAACGTTTCCCGCTTCATTGAGTCACTATAAAAGCCCTTTCTTCTCCACAAAGAAACGTTTATGCTCTCTAAACCCTCAATCTTTTCCTGCATTCTTCAAAGCTCTCTCAAACTCAACAATGGTGAAATCCGGTGTGTCAAAGAAACAATCCAAAGCTTCTGGATCAGTGAACCCAACTGGTTCAGACTCTCTTACAATTGCTTTACGCAATTTTAGAGCTATCTTCGAAGAACAACCTTCTTACAATGCTCCCACAAAACTTATGATCAAGTTCTTGAAAAATCACCCTTTGTTTGGTCCATTCGATGCTTTCACAGATGTTGTCCCAATTTCAACCCTCTTCAAATGTGCCTTCTCCGCCTATCGCCCAATCAATAACCCCAAGAAGTTCATCTAAACCTAATCAATGATTCTTTGGGCATTCTGTCCAAAGAAAAATTCCTCAACGTCATTAACCTTCTTGTTCATCCCTCCATTAAATTTTTCACTCAATCAATGGTGGACATCACTTCGGCACTCTATCAGATGGGTTATCAGAAAAAGATCAAAGGAATTGTCGAATTCAATAAGAACCAATTGTCTGCGGTCTGGCAGTTCATGTGCCACTTTGTCATCTGCAGTCTATCTGACAGAACCGGAGGCACAAATTACATGGGACTCAAGCTATTGGAACTGGTATGGAGCATATTCACAGGCCACGATGTGAACTATGGACAGATCCTTTGGGATGATTTTCTACAATACATTCCCAAAGAGAGCCCAAGGCAGAATCCAACCGAACTTACCTTTGCTAGGTCCTGGTCCCTCTGCATTTCAAATCTACATGCGGACGCAGGGATAGACATGGACAGTGACATCAACTTCTTCGTCACCAAGGATTGTAAAAGGTACAATCCTTCTTCTGATCAAACAATTTTTGGTCCAATCCACAGACTTCCTACACATATTCTTTCTAGCCTCGGTCTTTAGACTGCAGATGTCTCAGACCACATTGAGGCTACGAAAGGTATTGATCCATACCTTCCTACCCCGCCTCTTCCATTCGCAGTCATAAACCCTGAAGGTACCGTAGTCCCTTCCTCTACAACTCTCTCTAATTTCTCTCATTCCCAAAGACGTAAACACAAAGTTTCAACTCTTCATGGCCCCCGCAACACAAAGAAATCAAGAACTCCTAAGAAGGATGCTTCCAAACCCTCCAAACCTTCCAAGAAAAGGAAAACACCACCCGTAATGACAACTGTGGAACCAAGTCATCATGACTCCAGCAGTGATTCTGAAGAGGATAACCAACCTATATCAATCCTCAAGAAACGTAAAACTAATCCTTCTAGCCAAATTCATGACCGGACCAATACTCAGCCTCTCTACAGGCTCTAGTAGTCCTTGGGATGCCTGCACATCCATTCGAAACTACCATCTTCTTCCTTTCAGACTCAGAAAGTGAGTCTGATTCACAGCAAAGAGGAGACTCCCCCAGTTCATTCCCAAAGGGATAATACTGGTTCTCGCCCTAAAGTCTCTAGGGCTTCCGGACTGCATATTTTTCCACCTGAGGAGTTGAATTCCATCCTATTGAATGTCACCCAAACTGTTGAGAGAAAAACTTTGAGACACACTTGAACAAATCGTTAGAACAAGTATATAGCGGAATAGTTAATCTCGAAGGATCTGTTAGCTCAACAATATTATTAAGAATTAGAAGTTAGTGAGTTAGATGCGGAAAAGTAGAGGAATGTAAATGACAACAATTGTTATATCAAGTATACACATAAGCAGATTCATAACAAGGAATGCATTCAAACCAAGTTAGTATATGAGATCTAGCTTAGTGATTAAGTCATAAGTGACTTGCTCCAAAGAGAGATGGTGATTGATTATGAGAGTAAGAAGATTTGATAAGTAAGATAGAATAAGAACTTTGAGATGTGTATTAGAATTTGATGAGAGATACACTAGGTACTGATTACATGAGAAACAAACTCTATTTATAAAGACAAGTTTACAACTCTAATAGTAGCCATGCAAGGCATACTGAACATTAGAGTGTTTTACAGAAAAGACAAAATAATCTAAGTAAAGATAAAGACTGCGGTGATGAAGACTTCGGATGGCTATTCTTGATGAGATTGTTTGACTACGGTGGCTTGGAGGCTGTGATAGCTGAAGTTCAAGAGGGACACTTTTTTGATTCAACAATTCCCCCCGAAGTGACCTCTTTAACTTTGATCAGCTATCAAGTTTAAGGAACTTGGTCAAGATCCACCAAAACTTCTCGATGTTCTCTAACCAGTTGATTCTTCTAAGTATCTCAAACTTGACCTCTGCGGTGGCATGCTTGGATTTTTCAACTGCGTTTCAGCATATCTCAAGTTGTTTTCTGGTGAGACGGTGCATGGCAGTCATAGGAATGAAATATTTGATGTTGTCAGTCTTCCTCTTGAAAATGACTCCCAACTCAGGATAGTTCGTTGCACCTAAGGATCTTTCCTCATAGCCTTCGGTAGGCATGGGTGCGGGGTCAAGTGGTGGCAAGTCAGCAATCTTGGAGATGATGGGATGAATGTCTGCATCTATTTCGGCGAAGTCACAGACTGTTTCCTTAAGAAAGGTACTGGCCCTTTCAAGTGCAATCTTCATCTTCAGATGTTTCTCAGACTTGTGCTGGAAAACCTTGGCGATGAGAAACACTTCTTCAGGGTTCATACTCGGAAAATCAGCCTGTGTGCGGATGTAGTCGTGCTCCCTCCTGGTCAGAGTGTACTGGATGAACTCAACCTTCATGAACTACCGGATCTTGTAATTTTTGATTGCGGATGGTCTATCGTTAGACCATATGTGTTCGAAGGAAGAGGCATGCTTAGCATAGAATTTGCTAAGTCTCTCGAACTCCATCGGAAGTCTTTTGTCATCAAGAAGGTTGCGGTCGAACTGCTCAAATACAATGAAGTATCTGGCATTCGGTGAGATTGGGGTATCCTAGTAATCTTCTGAGGGGGGTTCCGCATAGCTAAGATGAGGGACGTATTCATCATCAAGTAGTCTTCTATGTGGATTGACCCAAGAGTTTATCAAGGACTCATCCATAACCGTGTCGAATCCGTAAAGTCTCCATACTTCTTCAGCTAGCTTGGTTGCCTTCCAGTCTCTTTTTCTTTGAGCAGTGGCAGGAGAGTCGTTTGTGCTGGGAGAAGACATATACTCTTCCAGATTCTTGAAGTGCGGGAGAGTCTCTGGTTTTTCAAGAGTAATTTCAATTTGAGGAGGGGAGTTGTGAGGTGGAGTGTGATGAAATGGTTGTGGTGAAGGTTGTGGAGTGGGAATTTTTTTCAATAGAGACTGGGGGAGTTTTATGGTGAAAGATGGAGCGGTTGGAATGATGGACTTCTTCATTTCCCCCTCTTGAGGAGTTCATACCCGGAGCCTCCTCAAGCCATTGACAAAGGCCATCAACCTTGTCAAACACCATTTGAAATTGTGCTTTGAGGACTTCTACGAATTGTTGATTATTGGGAATGGAGGGATTGAAGAGTAGTTTATGAATCTCCTTGGTGAGTTGGAGAATTTTCGGACCATGGAAGTTGGTAGAAAGTGATTGTTTCATTCTGTTGATCATTGTTTGGAGAACGAAGATTGCGGACTCATAAGCAATATGAGTCTCAACAATCAATTTCTTAGAATATGAGGCCTGATCCACAATGGCTACTTGAAGATCGGTTTTTATTGCGATAACCTCAGAGATGAGGCATTCCGCAGCAGCCATAAATTCCTTGTGATCAGCTTGACGATTGTTGTCAAGTGATCTGATTCCCATCTCAACCTTTAGAGAGATACGCTCCGCATCCATTCTCTCTCTGGTTTCCAGCCTTTCTATTCTTTCCATCAAGGACTGCGGTCCAGGAAGGTCTTCTGGTTGCGGTTGATTTGGCTTGACCGTAGCTAAGATTTGATCAACCTTAGCCTGAAGACTGAGAAATTCCTTTCTTGTGAGTGCTTGCTTCTTCTTCTTCTTCTTTTCCTTTGTCTTAGAAGTGGAGTGATGAGAACCACTGGATTCTTCATCTTCATCATACATCATCAGAAGGAGAGGGCTTGTTTACCTCTTGCGGTTCATCATCATTGAAGCCAAAAATGGGAGCAGAGCTCACTTCGATTTCAGGTTTGTCATCTTGTGAACCTGCAACAGTAGGAGAAGGGGGAGCTTGAGAGACATGCTGATCAGCAGCAGTTTGTTGAGCTTGTTGAACTTTGTCTGCCATTGCGGACATCAATTCTTGAACCTTCAGGATGGTGGCTATCGTATTGGCATTGTTTATGTAATTTGCCCAATACCTGTCCACGGCTTGAATCTCTTGTTCCTTGAGCTGTTGTTGCTTGATTTGTTGATCCTTGCGAGCTTGAAATTCCCTACGAAAAGCGGCGTATTTCTTGGCTTCATCCTCGTTAGAGGGTTGATATCTACTCCAAGAATCATTAGAATCTTCTCCTTCAATTCCTGTAAATCGCACCAAGGTGTCCCTTGGGTTCAAGGATCCTTGCACATTTGTGCTCACCGTGCCTAAACCACCTGATTGTAATGTAAGCATAGTAGGATTTCTTGAGCTTCCTTGGTCTCCTTGACCCGTGGTCAAGTTTTGCCTTGGCTCAGTTCTGGCATGGGCGGAAGAAGTGCCGTGCGGATGGGAGTGTGTTTGTAGTGTTTGGGTAACGTTCAACAGGATGGAGTGTAACTCCTCGGGTGAAAAAATATGCAGTCGGGAAGCCCTGGAGACTTTAGGGCGATAACTAGTATCATCCCTTTGGGAACCTACTAGGGGGTCTCCTCTTTGTTGTGATTCAGACTCACTTTCGGAGTCTGAAACGAAAAAGATAGTGGTATTGAATGGATGTGCAGACATCCCAAGGACTACCGGAGCCTGTGGAGAGGCTGAGGTATTGGTCCGGCCTTGCATTTGGCTAGTGGGATCAGATTTCCATTTCTTGAGGATAGAAATGGGTTGGTTATCCTCTTCAGAATCACTACTGGATTCATGGAGACTTGGTTCAGTAGTTGTGATTACGGGTGGTGATTTTCTCTTCTTTGATGGTTTAGATGGTTTGGGGGCATCCTTTTTGGGAGTGCTAGATTTCTTTGAGGTGCGGGGACCATGGAGAGAAGAAACCTTATGTTTGCGTCTTTGAGAGACGTTAGAAAGAGTAGTGGAGGAAGGAACTGTGGTACCTTCAGGGTTTAAGGTTGCGGATGGGAGAGGCGGGGTAGGAAGGTATGGGTCAATACCTTCCGTAGCCTCAATATGGTCTGAGACATCAGCAGTCTTGAGACCAAGAGAAGTAAGAATATGTGTAGGGAATCTGCGGATGGGATCAAAAATAGTTTGATCTGAGGAAGGGTTGTACCTTTTTAAGTCTTTGGTGATGAAGAAATTGATGTCATCACCCATGTCAATCTTTGCATCCGCATGCAAATCAGATATGCAGAGAGACCAAAATTTGGCAAAAGTAAGCTCGGATGGATTTTGCCTTGGGCTCTCCTTGGGAATGTATTGCAGAAAGTCATCCCAAAGAATCAGATCGTAGTTCACATCGCGGCCTATAAAGATGCTCCAAACCAGTTCTAATAACTTTAAGCCCATGTTGTCTGTGCCGCCGGTTCTGCCAGACAGACTGCGAACGATGAAGTGACAGACAAACTGTCAGACCGCAGGCAGTTGGTTCTTCTTGAACTCACCAATGCCTTTTATCTTCTTCTGATAGCCAATTTGATATAGTGTAGAGGTGATGTCCGCTATTGATGGAGTGAAAAACTTAACAGAGGGATGAATCAGAAGATTAATGGCTGCAAGGAACTTTTCTTTGGTCAGGATGACCAAGGAATCATTGACAAGGTTTAGGTGGACTTCTTGAGGGTTGTCGATTGGGCGATATGTAGAAAAAGCACACTTGTAGAGAGTGGAAAGAGGAACAATGTCTTTGAATGCATCAAAAGGTCCAAACAGGGGATGATTCTTCAAGAACTTGATCATCAGTTTTGTTGGTGCATTGTATGTGGGTTGATCATCGAACACTGCTCTGAAATTGCTCGAGGCAATAGTGGGAGAGTCTGAACCAGTTGGGTTCACTGATCCAGAAGCTTTGGATTGTTTCTTGGAAGCACCGGATTTCACCATTGTTGAGTTGAGAAGAGCTTGAAGAATGCAGAGTGGGATTAAGGGTTTTGAGAGCGTAAAAGGTTCTTTGTGGAGAACAAAAGGGTTTTATAGTGGTTTATTGGAGCGGGACACGTTTATGTTTTTGACCTAACTGAAATTGGGTAAAAACGTTTGGGTTTAACTTTGGATGAGCATCTTTAATCTTAACCACAGATTGACAAAAAGGGATAAAGATTGAAATTAGGATTAACCAGAAAAGGGACTGCATTTAATGAAATGTCAGATGTTGAATCACGTCTTGAGAACGTGTGGAGGGGGTGAGAAAAATCCGTTGGATAAAGTAGAAGTTGTAACGGATGTGATGGTTTGGGGGTAAAAGGAAAAGACATTTTTGAGGATTTGATTTGGAAAATCTTTTATTTTGTCATCATACCTAAAATAGGTCTGACATGAGGTTTTTGGAAGAAAAGAATGTGACAGTGTCTCGAAGGAATGTTTTTTATTTAATGTTTTATTTAATGAAGGATCATTAAATAGAACACTATATTTTTTTAAAAAAAATGAACCGTCTGTAAAACAATTAATGTGACTGTGGATAAACACATCATTGCGGATGGTTTCTTTGGCATTGTGGATGACTGCAGTGTGAGAAACATAGAAGAGCACTTGTACAAAAGTTAGTAACAATAAGCAATAAAGACCCATGAAAGATAGATATAGCATATGGTTGCGGTACATTGACTGCGGTACACACGATGTACCAAAACCATCTGTTATAAGTGTCTTTCATCTAGAACCGCAATGGAGACCAAGAAGGTCTACGGTACCTATAAATTCATGAAGAATTGGGGGTCCGAATTCATCATCCCTAACATTTGTAAGAACACATTGAGTTTGGTAGAGTCAAGTGCTTTTGTAAAGACATCAGCAATCTCTTCATGAGTAGGGAAAAAGATGAGTTCGATGTTACCTTTCAGAATGTGGTCTTTGATGAAATGATACCGTAGTTCAATATGTTTCATCTTGGAGTGCTAAATAGGATTATGAGAAATCGCTATGGCACTTTCAAAATC
Organism: Lactuca serriola; assembly: GCF_051521515.1. Taxonomy (NCBI): domain Eukaryota; kingdom Viridiplantae; phylum Streptophyta; class Magnoliopsida; order Asterales; family Asteraceae; genus Lactuca; species Lactuca serriola. The sequence continues at coordinate 188,698,884 of NC_136411.1, forward strand.
ACAGTAGATTGGTATCCGCAGCATTCTGTATCCGTAGTCTAATAATTGTGTCTTCATCCAAAGAACTTGAGAACAACTGGCTGCAGCCACGTATTCTGCTTCTGTGGTAGATAAAGAAACACAGATTTGTTTTCTTAAGGACCAGCTGACAAGTCTACCTCCCAAAAACTGACATCCCCCATATGTACTTTTTCGATCAAGTTTGCATCCAGCATGATCTGCCTCAGTAAACGCTTGCAGACTGAAATCATTGCCTGCGGGGTACCATAGACCAAGAGATTTGCTTCCTTTCAGGTACCGGAGAATTTTTTTGGCTGCGGTCATGTGTGACACTTTTGGGTCATCCTGATACCTTGCACATACACCAGTTGCAAAAACAATGTCCGATCGGCTTGTGGTGAGATACATTAAAGACCCAATGATACCTCTATAAGTCTTGTGATCCACAGATTCGCCAGAAGGATCAACAGAGATTTTATATCCGAAGGCCATAGGAACCTTAGCTGATGAGCAGTTGTCCATAGAATATTTCTTCAAAAGTTCAGTGGTGTATTTCTCTTGATGAATGAATATCCCTTGTTTAATTTTTTTGACTTGAAGACCTAGAAAGAAGTTAATCTCTGTATCCATGCTCATTTGAAATTTTTTTGTCATGAACTTAGAAAATTCATCCACCATTCCTTGATCAGACGATCCAAAGATGATATCATCCATGTATATTTGTACAAGCATAAGGTGAGTACCGTTTGCTTTTCTAAATAGCATGGGATCAACCACTCCTCTTTTGTAGCCTGAAGAGACTAGGAATTCAGAAAGAGTCTCGTACCAAGTTTTAGGAGCTTGCTTCAAATCGTAGACTGCCTTTTGAAGCTTGTAGCAGTGATCAGGGAACTCGCTACTTTCAAAGCTGGGAGGTTATTGAAGATAAACCTTTTCTTTCAATTCCCCATTGAGAAAAGCGCTCTTTACGTCCATTTGTTGTACCTTGATGTTTTGTGGGAAGCATATGCTAAGAAGATTCGAATTGCTTCTATTCTAGCCACCAGAGCATATGTTTTATCATAGTCAACGCCTTCCAGTTGACTATAGCCTTTAGCAACTAGTCTTGCCTTATTTCTGATAACCACACCAGATTCATCTAACTTGTTCTTGAACACCCATCTTGTACCAACAATAGTATGACCTTGTGGAATGGGAACAAGTTGCCACACTTTGTTTCTTTCAAATTCTTCCAGTTCTTCTTCCATTGCAGAAATCCAATCTGGTTCCAATAATGCTTCGTAGATAGATCGAGGCTCGACTGCGGACATGAATGCTGCATAGTGACAATGATCAGATAAATATTTGGCAGATCGAGTTTGGATACCTGCAGATGGGTTGCCAATAATTTGACCTGGTGGGTGATCCTTCGTCCATACATGTAGACGATGCATCAGATGATTAGCAGCTGCAGTAGAAGGAATATTTTCAATATCAGAGGTTGCTTCGGGTAGAGAAGGAAGTTCCCCCTGGATTTGTTAACAGCCTGCGGAATCATCTTGACTTGTTGGAGCGAGAATGACATTTTCTTGAGTAGTTTGGAGAGGTTCCCCCTGGATTGCTGAAGGGAGTTCCTCTGGAACCTGAGAAGGTTCCCCCTGGACTGCTGAAGGGAGAGAAATGATCCTTGAGTCGGTTCGAGTGTCAATGGTCTCTATGATTTCATCATCTGAATCTGAAGATACGTTTGATGGTAGTGATCTTTTAGGGAGAGGAGCTTGAGCATTAACAAATATTGGAACCTCAATGGTTGTTGCTTGATCCAGAGTAGAGCTTTCCCCCTCAACCGAAGGGGTGAAAGTATTTAGAGATGCTACTTCGGATAGAGATGGTCCAGAAACATCAACGTGTTGTTGTTGAGCAGTAGGTGACACAAGAACTTCGGATAGTTTAGTAGTTTCAACAGGGTCGAAAAGATCATCATAATTGACTTCAACCAGCTTTAGAGGACCTGAAGAAGCAGGAATGTCGCTTTCCATGATGGGAGTGGTTTTAGTAGATGGAGAGGTGTTGCGGATGTAAGATTCATCGAACTTCACATCGAAACTTTCAATGATTAGCCTCATACGTCTGATGAGAACCCGATAGGCAACCTTATTTGTGGAGTAACCGAGAAAGATACCTTCATCAGACTTCGGTGCAAATGTGTTGAGCTGATCTCTGTTGTTGATCACAAAACATCTACACCCAAAGATGTGAAAGAAACGAACATTTGTCTTTCGGTTGTTGAGGCCCTCATACGTTGTCTTGTTGAGGCGTTTGCACACGATGCTTTGGTTTTGAAAAAAGCATGTAATTGCTACAGCTTCAGCCCAGAAGTAAGAGGTGTTGCGGATGTAAGATTCATCGAACTTCACATCGAAACTTTCAATGATTAGCCTCATACGTCTGATGAGAACCCGATAGGCAACCTTATTTGTGGAGTAACCGAGAAAGATACCTTCATCAGACTTCGGTGCAAATCTGTTGAGCTGATCTCTGTTGTTGATCACAAAACATCTACACCCAAAGATGTGAAAGAAACGAACATTTGGCTTTCGGTTGTTGAGGCCCTCATACGTTGTCTTGTTGAGGCATTTGCACACGATGCTTTAGTTTTGAAAAAAGCATGCACTTGCTACAGCTTCAGCCCAGAAGTAAAGAGGAAGATGTGCGAAGTTGAGCATGGACCTGGCAGTTTCGACAAGAGTGCGATTCCTTCGCTCTACTACACCATTTTGTTGAGGTGTATACGGAGCTGAAAAGTTATGAGAGATACCTTTTGACACCAAGAAGTTTTTGAGAGGATGATTAGTGAATTTAGTTCCATTATCACTACGGATGTGTCTTACAGGGAGCTTGATCTGCAGTTCTATTTCTTTGATGAAATTTATTAGAATTTGTGGTGTTTCGGATTTGAGTCTGAGAAAGAATACCCAAGTGAAGCAAGTGAAGTCATCAACTATAAACAGTATGTACTTTTTATGATGAAGACTGGCTACGGTTGATGGACCGCAGAGATCAATGTGGAGAAGTTTGAGTGGTTCGGATATAAAAGAGTCAATCACCATAGGGTGACTTGGTTTTGACTGCTTACCACATTCACAAGCAGGACATAGAGTGTCATTGCTGAACTTGAGAATCGGTAGTCATCTGACCAGTTCTTCATTTGTAACATCCCCCTCTGGCACGTATCACAATATTGTCCGCTTTGGGCCACTCGGCACGAGGACTTCCCAGGGGGTCACCCATCTTGGTACTACTCCCGCCCGAGCACACTTATTCTTATGGGATCTGCTGCCCTCAAAGCTTTAAAACGCGTTGTGTTAGGGAAGGTATCCACACCCCTTATAAGGAATGCTTAGTTCTCCTTCCCAGCGGATGTCGGATCAGATATAACCCACTTTCACCCCCCATTATAGGGTTCGACGTCCCCGTCGAACACATCGACCCGTGCCCTGGCTCTAATACCATTTGTAACATCCCCCTCTGGCACGTATCATAATATTGTCCGCTTTGGGCCACTCGGCACGAGGACTTCCCAGGGGGTCACCCATCCTGGTACTACTCCCACCCGAGCACGCTTAACTGCAGAGTTCTAATGGGATCTGCTGCCCTCACGGCTTTAAAACACGTTGTGACAAGGAAGGTATCCACACCCCTTATATGGAGATGTTTCGTTCTCCTTCCAAGCCGATGTAGGATCAGATCTAACCCACTTTACAAAGTGGGTTAGATCTGATCCCACATCGGCTGGGAAGGAGAACTAAGCATTCCTTATAAGGGGTGTGGATACCTTCCCTATCACAACGCGTTTTAAAGCCATGAGGGCAGTAGATCCCATAAGAACTCTGCAGTTAAGTGTGCTCGGGCGGGAGTAGTACCAGGATGGGTGACCCCCTGGGAAGTCCTCGTGCCGAGTGGCCCAAAGCGGACAATATTGTGATACATATCAGAGGGGGATGTTACAAATGGTATCAGAGCCAGGGCACGGGTCGATGTGTTCGACGGGGACGTCGAACCCTATAATGGGGGGTGAAAGTGGGTTAGATCTGATCCCACATTGGCTAGGAAGGAGAACTAATCATTCCTTATAAGGGGTGTGGATACCTTCTCTATCACAACACATTTTAAAGCCGTGAGGGCAGCAGATCCCATAAGAACTCTGCAGTTAAGCGTGCTCGGGCGGGAGTAGTACCAGGATGGGTGACCCCCTGGGAAGTCCTCGTGTCGAGTGGCCCAAAGCGGACAATATTGTGATATGTGCCAAAGGGGGATGTTACAAATGGTATCAGAGCCAGGGCACGGGTCGATGTGTTCGATGGGGATGTCGAACCCTATAATGGGGGGTGAAAGTGGGTTAGATCTGATCCCACATCGGTTGGGAAAGAGAACTAAGCATTCCTTATAAGGGGTGTGGATACCTTCCCTATCACAACGCGTTTTAAAGCCGTGAGGGCAGTAGATCCCATAAGAACTCTGCAGTTAAGTGTGCTCGGGCGGGAGTAGTACCAGGATGGGTGACCCCCTGGGAAGTCCTCGTGCCGAGTGGCCCAAAGCGGACAATATTGTGATACGTGCCAGAGGGGGATGTTACAAAGGTGTTGATGTATTTGAAGTTAAGATGAGCTAGCTTGCGGTGCCATAACCAGCTAACTTCAGATACGGCTTTTGAGAGAAAGCACAGCTACGGTTTTCCAATGATGAGAGAGACATCCAGAGGATACATGGTGCCTTCAGATCGTGACTTGATTAAGCAGGTGCTTATATCACTAGTCATGATGTAACATAATTGATCATCAAACTCCACTCGATGGCATGCCTTACAAAGTTGGACTAATTGATCATCAAACTCCACTCGATGGCATGCCTTACAAAGTTGGACAACACTCATGAGATTGTGTTTAAGGCTTTCTACATAAGCAAGCTTTTGTATTGAGAAGTTCCCCACAGTGAGTACACCGTAACCTCGGATAATTCCATTCGCATTGTTGCCGAATGTAACATTTCCACCATTGCATATAGTCCTGAAATCCCGAAGGTATTCTAACCTTCCGGTCATGTGCAAGGAGTAGGCACTGTCGATCAACCATTCTTCTTCTTGATCCTCCTTGCACAAAGCCTGCAGAAGTTAAGTGGTTAATTTGGGCACCCAAGCGAGTTTGGAGCCCGGAGTCACATACGATGTTTTAATCGATGCATGATGTGAGGTGGCAGGGATAGGTTTTAAGTCAACTTTCAAGCCTAGTCCTGGGTATTTAAGATTTTCTTGAGTTTTGTGAGATTGTGGATAGTTACGAGTCTTTTGAGAACGATGAGATTTGTCATGAGAGAAGATCTTTTGACATTGACATTGACACATGAACTTTTTATCATTTCCCCTGACATTTGGTTTAGTCTGTGGTTTTGAGGAAAAAGTATGCTTTTGTCCAGTCCTAGGATTGTAAGATTTGACCCTTTTGTTTGTGTGTTTTGAAAAGGTGTTTTTTGCAGGTCTTGCAGGTGTGTAGACACGTGTACGTCTTTTGTGAGGTGATTTCGTAAACTCTTGAGGCGACCTTTTGAGTGCTGGAGTTGGCAAAATTCCTTTCCATTTTTGAGTTTTTGAAAGTGACTTTGGAAGGGTCGGAGTATGTAGAATACCTTTCCATTTTGGATTGTCTAATGTATAGACCTGAAAACCATTTGATCGAAAAGACTTATCCTTAGATTCAGGTGATTTTTGAGCAGTGTCAAAAACAGTTAATTCCTTCTTTTTTGTTTTCTTGGAAACAGTTGATTTGAAGTGATAATTTTAGAATCAAGTTTTTTTGGACTCTTTGACTTGGGACATTTGGCAAATTTCTTTTGTTTTGAATAAATTTCTCGTTGCTTGCCACGGGAACGAAATTCTTCTTTTAAAACTCTTTTTGCTTCGGTTTTAGGAGAACCGCAGTCAGTGACATTCAATTGCAGTTTCCTTAAATCTTTTGGAGATTTTGAAAAACAGGGACTTGATTAATCCGAACTGGAGAAGTTAGGACTTTGAGAACATTGACCAAATTCAAAATTTTTGATTGGTAATTCATGATTAATTGGTTCAATAGTCACAAAACCTTTGACTATGGTCTGCGGTGTAGTGCTTTGGACAACCGCAGAGTAAGTCTTGGTGGACACTTTAGTGGGACATTTGATACAGGGTAATGGGACGGTTTGCAGTTCATGACTGCGGTTAGGAACACCGCGGTCAGACTACAGAGATGGGAAGTCTAATGTGACTTCAGGACAATCTACAACAATTTCCTTATCGGCTACGGATGATGTCTGAGAATCAGAATGAACTATGTTATCAACATGATTAGAAAATTCACGGAGAATTCCCTCGATAACACAGTTATTACTCAGATCATGAAGTTTACCAAAATGAGCTTGGATATCTTCAGGAAAAGTTTTTTCATTGACCGGAAACAAAAAGTTGCGGTCTGGAGGGACGTAGGGACGTTCCGGGGTGAACCGGGGTGAGGAGTCCATTACGGTTGGAAATCCATTGGAGCAACCTCAATTGAAGGTGTTATCAACATTCCCGTTATTAACTAGATTCTCAATGGCCTCAGTTTCATTAAAAAGCTTTTCAATTAAAAGATTTAAGCGTACAATTTCACTCTATGCTAAATCTCTCTGATTTAAAGCTATTTCTAGTTATGTTTCACTTAACATCCTAGCATCTTTTTCTAGCATCAAGTCCTTCTCTAACATTGCCATTTTGAGTCTCTTATTGTCCAAACGTCCTCTAACGTGGAACATCTCCTGCGAAGCGATGTTCCTCTCATCTAAGGCTTTATTATAGTCTGTAAGGACGGCAGCACATGTGTCATTGAGTGTGTCTATGAAAGGTTGACAATCATGCATGTTGTAATTTAGAGTTTGAATCATAAGTTTTACTTGTTCCACAATGCTAAGAGTTTCATCTTTCTCCATATAGCAATGGTTCTTCTTTAGCTTGGTTGATCCATCTTCATCAGCAGTTGCCATCATACAGATCTTGCCTTCTCCTTTACTGCGGTCGTCTTCATCTTCGTCTCCGGATGACCACACTTGATGATTCCTTTTCACTTGAGCAACGTAGGCTTTTCCCTTTTCTTCGTCCTCCAGTTCTTGAGCCATTCTGAGATAGAAGGCTCTATCTTTCACTACGTTTGCCTTGCAATCTTTGGCAAAATGGTTTTCTTTGTTGCACTTGTGACATATAACAATGTCACTTTTGTCTTCTAAAGAGGTACCAGAGTTAGTTGATTGAGGCTGCAGTGGTACGTCTTTAGACTGTGTTTGCTGAGGCTGCGGTGGAGGGAGAGGATTCTTGGTGGAACGAAAGAGATTGTTTTGAAAGTTGCGGTTGAAAGGTGGTCGATTGTATTGTTGGTTTTTACGAAATGAAGGTGGTAAGCAATTGAATTTTTTACTGATAAGGGCAATGGCATTCTAAAACTCTTCTTCATCATCATATTCTGAGTCAGCTTCATATGACTGTGGTGGTGATTCATACGAAGTGGGATAAGTTTGAGTGTGAGGTGATTGTGCTACAAGAGCAAGTGGACCTCCAAAGTCTGAGAAGTCCTTGAGTACAGTGGACTCTTGAGCTTGCAACTCTCCATAGACCTTATAGAGGGACAACGAGTGAATCTTCCTGTCTCCTTGGACAATCATTTTGGCTATTGTCCAATGTCTTCCCAAGCCATTAAGGAACTGTAGGTTTGTTTCATGATTGTTGTGGATGGTGCCCGGATTGGACAGTTTTGTGACAATCAAGTTGAATCTTTAAAAAGAGTCTTCCAAACTTTCATCGGAGTGAGCTTTGAAGTTGTTGAATTTGTTGAGTGTCGTGGTGAGCTTTTTGTCTTGAGCCTGTTCTGAACCTTCGTACAAGTTTTTTAGAACATCCCAGATCTCTTTTGATGATTCGCAATTTATGATGATGTCGAAGTTGTCAGGAGCAACTCCACAAGAGATTTCATAAAAGGCAATAACATCATTTTCCATCATGTCGAGATCATCTTTGGTGGGACGGTTCAAAGTTGGTTGACCTCCTCCTAGCCTTGTTGTGGCTCCATCAGTTTAGACCGGTGTAAGGACTGGGACATGTGGTCCTTCTTCTATAGATCGCCAAACATCTCTACCAAGTCTTCTGAGATATCTTTCCATCCTTTGAGACCAGTGATGATATTCATTCGCAACCAGTATTGGGGCTCAATTAGAACCACCAAAACTATTGGAGACATTCAGTGATAACAATTGTGCCATTTGGAAGAGTTTTTTGAGTTTTAGAAATAAGCTTCAGTGGTATAGAAAGCTCTTCGAAAAATCAGAGTTTCGATTTTCAAAAAGCAACCACTATGGCTCTGATACCAGTTGTTGAGAGAAAAACTTTGAGACACACTTGAACAAATCGTTAGAACAAGTATATAGCGTAATTGTTAATCTCGAAGGATCTGTTAGCTCAACAATAATATTAAGATTTAGAAGTTAGTGAGTTAGATGCGGAAAAGTAGAGGAATGTAAATGACAACAATTTTTATATCAAGTATACACATAAGCATATTCATAACAAGGAATGCATTCAAACCAAGTTAGTAAATGAGATCTCGCTTAGTGATTAAGTCAGAAGTGACTTGCTCCGAAGAGAGATGGTGATTGATTATGAGAGTAAGAAGATTTGATAAGTAAGATAGAATAAGAACTTTGAGATGTGTATTAGAATTTGATGAGAGATTCACTCGGTACTGATTACATGAGAAACGAACTCTATTTATAGAGACAATTTTACAACTCTAATAGTAGCCATGCAAGGCATATTGAACATTAAAGTGTTTTACAGAAAAGACAAAATAATCTAAGTAAAGATAAAGACTGCGGTGCTGAAGACTTCGGATGGCTATTGTTGATGAGATTGTTTGACTGCGGTGGCTTGGAGGCTGCGCTAGCTGAAGTTCAAGAGGGTCACTTTTTTGATTCAACACAAACACTTCAAACACATTCCCAACCGCAGGGCACTTCTTCCACCCATTCCAGAACTGAGCCGAGGTCAAACTTGACCACTTGTCAAGGAAACCAAGGAAGCTCAAGAAATCCTACTATGCTTTCATTAGAAACAGGTGGTTTAGGCACGGTGAGCACAAATGTGCAAGGATCCGTGAACCCAAGGGACACCTTGGTGCGATTACAAGGAATTGATGGTGATAACTCTAGTGATTCTTGGAGCAAGTATCAACCTTCAAACGAGGCTGAAGCAGAAAACTATGCCGCTTTTCGAAGGGCGTTCCAAGCTCGCAAGGATCAGCAAATCAAACAACAGCAGCTAATAGAACAATAAATACAAGTTGTGGCTAAGTATTTGGTAGATGCCATTAATAATGCCAATACCGTAGCTACCATCCTTAAAGTTCAAGATTGGGTGATAGAAATGGTTGAAACCTTCCACAAAACTCAGGAAGCCACTGCTGACCAACATGTCTCTAAAGTTCCTCCCACTCCCACCACTGAAGGTTCACAAGATGAAGGACCCGAAATCGAAGTGAGTTCTGATCCCATCTTCTGTTTTGATGATGTTGAATTACAAGAGGTAAACAAACCCTCTCCTTTTGATGACGACCTCATGATGTTTGATGAAGACAAAGAATCTAGTGGCTCTCATCATTCGACCTCTAAACCTAAAGAGAAGAAGAAGAAGAAGAAGAAGAAGAAGAATGTTGTCACAAGAAAAGAGTTTCTAAGTCTTCAAGCCAAGGTCGATCAAATCTTTGTTGCGGTCAAGCCAACTCAACCGCAACCAGAAGATATTCCTAGACCGCAGTCCCTGATGGAAAGGATTGAATGCCTGGAAACACGAGAGAGAATGGTTGCGGAGCGTATCTCTCTAAAGGTCGAAATGGGGATCCGGTCTCTTGACAATAATCGTGAAGCTGACCATAAAGAATTTATGGCTGCTGCGGAATGCCTCATCTCTGAGGTAACCGCAATCAAAACAGATCTCCAAGCAACCATTGCGGATCAAGCTTCTCACTTTGAAAAACTGATTGCGGAAACTCACACTGCCTATGAGCTGCAATTTCAGTCCTTCAAACTACTATCAACCATCTGCAGAGATCCCTATCTACAAACTTCCATGGTCCCGAAATCCTTCATCTTACCAAGGAGATCCACAGACTACTCTTCAACCCCTCCATCCCAAATAATCAACAATTGGCCGAAGCCCTCAAAGCTCAATTCCAAGAGGTGTATGCTAAAGTTGATGGCCTTCGTTAATGGCTTGAGGAGGCTCCGGGTCTGAACTCCTCAAGAGGGGAAGTGAAGAAGAAGTCCATCACTCCAACCACTCCATCTCACAACATCAAACTCCCCCTATCTCTACTGAAAAAATTCCCACACCACAACCTTCACCGCAACCATCTCATCACACTCCACCTCACAATTCTCCACTTCAAGCAGAAAACACTCCAGAAAAACCAGAGACTCCCCCTCACTTCAAAAACCTTGCGGAGTATATGTCTTCTCCGAGTTCAAATGATTCACCTGCCACCGCCCAAAGGAAAAGAGATTGGAAGGCAGCCAAACTCGCTGAAGAAGTATGGAGACTATGCGGATTTGACACTATCATGGATGAGTCCTTGATAAATTCTTGGGACAATCCCCACCACAGACTGCTTGATGATGACTACATTCCCCACCTCAGCTATGCGGAACCCCCTTCAGATGGATACTGGGATGTCCCAATCTCTCCCAATGCCAGATACTTCACTGTATTTGAGCAGTTCGACCGCGGCCTTCCAGACGACAAAAGACTGCCAATGGAGGTTGAGAGACTTACCCAATTTTATGCTAAGAATGCCTCTCTCATTGAGAACATATGGTCTAACGATAGACCATCTGCAGTCAAGAACTACAAGATCCGAAAGTTTATGAAGGCTGACTTCATCCAGTACACTCTGACCAGAAGGGAACACGATTACGTCCGCACCCAGGCTGATTTTCCCTGCATGAATCCGGAAGAAATCTTTCTCATCGCTAAGGTGTTTCAACACAAGTCTGAGAAGCACCCGAAGATGAAGATTGCACTTGAAAGGGCTAATACCTTTTTGAAGGAAACAGTCTGTGACTTTGCCAAGATCGACGCAGACATCCACCCCACCATTGCCAAGAAAGTCGATCTGCCACCACTTGACCCCGCACCAATGCCTACCGAAGGCTATGAAGAAAGATCCTTATATGCAACCAACTATCCTGAACTTGGAGTCATTTTCAAAAGGAATACTGATAATGTCAAATACTTCATTCCTATGACTGCCATGCATCGTCTCACCAGGAAGCAACTTGACATCTGCCGAAACGCAGTTGAAAAATCCAAGCACACAACTGTACAAGTCAAGTTCAAAATCTTAAGAAGAATCAACTGGTTGGAGAACATCAGGAAGTTTTGGTGGATCCTGATCAAGTTTCTTAAACTTGATAGCTGATTAAAAGTTAAAGAGGTCTCTTAGGAGGAAATTATTGAATCATAAAAAGTGACCCTCTTGAACTTCAGCTGCCGCAGTCAAGCCGCTTCATCAGCAGTCACCAATCGCAATCTCTATCTTCCGAAGTCTCTATATAGATTACGTTACTTTGTCTTTTATGTTATACACTCTATTGTCCAGTATGCCTTGCATGGCTACTCTTAGAGTTGTAATCTAGTGATCTTTATGAGTCTCTACAAATAGAGCTCATTCTCTTATGTGCAACTAGTGTATCGTATCTAATTCTAATACACATCTCAGAAGTTATCTTTCTATCTTACTTATTCACTCTTCTTACTCTCATAGTCAATCACAACCTCTCTTCGGAGCAAGTCTTTTGTGACTTAATCACTAAGTTTGATCTCTCTTATTAACTTGGCTTGAATGCATTCCTCGTTATGAATCAGCTTCAGTGTATACTTGATATAACAATTGTTTTCATTTACATTTCTTTACTTTTCCGCAACTAACTCTCTAACATCTAAATCTAAATATTATTGTTGAGCTTTTAGATACTTCGATATTAACTATTCCGCAATATACTTTTTCTAATGTTTTTTCAAGTGTGTCTCAAAGTTTTTCTCTCAACAGTATGGAAAGTTTTGTAAGACTGTCAGGGTAGCCGTAGCATTCACTAGCGATCAGTTAGTATGAGGAGTGTTGTAAGACTGTGGGGGTAGCTGTAGCATTCACTAGCGATCAAGTAGTATGGAAAGTTTTGTAAGACTACGGGTGTAGCCGTAGCATTCACAAGGTTAGAAAATAGTGATAGAGTGATGTAAGTCTATGGGTATAGCCACAACATTCGCTAGGTTGGTAGATAGTAAGCGCATTGCTAGGACGCGGAAGGGTCGGTAGTAACCACCAGTGCGGGTGTAGCAGTGAGGATATGGAAATCCACAGATTGGTTTATAGGTTTCTCCAGAGGGATTAGACCTGGTTAAGCCAGTGATAAGACTGTAGGCATGCCACTACAGATATGAGACCAAGGAAGCAATGGATTGCTTAAGGCTGCTTGGGATGTAAGGATACCATTGGTCATGTAGCAATCGTTTTTACCCATGGATTTGGTAACAACGAGATTCGACGCATGGATCCGATTGGTTGGATCAGGAGGATGGTAGAGTCGCAGTGGCATGATAACTAGTGGCAACTAGTTCCAAGGAAGGATTTCGTTCGGAAGTCGTGTGAGGTAACTATGTGGGATTCATTTAGCTTTGCGACCGGGCCGAAACCCGGTATGTCAGATGATTGTTGAACAAATTGAGACCAGGGAGGTCTCGATAGATTTTGGAAATGCATCCATGTGGCAGTATACTTCTTCAAGAAAAGCAATGTCCAGAGAGTTTCTGTGTTTAGGGCTGTATTGACGATTGGGTATTCAGGTGTATGAGAAGTATCTCGGTGTGGAACCCCCCATATATCAGGAGTTGAATAGTTAGATGAGAGACATCCAGGTTAGGCTCAACAATAATGATTGGGTTCCCTGCGAGGGATGACTTGGGTTGCCTTGGAAAGGCTAGGGTGTACCCAAGGTTGTGACCACATAGCTTAAGTTGCTTGGCGTGTAAGAGATGATAAGAAACGATTTCGAGGACGGAATCAAATTTAAGTAGGGGAGAGTTGTAAGATCCTGTTTAAAATAGGATAACTAATGATGAACCCAGAACTCCGAGAAGTAATTTTAATATTATTATGTTATATTATTATAGCCCAAAAATCAGATAATAATTAGTGGAAGGTTGGTTTCGGGGTGCCAAATAATATACTTTTGATTTCCGAGGGTTAAAAATGTGAGTTTCAAACTAATTTCGTAAATAATTATGAAGGCATGGGATATGGGGAAATTATTAGGACTTAATTTGAAGAGATGATGGAAGCTAAGGGCTAAATGGTAAATTTTGGACTCAATTTGTAAAGAGTTTTGAAGGTAGGGGTTATAAAGGGAAATTAAGGATTAGTTTTGAAAGAATGTAGAGGGGGAGGGACTAATTCTATCATTATGGTTCAAAGTTTTTAGGAGAGCCGGTATATAGCGTAGCAACCAGTAAACCCTAACCCTAGAAGATCTAAAACATTTAGCCGCCATCCTCTACGTCTAGCCGCCTCTCCCATCGACTTATCCCTATTCTGATCACCAAAGACCGCCGATACCATTGCTTCCGGCGACAAAGACCATCGAGTTTCGTCTTGTTGTCCGACTGCCACCTATCCCTATTCCATTCCAACGTGACGTCCGTGCTACCACTTTACCAGAGTCGCCACTCCCACTGTTGGGGTCGTAAACCACCCACCATTACTACCAAGGGAGCCGTTGATGATGCCAAGGACCACCAGTAGGTCCGCTCCTTGACTACTGTGGCTATTGTTCGAGCAGCCTTTGACGAGGGGGTGTTTTATCGTCACTGGCAGCTGCTAGCCTCCGCCTACCTCCACGGAGTGGCTGTGTGGGGTGTGTGGTTCAGTTTAGACCAACGTTTGGTTGTGTGCTTCAGTAACGAGAAGTCATATGGGTGTGATGTTGGTCGGAGATTAAGGAAAAGAACCACCATGGACGCCACCAATGGTGGTCGCCGCTTGCTGCTATGTTTCCGTTGCCACCAGCCACCATGGAAGGTGGATGTGTGTGTGTGTGTGTGATTTATGTATGCTTAGGTGGGTGTATTGTGTGTGTGTGTTGTATTGTGTGGGTGGGAAAAACCTTGGCCGGAATCTGGAAAGAAGTCACCACCACCACCGTGAGGTGGTGGCTGCTGCCGTCTACCATCACCGACCAGCACAAGGTGGTTGTGTGTGTGTGCAGGTGTGTTAGCTTAGTGTGTGTGTTAATTGAGTTTTCTGCTATATGATTCAATCGACAAAGGATAATGGAAAGAAAATCCTAACCACCACCGTAGGGTGGTGGCTGCCCCCTCCTACTGCCACCGGCCGCCGTGTCAGGTAGCGGTGTGCTTCGCCTTGGTGTGTTTGTTCGTCTGGAATGGATGAATCCCTAATAGGACCCAAGGAAGCCCTAATTCACCTAATTGACCTTAATGGACCCAATGAGGCCCAAAGTGACCTAAAAGCCCAACCAATTGAATAATGGGCTAGTATTGGGTAGAAAACGGTAATTAGGGTTTGGAAAACCCTAATGTCTTGAAAACCCTAATTTTGGGGAGTGAGCGGGACACACATTGGAACTAATTATTAAAGTTAAAATATTAATTAATAATCATTGGCAAATTAATCTAAAGCGATATGGGACTTAATGAATTAAGTCCTTAATGGGTTAAGTAAGAACACTTAACCCTAATTGTCATATTATGAGAAACGCTAATTCACTTAGGCTTTATGTCGGGCCTTTCCATTGTACTTTGGTAATTAGATTATTAATGGGCGATCCAAGAATGATAATATGGACTACAATATGTTGATGTTTTAGGATAAGGCCCATGTAAGAGTCTTGGGCCCAATTTGGAAAATTGGGCCATATGTTGGGCTTTAGTCCATTGGTTGGCTATTGGGCCTTTGGAGTGTGAGTTGGACCTTGGACATGGAACCTAATTATTAATTGGGTGTTGTTTGATGTTGACAGCTCGGGATTTGTCAACCAGCAGCTGGAGTTTTATCTACGGGACTTCAACAGTGCCAGGTGAGTTGTCCTCACTATATCAACAGGGTCTAAGGCACCAAGGTCGGTCCTTTCTCGGATTGTGTACTGGTATTTGTGTATTATGCTAACGCTTAGTGACCTGTTTAGGTCGGTGTCCTAGTTATAGGATGTTTCTATGTTATTGGATCTGGTAGATCGGTTTGACTGTTATGATGCTAGCGTATGATATGTATGTGATATGCTTATGCTTAGTGACCTGGTAACGTCGGTGTCCTGGTTATAGGATATTGCCATGCTATTGAATCAGCTAGATCAGTTTGACTGTTATGATGCTAGCATGTATGTGATATGCTTATGCTTAGTGGCCTGGTTAGGTCGGTGTCCTGGTTATAGGATGTTGCTATGCTATATGATCTGTTAGATCGGTTGGATTGTTATATGTGTTATGCTACCATACGATAGTTATGTGCACATGTTTGTTTGATTGGGGTGGGTTGAGGCGGTCCTGCTTTGTGCTAAAGGCCAACATACCCAGGGCAGACCGGATAGACTACAAACCCAAAAGGGTATGGTAGTCAGACCGAAGGCCCGACGAGCATTCCAGATAGGCTAAAGGCCCTGAGAGGTGGTCCAGACATGCCGAAGGCTCGGAGAGCGGTCCAGTCAGGCTGAAGGCTCATTATTGATGGGTTTTAGCCATAAGAACTTTCCTATGTGCGCATGCAAAACCCTAATGCTTGGATCTAGGGTTTCTAATTAAACATGCTTTGAATCCAAGACTTCTAATGACTAATTAGGTATAAGAACAATACAAAATCAGATCTAGAAGTTTACCTTTGAATCTCTTGTTTGATCTTGTTTTCTTGGAGCTCTAGAGTCACAATTGTCACTCCTCTAATGGCTTGCAAACACCAACTAGCAAAGAGGATGATTTGAGAGAGAGGTTAGGAAGAAATCGGCCAGGGGTTCTCTACTTTTGATGAGATACCGATTTCCCTTGGCCATAGGGTCTATTTATACTTGTAGACTCCTTAAGGGTTTCACCTTAAACCCTAGTTGGATAATCTTTCCTTAAAGCAATCCAAATCCTTTCCTTAGATAAGCATTGGACGATTTAAGGCTATCCCTAGCCCTAGAATCCGTCCACCCTTCACCCAATAAGGATTTACAGTCTAAAGTGTAATTATCAAACAATTGACAGTTTATACCCTCTTATTTAATTAATCTCTTATTTACAGTCTAAAGTGTAACTATCAAACAATAAGGATTTACGGGTTTGTTCCAATACTCAAAACCAATTCATAAGCACTCATGAACGTCGTAGCAATCTTTTGCCATGTCTAATACCATTTAGACAATCTACGCACCAATTCACGACAATCTTCATTCATATCTACTTCCGACATATGAACGATTGTGGACAATTTGAATAATTCGATTATTCTTAATAAACTTAATTATTCTGGAAGTCAAAACATGCAAAATGAAACAATAGTTTAACAATTAACATAAGACAGTAGCATTACTCATAAATAAAACTCCTTTATTTAATCATCAAATGTTAATTACATTTATCTATTACACGTTTCTACTATCTAATCTATACTAATATCATCCTTCAACCCAATACTCCTAGTATGCTACAAGTGCTTAACCCTACTCAGTCCCTTCGTAAGCGGATCTATTGGGTTATCTTCTGATGATATCCTCTTCACTACGAGTTGTCCTTCTTCTACACGATGTCTAATAAAGTGGTATTTTATGTCGATATGTCTAGATCTACCATGATCCCTCGGTTCCTTGGTCAAGGCAACTGCTCCTTCATTATCATAGAAAATCTCAATGGGCTCCTTTATGGCGGGTGCAACTCCAAGATCACCAATGAAGTTCTTCAACCATATTGCCTCCTTCGACACTTCGCTCGCTACAATGTACTATGATTCGCACGTTGAATCAGCTACGGTTTCCTGCTTGGAACTTTTCCAAGTCACTGCTCCTCCATTCAGGGTAAAGACCCAGCCCGACTGCGAACGGTAGTTGTCCCTGTCGGTCTAAAAACTGGCGTCACTATACCCTCGCACCTTCAAGTCATCACTCCCTCCGAGGACTAAGAACCATTCCTTCGTCCTCCGAAGGTACTTAAGGATATTCTTCACCGCAATCCAATGGGCTCTGCCAGGGTTCCCTTGATATCTACTAACCATGCTCAAAGCAAAGGCTACATTAGGGCGAGTACAAGTCATAGCGTACATGATTGAGCCAACTGCGGAAGCGTATGGTACTCGGCTCATTTCTGCTATTTCAGCTTCGGTACTCGGACTTTGAGTCTTACTAAAGTTGGCATTACTTTGTATCGGTAATTCTCCCTTCTTTGAGTTTTCCATACTAAAACGTTTTAGTACCTTCTCTAAGTAAGTGTTCTGACTAAGTCCTATTAGTCTCTTACTTCTCTCTCTTACTATCCTTATTCCCAAAATGTAAGAAGCCTCTCCGAGGTCCTTCATAGCGAAGCACTTCCCGAGCCAGGACTTAACCTCCTGCAGAGTCGAGATGTCGTTTCCTATGAGCAATATGTCATCGACATATAGAACGAGGAAGCTTACTATACTCCCACTGGATTTGACATATACACACGATTCATCTTAGCTTCGTACAAATCCAAACTCTTTGACTTTCTCATCGAAGCAAACATTCCATCTGCGAGATGCTTGCTAAAGTCCATAAATGGACTTCTCAAGCTTACACACTCTATTCGGATGCTTCGGATCCACAAACCCCTCTTTCTGAGCCATGTAAACATCCTCAGCCAATTTTCCGTTAAGGAAAGCGGTCTTGACATCCATTTGCCAAATCTCATAATTATGAAATGCGGCAATCGCTAGCATCACTCTAATATATTTTATCTTCGCAATTGGTGAGAAGGTCTCGTCATAGTCAACTCCGGGAGTTTTAGTAAAGCCCTTCGCGACCAATCGCGCTTTATATGTGTGTACGTTTCCATCCACGTCGGTCTTCTTCTTGAAGATCCATTTGCACCCAACGGTCTTACGTCCGGGAACATAATCAACCAAATTCCAAACTTGGTTATCACACATGGATTGGATCTCACTATCCATTGCCTCTTTCCATTTCGCAGACTCCGGGCCTACCATGGCTTCCTTATAGCTATTAGGTTCATCAAGGCTTATTAGTGTACCATCATTAATATACGTGTCCCCTTCGGTAGTAATATGAAAACCATAAAACTGGGGTTGAACTCTAACTCTATCGGAACGTCTAAGAGGTAAGGAATCGTCAATCGGTTCAACTGGAGTTTCCTCCTCGGGTTGAGTGCCAGCGGTAGAGGTTCCTTCATCTATCGACTCTTGAATCTCTTCAAGCTCGATTTGCCTCCCACTGTCTCCTTGGCTTATGAGTTCTCGCTCTCGGAAAACCCCTCTCCTCGCAACAAAGACAACATTGTCCTTCGGTCTATAGAAGAGATATCCAAAGGATTTCTGCGGGTAGCTGATGAAAATACATCGCTCACTACGAGGTTCGAGCTTGTCGTGAGTATCTCGTCTTACGAAAGCCTCGCAACCCCAAACCTTGATATGTGCTAACGAAGCAGCTTTCCCTGTCCACATCTCGTGAGGTGTTTTGGCAACCTTCTTAGTAGGGACTCGGTTAAGGATATGGGCGGCAGTCTCTAAGGCATACCCCCAAAAAGAGATCGGTAGTGAAGCACGACTCATCATAGAGCGAACCATATCCAATAAGGTTCGATTACGCCTTTCTGCCACACCATTCAATTGTGGTGTCCTAGGTGGCGTCAATTGTGAAACTATTCCACACTCCTTGAGATAATCGTGGAATTCAAGACTTAGGTACTCTCCTCCTCGATCGGATCGAAGCATCTTGATTTTCCTGCCCAATTGATTCTCCACTTCATTCTTGAACTCTTTGAACTTTTCAAAAGTTTCTGACTTTTGCTTGATTAAGTAGATATACCCATATCTACTATAGTCATCGGTAAAAGTCACATAGAAGCGGTTCCCATCCTTCATGGTTGATCTAAACAGTCCACATACATCGGTATGTATTAGGTTCAATAGACCCTCACCCCTTTCACATGTACTCATGAAGGGTGACTTGGTCATCTTTCCAAGTAAGCAAGACTCGCATGTGTCGTCTTCCCTAAGGTCGAACGACTCCAACACTCCGGATAGGCTAAAGGCCCTGAGAGGTGGTCCAGACATGCCGAAGGCTCGGAGAGCGGTCCAGTCAGGCTGAAGGCTCATTATTGATGAGTTTTAGCCATAAGAACTTTCCTATGTGCGCATGCAAAACCCTAATGCTTGGATCTAGGCTTTCTAATTAAACATACTTTGAATCCAAGACTTCTAATGACTAATTAGGTATAAGAACAATACAAAATCAGATCTAGAAGTTTACCTTTGAATCTCTTGTTTGATCTTGTTGTCTTGGAGCTCTAGAGTCACAATTGTCACTCCTCTAATGGCTTGCAAACACCAACTAGCAAAGAGGATGATTTGAGAGAGAGGTTAGGAAGAAATTGGCCAGGGGTTCTCTACTTTTGATGAGATACCGATTTCCCTTGGCCATAGGGTCTATTTATACTTGTAGACTCCTTAAGGGTTTCACCTTAAACCCTAGTTGGATAATCTTTTCTTAAAGCAATCCAAATCCTTTCCTTAGATAAGCATTGGACGATTTGAGGCTATCCCTAGCCCTAGAATCCATCCACCCTTCATCCCATAAGGATTTACAGTCTAAAGTGTAACTATCAAACAATTGACAGTTTATACCCTCTTATTTAATTAATCTCTTTAAGTCACCAAATTAATACTAATAAATTTATGACTTATATGTGACATCCCCATTTTCACGGCCAGAAAAGACCGATTTTGTTTATGCTTTGTTTTATAAAATCAGAGTAATCTTTTAAAGATAACGGTTGCGGAATTTGTTCCCAAAACAAGACATGATAATAACTTATCAAAACATTTCTCAAAGGGAATGTATTTTTCATTTAATAATAAAACCTCGGGATGTCATGTTCCGATACAGACATATAAGCATAAACAGAACTTACATTTAATTACACAATTGATTTATATCTCCTTTAAATCTCTCTGTGAAATATGTCTTCGTATTAATACCTGTGATATAAAGAAAACTGAGTGGGTCAGGCTTGGGAGCCTGGTGAGCATATAGGGTTTTCATCCCACAATGTTATATCATATTTTTATAAATATAGAACATTCAAACTTGCACAATTTCACCATATAAAGGCAACTCTTAACCCACCCCCATCGATCCTCACAATGACACGATCTAAACTCTCGTATCTAATATTTTCCTCTTTACCTGATCCCTACTCATGGATCTAAAACTATTCTTTTCACCTGATCCATACTCACGGATCTAAAACTACCTGATCCATACTCACGGATCTAAAACTACCTGATCCATACTCACGGATCTAAAACTACCTCCTGATCTGATCCATACTCCCGGATCAATAATTGTACCCAATCCATACTCCCAGAATAAGGACAATTATCTATACCCTAATCCTGATCTGATCCATACTCCCGGATCAATAATTGTACCCAATCCATACTCCCGGACTAAGGACAATTATCTATACCCTAATCCTGATCTGATCCATACTCCCGGATCAATAATTGTACCCAATCCATACTCCCGGACTAAGGACAATTATCTATACCCTAATCCTGATCTGATCCATACTCCCGGATCAATAATTGTACCCAATCCATACTCCCGGACTAAGGACAATTAACTTAGTCTTAATCCATACTCCCGGACTAATAGCAAGTTTATCTCTTTACCTGATCCATACTCACGGATCTAAAACTAACCTCTTGATCTGATCCATACTCACGGATCTAAAAACTAACCTCTTGATCGGATCCATACTCACGGATCTCATCTACCCATGTCCTACCCAACATATTCGTAGATATAAAATACACATATAGTTTAACTCATTAAAAATCTATATAGTTCATCCATTCCTCCAATACCTCAAATAAACAACAATATATAAACACTTAGCACGTATTTCGTAGCAAATACTTCATACTTATGCGTTTAGAAGAAAGTAACCACACACTCACACATATAAACAACAATATACTTAATACACTCGAACCATACTTGTATTATTATCGTGTTTATGAAAGGTTGTATACACTCACTTGATCAGAAGATGATCGGACAGCACTACGACTTGCAGAAGTAGAAATCCTCAGCAGATCTGGAAGATCTCTACAAAAATCGAACTTCTCGCGGGCAGAGCTTCGACTCGGGAACCGCACTTCTCGGGATCTTTGGGATCTCGGGACTTGCCTCGGGGCTCGAGAATAATACCGGGCCTTCAGGGTATTTTCTAGCACGCAAAACGATGCAAAACGGGAGAAAGAAGAGAAGAAATGAACAAAACTCTCGGCTGCCCTCGCAAGCCTTTTATAGGGGCTGAGTCTCGCACGTACGCGGGGCGTACTGGTCCGAGAAACGTCACTGCTTACGCATCCGAAGCCACTTGCTGCGATGTCGACACCTTCGAAGTACGCGGGGCATACTCGAGTACGCGGCGCGTACCTCGGATTAGACCGGTGACTCCTTCGGATAATGCTTCCGATTAAAAGATTAAAAATAAATAAAATTTATTTAATAAACTTCGGAAATTCATATCTTCTTCATACGAACTCCGTTTTCGACGTTCTTTATATCCACGAGAAGGTGAGAATACGCTCTACAACTTTTGTTTAGACTCCATCGGCTAATTTCGACTTTATTTTTATTATTTATTTTTAATAGGCCGCGACAGAAAAACTTCGTTATAAATTCATAACTTCTTCGTTTGACGTCCGTTCTCGCCTAACTTTTCGTCGTTTCGCTACTAACAACAGGATCTTATATTCTCGTTTAGATTGCTAAGGCTAAATATCGCTCCAACGTAAATTCACTTTTTACGTCGCGCTGTGTCGTGCCTGTTCTGTCGCGAAACTTCGACAGGTCATAACTTCTTCGTTATAGCTCGGATTTTGGCGTTCTTTATATGCACGGAAACCTTGTGACATATACTACAACTTGGTTAAGATTAATCCTTCTAGATAATCTTCCTTCAAAAAGTCATTTTTGACGCCTATTGCCTCTCAATTGACTAGCCCTGATCTACGGGCGTTACAATTATCCCCCCCTTAGGATGATTACGTCCCAAAATCATCAACGAAATAGGACTTGCATAATGATTCTACACGTTATCTCTTCATCCTAGGTAATAACCGTAAATTCTATGTTTCCTCGAAAGAGTATTTAACTCTATGGCTTTCTTGACCGCAGAAGATGCCAAATGTTGCATCTGCTTATCGTACTATGTTGTACTTTCAATCGTAACCTTCAAGTTACCAAATAAGTTCTCATTGTGGACTCCTTCTTCTTCTCAAGATAAATACTTTCCTTTATCTATTGTAACAAACCGATGGGTCGTGCTCTATTGAGCTCTCATCGCACGATGCGACGCTTAGACTCGGTCTTTAATAAAGTTAAATTCCAGAATGGAATATACCTTCCTTCATATTCTAATGTGATTTAATCACATTTCAGCATGTAGCATTTCTACCTGCAAACTTCTTTTAATAACGAGCGCGACACTATCAATCGCATTAACTTCAACCTTCTGACTTAATTCAGATGTTACATCTGACTTGGTTCCATGAACCATGTAACAAACTCCTCGTAGTCGGACTCAATTTAAACATGACCACTAGGGTTGGAACAAGAACCACCTTACTAGTCATTACCGAAACAATGGTAATGACATACCAGAATAAAATGGAATCGATCACTAGCTTCTTGGTAACCTTGTGACTTTCCCTGATCCAAGTGCGAGTCCTGTGCTTCCGGTAGTATATGCATCTACTACCTTTCACACCTACTCATACTTGTCCCAAGTATTGTCCCGCAGTCGACCAAGTCACCATACAAGAAAATCACATAATCATTCAACACATCAGATAGCAAAACTAGGTTTTATATTATTTCTTGAAACGATTACACAAAGGTTCAAGTTCACCCTATACTACGCCTCTAGTAGGCTACACCACATGTTACTTTTCATATCGCTACTTTATAACTTGATCTTTGGATATAAAATCCTCATTCCTGATTCCTTGCATTGCCATCTGCTTCATCAAGGATCATGTGGAATGCTTTTGGCTTTGGTGGTGCATTTGGCCTTATAGCCTCTTCCCTTCTTGGGCAGTTTTGATTGAAGTGCCCTTCTTCGCCACACTTAAAGCAGACTTCTCTTTTGGTTGGGCATTTGCTGGCGTAATGACCAGTCTTCCCGCATTTGAAGCATGTCATTTCTTTAGAGCATTCACCAATGTGCTTCCTTTTGCACTTGTCACACCATTGTGCTCCTTCTTCGAGCTTCTTCGAATCATACTTCGAAAATTTTCTCTTCTCATCGGACCTTGAAGATCCTTCCATCTTTCTTTTCTCACCCACCTCGTTTCTCTCTAGACCCCTTTCCTTTAACTGGGTCTCCACATTTTTAGCTGCTCGAACTACTGTCTTCAAAGTAGTTGCCATCTTGACCGTTGGGCCAAAGTCGACAGGCAGTCCATTTGCGAACCTCTCAATTTTTGAGAGTTCAGATGGCACTAAGTATGGAAATAACTTCATCTTTTCGGTAAACGCAGTAGCATAATCATCAATGCTCAATTTACCTTTCTTCAGGTTCTAGAATTCATTGTTCAGATCAATCAGATCTATCTCTGAGCAGTATTGCATCTTTAACTGCTCCAGGAATGATTCCCACGACATCTTTAGGGTTTCCCCTCGAGGCATCATATCTGCCAGTAACTTCCACCAGCTCAAGACTCCGGTCTTCAGTTGTCTAACTGCAAAGACAGTCTTCTGTTTGTTGCTACAGTCGCAACTCTCAAACACCATCTCCATTTCGGAGATCCAGTCCATAATCTCAACAGGCTTTGGGCTTCCAGAAAGACTTGGCGGTTTGGCGCCCAAGAAATTTTTATACATACGCCCATCCCTGTTTCTTTCCCTATCTGGGTCATTCCTTTCTACTACTGGGGGTTCTGCTCGTCCAACCGTCCCACTGTAGTTACCTCCCTCTGAATGCCCTCCATTCACTTCAGGCTCTTCCACTTGAAGTGACACTTCCTCCCGATTCTGTTGGAGTAATCGCCTTGTCTCCTCCATTTGGCGATCCAACATCATCTGTATCATCGCTTGCACCCCAGCCATTGTCATCGGCTCTGGTGCTGCTGCTACAACAGGTACTTGTTCAACCACAGGTGGTTGATTCCTGTTTTCATCAGCATTTCCAACCCCACTTCTTGTTCTCACCATTTTTGATCTACACACCCAATAAGGTGAAATTAGATCCTTATTCACGATAGATATTCAAATCATCTTTATCTCTCCGAAACGTTTACATGCTAGTTCTAATATCGTAGACGTACGCTTAGAATCCTATACACATAAGGTTTCCAGATCCGGTCGGCAACAGACCATAGATCCGAACAAATAATAGCACCAATATAGCTATCACACAAAACATTTAGCACATAAAAGCATTTTAGGCATCATTCCTAAAATAAACTAGTGCTTGTGTCAATTTAGGTGTACTACCTAACATATTTTAGACACACTCCTCACAATCATTACTTAGCATTCTAAGTTTAAGTCTAGAAATTTCCTACAAATTCCTAGTTCGCTTAAACTAATGCTCTGATACCAACTGTGACATCCCCATTTTCACGGCCAGAAAAGACCGATTTTGTTTATGCTTTGTTTTATAAAATCAGAGTAATCTTTTAAAGATAACGGTTGCGGAATTTGTTCCCAAAACAAGACATGATAATAACTTATCAAAACATTTCTCAAAGGGAATGTATTTTTCATTTAATAATAAAACCTCGGGATGTCATGTTCCGATACAGATATATAAGCATAAACAGAACTTACATTTAATTACACAATTGATTTATATCTCCTTTAAATCTCTCTGTGAAATATGTCTTCGTATTAATACATGTGATACAAAGAAAACTGAGTGGGTCAGGCTTGGGAGCCTGGTGACCATATAGGGTTTTCATCCCACAATGTTATATCATATTTTTATAAATATAGAACATTCAAACTTGCACAATTTCACCATATAAAGGCAACTCTTAACCCACCCCATCGATCCTCACAATGACACGATCTAAACTCTTGTATCTAATATTTTCCTCTTTACCTGATCCCTACTCATGGATCTAAAATTATTCTTTTCACCTGATCCATACTCACGGATCTAAAACTACCTGATCCATACTCACGGATCTAAAACTACCTCCTGATCTGATCCATACTCCCGGATCAATAATTGTACCCAATCCATATTCCCGGAATAAGGACAATTATCTATACCCTAATCCTGATCTGATCCATACTCCCGGATCAATAATTGTACCCAATCCATACTCCCGGACTAAGGACAATTATCTATACCCTAATCCTGATCTGATCCATACTCCCGGATCAATAATTGTACCCAATCCATACTCCCGGACTAAGGAAAATTATCTATACCCTAATCCTGATCTGATCCATACTCCCGGATCAATAATTGTACCCAATCCATACTCCCGGACTAAGGACAATTAACTTAGTCTTAATCCATACTCCCGGACTAATAGCAAGTTTATCTCTTTACCTGATCCATACTCACGGATCTAAAACTAACCTCTTGATCTGATCCATACTCACGGATCTAAAAACTAACCTCTTGATCGGATCCATACTCACGGATCTCATCTACCCATGTCCTACCCAACATATTCGTAGATATAAAATACACATATAGTTTAACTCATTAAAAATCTATATAGTTCATCCATTCCTCCAATACCTCAAATAAACAACAATATATAAACACTTAGCACGTATTTCGTAGCAAATACTTCATACTTATGCGTTTAGAAGAAAGTAACCACACACTTACACATATAAACAACAATATACTTAATACACTCGAACCATACTTGTATTATTATCATGTTTATGAAAGGTTGTATACACTCACTTGATCAGAAGATGATCGGACAGCACTACGACTTGCAGAAGTAGAAATCCTCAACAGATCTGGAAGATCTCTACAAAAATCGAACTTCTCGCGGGCAGAGCTTCGACTCGGGAACGGCACTTCTCGGGATCTTCGGGATCTCGGGACTTGCCTCGGGGCTCGAGAATAATACCGGGGCTTCAGGGTATTTTCTGGCATGCAAAACGATGCAAAACGGGAGAAAGAAGAGAAGAAATGAACAAAACTCTCGGCTGCCCTCGCAAGCCTTTTATAGGGGCTGAGTCTCGCACATACGCGGGGCGTACTGGTCCGAGAAACGTCACTGCTTACGCATCCGAAGCCACTTGCTGCGATGTCGACACCTTCGAAGTACGCGGGGCATACTCGAGTACGCGGCGCGTACCTCGGATCAGACTGGTGACTCCTTCGGATAATGCTTCCGATTAAAAGATTAAAAATAAATAAAATTTATTTAATAAACTTCGGAAATTCATATCTTCTTCATACGAACTCCGTTTTCGACGTTCTTTATATCCACGAAAAGGTGAGACTACGCTCTACAACGTTCGTTTAGACTCTGTCGGCTAATTTCGACTTTATTTTTATTATTTATTTTTAATAGGTCGCGACAGAAAAACTTCGTTATAAATTCATAACTTCTTCGTTTGACGTCCGTTCTCACCTAACTTTTCGTCTTTTCGCTACTAACAATAGGATCTTCGATTCTTGTTTAGATCGCTAAGGCTAAATATCGCTCCAACGTAAATTCACTTTTTACGTCGCGCTGTGTCGTGCCGGTTCTGTCGCGAAACTTCAACAGGTCATAACTTCTTCGTTATAACTCGGATTTTGGCGTTCTTTATATGCACGGAAATCTTGTGACATATACTACAACTTGGTTAAGATTAATCCTTCTAGATAATCTTCCTTCAAAAAGTCATTTTTGACGCCTATGGCCTCTAAATTGACTAGCCCTGATCTACGGGCGTTACATTATATTAATCAAATAACAATATTATTATTCCTTATATTATTCTCATAATATATTAATAATATTTATTCTCTCATAATAAATCATCCTATCAAGTTGCTATGGTGAAGGCAACCCAAAAGGACCATGCATAATCGGGCCAAATACTTGCCTAATATAGTTGCAGCCTTAGACCCTATTCCAACAATTATGCATGTTGTTCTTAATTTGTTATATGATATGGTTGTATTTGTATGGCGTTGATACTTTGGGGAAACTCACTAAGCTTCAGGCTTATAGTTGTTGATTTTGTTTCAGGTACTTCTAATGATTGCTGGAAGGCGAATGTGTGATCGTGCACCTCCTTATATTTTCATGATTGATTCTGGGGATACTCTGATGTTTAGACTATTTTGAAAACAAATTGTAATAACTTAATGGTTTTAAATGTTTTAAAAAGTTTTCAATTGGCTTGATTTTTATGGGTGTTACATCATGTGTATATGTTAAGGCTAGTGCGAGTATAGTTAGCTTTTTGGTATTGTATGTGGATGGCATACTACTCATAGGAAATGACATCCCAACCTTGCACGAGGTTAAATCATGGCTTGGGAAGTGTTTTTCTATGAAGTACCTTGGAGAAACTTCCTATATCTTAGGAATAAGGATATGGAGAGACATGAGTAAAATACTAATTGGACTTAGTCAAAGTACCTACTTGGATAAGGTATTGAAAAGGTTAAGCATGCAAAATTCCAAGAAAGGTGACTTGCCAATCCATACTAACACCAAACTAAGTAAGACTCGGAGCCCGAGTATAGAGGCTGAGATAGCTGAGATGAGTCTAGTGTCGTATGCTTCCGCTGTAGGCTCAATCATGTATGATATGACTTGTACTCGCCCTAATGTGGGCTTTGCTTTGAGCATGGTCAACATATATCATGGGAATTCGGGCAAGGCTCACTGGACTACAGTGAAGAATATTCTCAAGTACCTACAAAGGACTAAGGACTGGGTCATTACCCTTGGTGAGAGTGATGACTTGAGAGTAGTGGGGTATAGTGGTGTTGGCTTCCAGACTGATAGGGATAATTTCCGCTCTCAGTCGGGTTGGGTCTTTACCCTAAATGGAGGAGCGATTACTTGGATAAGTTCCAAACAGGAAACAGTGGCTGATTCAACTTGCGAATCAGAGTACATAGCAGCAAATGAGGCGACAAAGGAGGCTATATGGCTAAAGAACTTCATTGGATACCTTGGAGTTATACCGACAATTAAGGTGCCTATGGAGATTTTCTGTGACAACAAAGGTGTTGTTGCCTTAGTGAAGGTACCAAGGGATCACGGGAGATCTAGGCACATCGACAGAAAATACCATTTCATTAGACATCAAATAGAAGAAGGAATCCTCATGGTGAAGAGGGTATCATCAGATGAGAACCCAACAGATCCCCTCACGAAGGGACTGTGTAGGGTTAAGCATTTGTTCCATGCGTGGCGCATCGGGCTAAAGGATGATATTAGTTTTACAGATTAGATAGCTATTTCTGAAACTTGTAAAATGTAAATTGACATTTGATGATTGAATAAAAGTTGCTGTTTATTTATAAGTAAGGTGTTGCTATCTTGTGTCAATTATTTACTATTGTGTCAATTTTGCATGTTTTGACTTCCAGAATAATTTCTTTATTCAAACTCTCCACAGTCAGTCATATGTTGGAAGTAGATATGAACAAATACTATCTTGAATTGGGTTTGTAGATGTCTAAGGTGCTAGACATAGCAAATGGTTGCTACAACATTCATGAGTGCTCATAAGTTCTGAGTATTGGATTCAACCCACTCTCACTTGTATCACTTCATGGAATTTATCTCAAGTGATCGTGAGACGGTAACATCATATAAGTCTTCAAACCTAGAGATATGAGTTCTTGACTATGACTTGGCTATACATTGATTGTACGAAAACGCATTGGTAACTCGATGTTATAAAACGTGCCTTTTGTATGATTCAACAAGTAGTAGAACAAGCATATAAGTCGAAGTTTATTTGTTCCTTCTAGTCCTTGGAGGATTAGAAGCAATATTT
The DNA here is from genome assembly GCF_051521515.1 of Lactuca serriola. NCBI lineage: Eukaryota > Viridiplantae > Streptophyta > Magnoliopsida > Asterales > Asteraceae > Lactuca > Lactuca serriola. The sequence continues at coordinate 188,728,212 of NC_136411.1, forward strand.
GGTCCCTTCGATGATTTTATTTTGACCTATGTACCGGGCCCGGTTAGAACCAAATTGATGTGTACAGTTTAGTTCTATGTCAAAAAAATCAGAAATCGGGAAACAAATTGCTAGACAATAAGTACGACATTGTTCTACATATTTTTCCGGCTGATATCTAGAATAGAGGATTATATGATCACTTATCTTAAATGGCGCATCATCATCTCAGTTCTGTGAGACTTTGAAAGAGCTACGATTGCTGGTCGGTTCCTGAAGTCATACCTGTAACTATAGTTATTAGACTTATCCAAGTGGGACACTGTTGGATAAAGTGTCTAAGTCCATAACTATATTTAGTATGTACTTGACCCGACTTGGCATGGTCTATTTGGGTTGCATCGACATCTCAACTGTTGGATAGACAAAATGAGAAAAAGGACACTTACAATTTGTTAATATATTATAAGTTCTAATATATTAATATGAAATCATATTATTTAATTAGTATTGATCAAGAATTAATTTGGAATTAATTTTTTGATCAAAAGTGACTAATTAAATATATGGGATTGATTTGTAAATCATTCATTCTTATATAGTGGTCTTTTGGTTCATGATTCACTAGATTGTGCTAGCACCAATTGGGTGCTCCATGGATACTCCATGGAGGTTATAACCCATGGATCATGGAGGAAAATGAAAAGCCATGCACATTAGGGTTTACATGGTGTAACCCTACATGTGGCACACCATATAAAGAGCTCAATAGCAAGCAAAATCGACCACTAAGACAAGACAAGGAGGGCTAGCCGATTTTGTGATCAAAGTGTTCTTCTCTCAAGTTATTTAAAGAGTATTGGTGTTGTGTGAAACATTTGAGGCATCACACTTGAGGTGCTAGGCTCACAAAGTCTTAAGGAATCCAAACAACTTCAAAGGTATGTTATTCTACTAGTTTTATATTACATGTACCCCATGTCATGCTAGTTAGGATGTAAACCTTGGAAAATTCTTATTTGCATGAATATTAGAGAAAACATAGATCCAAGGTTTCTAGGGTTGCATGTACACCATAGGAGTGTTAGAATGCTCAAAACCCATCAATAATCATCTTTCTATGTAAAACCGTAAGGTGTGTTTTATATGAAAATGAATGGAACATGTGTGTTTACTAGAATTAGTGGGAGCATAGTGAAATTCCTAATCTTGTATGAATGAGAGATGATTAATCATTTGAAATAACATTCTGACTAAGAAAGTTCGTTTTCACCTTGACTCAGAAAGTGTTTCTAAAATGAAAGACTTAGAAAGGAAAGGATACATTCTTGGAATGTAAAATCTATAAGGGATAGATAAAAGAATTGTTAAAAGTTTCATGTTAATTTCTAAACAAATACAAATAATTGTGAATTATAATTGGATTTTGACTTCATTATGGAATGAAAAGTAGGTTTTGTTGGAATCAGGTCCAAACAAAACATATTGACACAATATACTATAAAATATGAATACACTAATTTAGAAGATGAATTCAAATATGATTGGATGAATGGGATCATTGAAATACTATGTTGATTTCTGCCATTCAAGGATCACATAGAAATCTTTGTGACTTCGAGAGTATACTTAATCAAGCTAAGATACTCTATGTCACGAAAGAAAGCCAATCATATTCTCTAAGATATTTAACTACACTTAGAGTAAAGTTAAGTATGGAGATGATAATATTCACAGAATTCACACAAATTAAATTTTGTCATATCCATTGATAAGGTCATTCGTTTGACCTAAGTATGAATGGTCACACTTCAGCTATAAGACTTTACTATTCTAGAAATGGGTTTCTGATTTGGATTTAGTATTGGAACATTATAACAACAACTATTAGATAATGTTATGATATATTGGGATATAGTCATCACGTTAATACTTGTTGTGTTCTATATTAACATGTTTAATCCATGAATAATGTTATTATTCTAAAAGTTCATAGTCGGTTATAATTGTGGGAGCAATTATGAAGTAAGACTAATATGAATTGGATTGGTTGACTCTCACTAGATGAAAGTAGGCAAGTGGTTGTAACCAAGTTTCATAGGTACTTGTCAGAGAACTAGTATTGAACTGACCCGCATCAATATCATCTCATGGGTCCCTATCATGAATGATACTTGATTAAAAGGTACTATCTTTGTATCCTTAACACCTGAGATACATAGTGGGACTTAAGTATAGGGAGTATTATGCTTTGATATGTTCAAATGTTGTTCCTTAATCGGGCAGTTATAAAAGCCATTTTCAGGTATTGTGTGAACTATGCAAGAGGCTTATGTAGTCAAAATGAGATTTGTTCCTCTTATGTGTTGAGAGTTAGACATCTGAGGCGCCTTACAAAAAGTTGAACAACTAATGAGACTGATCGCAATCCGTATCTCATGTTCAACATGATGTCTGTAGCAAAGGGATAACTGATAAACTTACCTTATACACCAATTCTCGCTTTGAGATTTTTGGTAATTGGGCATTGATAGAATGGTACAAAGTTGTATATTGTTGGGGGCAGTGAAATGTTGCTAGACGTTCACACCGTCTATATCTATCTAATATGAGTCTTGCACAAGTGGGAGATTGAAAGGTCTAGTATGCTCAAGAATCATATTAAAGTGATATTGCTAATTAACATATGATAATAATGGGTCACACTAACAACAACTTGATACAATTGATTATTTATTAGAAATTGGTTTTAATAAAAATTCAATAAAGTCTTATAATTAAAATGGAAATTATATATATTTCTAGGAAATAATAATTTTCACTAGCAAGTAACACAAGTAACATTATATATAATTCATATGGTATGAATTAATAAGTCATGCACAACATTTTGTAGGACTAGACAATTTCTTTTGTCTTTTACCAGAAAGTGAAAGTTTATATTTTACAAACTTGGTTTATAAAATATAAAGCTTTTGCCTTCTTCCTTTTATTATTTTATAAAATAAGAGTCAAAAAAGAAGATTATCGTTTTTTGATTATTTAAATGAGAGAATGGCTCTTTGAATATTTAAATAAAAGTATGGCTTTTTGATTATTCAAATGGGATAATAGCTCTTTGATTATTTAAATAAGGGCATGGTCTTTTGATTAGTTTATTCAAAAAGTAGGGTATTGTTTCTACTATATATACAAGACTTGAGGCTTTCATTTGGTCTTGGATTTGATACACCAAAACTGTAACATATATATATATATATATATATATATATATATATATATATATATATATATATATATATGGAGAGAGAGAGAGAGAGAGAGAAAGAGAGACACAGAGAGAGAGAGAGAGTGAGATGAGACTCTCTCTGTAACATCCCAAAATTCAAGCCCAAAAATTTCATTTTTGATAAATTAATCCATAAAACATTCATCAGAAAATATTGTATAAACACGTCATCTCAAAACCAAGTATCATATTTGAAACCCACAACCATGAACAAATGTCATATCAGAGTACAATCCCAGAATACACCTTGCGAAAAATCATATATGGGTGTGTGATGCCATGCTACGCCGCTGACTCCTTCCCCTTAGATGAAGAGGTACCTGAAACCAAAAACTGAAACCGTAAGCACAAAGCTTAGTGAGTTCCCCCATTATACCACATACCATACAATGCTATCAGTATCTTTCAACCGGTAATCATCATCGGTATCTTTCAACCGGTAATCATCATCGGTTTCTTTCAACCGGTAATCGTTATCGGTATCTTCCAACCGATAATCGTCATCGGTATCTTTCAACCGGTAATCACCATCGGTATCTTTCAACCGGTAACTAGGGACTATTCCACCTCCTACCACTAGTATACAATATCAAGATATAAGCACACAGTCAGACATATCCGGGTACTGACCTACCCCTTGGTCCTAAGGACCACTATCAGGGAAACTATCCCTATCATGTAACATATCATACAGATATAACTCATAACCAAACGCATACCATACCAAGATAAATTATCACAAATACAATTATCTTCTAGATACTCCTCAATGGTGGGCCGATATTGTGGCCTTAGACCCACCCCTACTGGAAGGTAACTCACCTCGTAGTTGCTGAACTGTGTGGGAATCCTCTGACTGATGTCGCTGCTGCTCCGGAAATCCTTCGGCTATAATTCCCACAAAACACTTAGTCAGAAACTGACATCTACCTTTAGGGTAAAATGACCGTTTTACCCGTTGACGAAGTCAAAGACAAAGTCAACTTCCAGTTGACCTGGCTCGCCAACTCGCCGAGTCCCTGTCCTTCCATCAGACCTCATACACGTCTCTACTCGTCGAGTTAGGCGATGACTCGACGAGTTTTCCTTCTAAAAGGATACCGACTGAATCCACATCCGACTCACCAATTTGTATGAACAACTCGTCGAGTTCATCATCAATCGACACTCATGTGCTGCCTTGACTCGTCAAGTTGTATGAACAACTCGTCGAGTTCATCATCAACCGATGAACACGTTATGTCCTTGACCCACCGAGTTGTATGAACAACTCGCCAAGTACCATGAAGATTGTCTTGGAATCGCCGAGTCCGTTCATGCACTCGCCCAGTACCATGAATTCCCAAAACACTTTGCTTAGTCTAGAACGTTGGGTCACTCCCCGAGACTCCTAAAACCCTTCCACACTCAACTGGCCCTTAAGACCCTCACTGATATGGGCCCAAAACCCTTGGACTCGCCGATTCTATCACATTCCTTACTAAGAACTTCGATTTCTGATGTACAACACTTAACCAAATGATAGATCCAGGCCCCTAAACTCGATCTAGCACGTAAAGTTACAAACTTTACGTGCATGCATGGGACATTAGAGCTTAAAAGGCTCTAAAATGGTTCTTTTGTATCATGGGGCCTTCCTTGGTGCAAAAAGCAACCTAGATCTGACTTGTGGCTCATAAAATGACATGATACAGAAGCCCAAACCCCCAACCATGTTTGCAAACATGGCTGGCCACAAAAAATGGCTTATAAAAGCCCTAAATCACCTCAAAGAGGGATCTAAGAAATGAATGAGCAAGGTTCAGACTTTATACCTTCCAAATACTACAAATGATGAACCAAACTTGAATCCTTCAGTCCCCTCTTGATCCTCCTATGCTCTTCCTTCTTCCTTGAGGTCAAAACTCACAAGAATCACTCAAAAAGCCTTAGATCTACTCAAAAACGGCTAGGGTTTGCTATGAGGAGTGTTTGGGAGCATAAAGGGGGAAAGGAGGCTGCATAAGGTTGTTTAAATAAGGTGCAAACCCCTAGACTAGGGTTTTTGCCCAAACAGCGGCTACTCGCCGAGTCCGCAACTCAAACCCCGCGCCTCATCCCGCTTCTACTCGGCGAGTCAATCCTTCGACTCGCCAAGTCCAAGGCTAAAATGAAAAAATAAATGAAGGTTTAATAACATAATACATACTAAGAACCAGGCGCTACAAATCTCCCCCACTTATTTTAGACTTCGTCCTCAAAGTCTGCCGCTCGATCCTGAAACAGCTCGGGGTAGTGCTCCACCGTCTCACTCACCGGCTCCCAAGTCTACTCTGACCCCTTCCGGTGCTGCCATTGCACCTTCACGAGTTCCACTCTTTTGTTCCTCAGATCCTTCGACTTCCGGTCAAGGATCGCTACAGGCTGCTCGATGTAATTCAGGCTGCCATCAACCTGAATGTCCTCCAAGGGTACCACTGCCGTATCGTCCACCAGGCACTTCCACAGCTGAGAGACATGGAAAGTGATGTGGATCTGACTGAGTTCGGATGGCAGTTCTAGTCGGTACGCCATCTTGCCCACCCGGGCTACAACCCTGAACGGTCCGATATACCTTGGGCCCAACTTGCCCCGCTTCCTGAATCGGATGCCGCCCTTCCATGGCGACACCTTCAGGAGAACCATATCCCCGACCTAGAATTTCAGGTCTGATCGACGCTTATCGGCGTAACTTTTCTACCGTCTCTGAGCAGTCTGAAGCCTGCTCCGGACCTGCTGAATCTTCTCTTTCATCTTGAGCACTACTTCGGTGTTCCCCATTACTCTCTGGCCAACCTCGCCCCAACATATCGGGGTCCTGCACCTCCTCCCATATAACATCTCGAAGAGAGGACGGTCGATACTCGCATGATAGTTGTTATTATACGAGAACTCCGCCAACGGGAGGTAGGTACCTCCGAAATCTAAAACACATGCCCGCAGCATATCCTCTAGAGTCTGGATGGTCCGCTCGCTCTGGCCATCCGTCTGCGGGTGGAAAGCGGTGCTAAAATGCAGACGAGTACCCAGCTCGTCATGAAACTTCCTCCAAAACCTGGAAGTAAACCGCACATCTCTGTCTGAAATCACCGATACTGGCACTCCGTGCCGCGCCACCACCTCCCTGATATAGATATCGGCCAATTTCTCGGCCGAGATGCTCTCCTGAATTGGAATAAAGTGGGCGCTCTTGGTCAATCGATCCACGATGACCCATATCGAATCCATCCCCCGCGCAGTGCTGGGAAGCTTCGTGATAAAATCCATCGTAATATCCTCCCATTTCCACAGCGGGATATCCAACGGCTGCATCTTGTTGTGTGGTCTCTGATGCTCGGCCTTGAACTTCCTGCACGTCAAGCACCGCTCCACGTACCATGTCACATCCCGCTTCATGCAGGGCCACCAATAGTCCAGACGAAGATCCCTATACATCTTCGTCACCCCGGGATGAATGGAGAATCGGGATTTATGTGCCTCCTCCATCAGGACCTGGTGCACACCTCCATGATAAAGGACCCACACCCTACGGTGAAGAGTCAGTAACCCTCGGCTGTCATAGTCGAAGGAGGAAACCTGCCCCACAATCGGCTCACTCTTCCGATGTTCCTCCTTCATAGCCTCTTGCTGAGCCTCCCGGATCCGCTCTAGAAGTGGAGTCACCACTGTCATCCTTAGATAGATATCCCTGATCGGCGCTGCCTTGCGGCTAAGCGCATCGGCCACGACATTGGCCTTCCCTGGATGGTAGAGGATCTCACAATCATAATCCTTCACCACATCAAGCCACCGACGCTGCCTCATATTCAAATTTGGCTAGTCCATGAGATACCTCAAACTCTTGTGGTCCGTGTAAATCGTACAACGAACCCCATAGAGGTAATGACGCCAAATCTTGAGGGCAAACACAACGGCCCCCAACTCCAAATCATGCGTCGGGTAGTTCGCCTCGTGAGGCTTCAGTTGCCTCGATGCGTAGGCGATGACATGCCCTCTTTGCATCAATACCGCTCCCAAACCTGCGATGGATGCATCACAGTACACAACGAAATCCTCCATGCCCTCTGGCAGGGCTAAGATTGGCGCCTCACACAATCTCTGTCTCAGCGTCTCAAATGCAGCCTGCTGCTCAGGCCCCCAGCGATACACCACCGACTTCTTAGTCAGTCGGGTGAGCGGAACCGCTATCTTAGAGAAGTCCTGAATGAATCTCCGATAGTAGCTTGCCAATCCTAGAAAGCTTTGAATCTCATATGGAGACCTCGGAACCTCCCAATTCATCACGGCCTCTACCTTGGGCGGATCTACCGAAATCCCATTCTGGTTGACAAGGTGCCCAAGAAACTGCACCTCGCGCAACCAGAACTCACACTTGGAGAACTTAGCATACAAGTTCTCCCTCCTCAAAGTCTCCAGAACCTCCCGCAGATGCTCCTTATGCTGCTCCCACGTCTTGGAGTAAACCAAGATGTCATCAATAAATACTATCACAGACCGATCTAGCATCGGTCTACACACGTGGTTCATGAGATCCATGAACGCGGCAGGAGCATTGGTGAGCCCGAAAGGCATCACCACAAACTCATAATGACCATAACACGTCCGAAACACGGTCTTCTGCACATCCTCCTCTCTGACCCTCATCTGATGATACCCTGAACGCAAATCAATCTTAGAGAACCAAGATGCTCCCTGTAGCTGGTCAAAGAGGTCATCAATCCTCGGGAGTGGGTAGCGGTTCTTCACCGTTACCTTGTTCAGCTCCCGATAATCTATACACATCCAATGCGACCTGTCCTTCTTCCTCACAAACAGAATCGGGGCTCCCCAGGGTGAACTGCTTGGTCTAATGAAACCCTTGTCTAACAGCTCTTGCAGCTGTGTAGACAACTCCTGCATCTCAAGAGGAGCCAACTGATACGGTGCCTTGGCTATCGGAGCTACACCAGGAACTAGGTCGATCCTAAATTCCACCTGTCGTTCCGGAGGTATCCCAGGCAACTCCTCGGGGAATACGTCCGCAAACTCCCGTACCACAGGTACATCGTCCACCGTCGCCCTACCCGTTTCCCGGGTATCCATAACATACGTGACATAACCTGCGCAACCGTGCTGAAGGTAACGCCTAGCTCTCGCTGCTGAACATAAAGTCGGTCATCGTTGTGGCCTCTCGCCTTGAATCACCAGCTCTCCCCCACTTGCGGTCCTGACCCACACCAACTGCTGCGCACAGTCGATCACTGCCCCATTAGGGCTGAGCCAATCAATGCCTATAATCACCTTGTTCCCATGCAATGGAATGGGAACCAAGTCTACCAAGTAGCGCTCCTCAAATAACCTTAGCACACAATCTCGAAATACCATCGATGCTGGCACCGAATGGTTGTCTGCAATCTCTACCTCTAGAGGGCAATCCAACATGCCCGAAGACTCGGAAAATTTCTTGCTAAGCGCAAGAGACACAAATGATCAGGTAGCGCCCGAGTCAAATAATACCTGAACCGGGATGCCGTTCACATGGAACGATCCTAAATAGAGCACATATCAATATCACAACACAACAAAAGAAGATCAAAGGGAAAGAATCATACCCGTCACCACATCAGGTGCAGTGCGTGCCTCCTCGGCTGTCAGCTGAAATGCTCGGCTCCGCACCACTGGAGCCTCTGCCTTGACTTTCCAGCCATCTGTAACCCGCGTCATTGCCGAGACCGGCGCTGCCGCTGGCAGTGCTGCTGACGCTGCTGTCAATCTCAGGAAATTGGCCTTTTTGTGGCCCCTCTGATTGCAATGGAAGCAAATCAGGTCTGTCATCTGTACCGCAGGGGCGGGGGCAGTATAATCCCTGCCAAAATGCCCCACCTTGCCACACTTATAGCAGCCCAAACCCGGCCTAGTGCGACAAGCTCCCTCGTGTGACCGACCGCATTTCCCACAGTGGTCCCATCTTGCCTGGCCTTTCGGCCTACCATCAGATCCCTTGGGCTTCTTCCTCGAAGCCCCAGACGTCAGCCCTTCCACTGCCTTCCTCTTCTGGACGTGCTCCAGATCAATCTCCCTCTCCCTAGCCCTGGCAATCATGGAATCCAAGGTAGGGCAAGCTGAAAAACTAACATGCTCCTGAATGTCAGCTCGTAGCATGTTGTGGTAGTGGGTCCTCCTCATATCCTCATCACCCGCATACTGGGGCACCAGCAATGCCCTCTCCCAGAACTTGGCGGTGATCTCCACCACAGTCTCCATAGTCTGCCTCATATCCAAAAACTCCCTGGCCAAACGCTGAAGCTCCACAGCTGGCGCAAACTCCGCCCTGAATCTGGTCACAAAGTCCGACCAAGTCATAGCCTCAACAGCTGAGGCTCCCAATGAGTCACCAACAGACTCCCACCAATCTCTAGCCCTGTCTCTCAAGCATCATGCTGCATATCTCACCTTCGACCCCTCTGGGCAGAAGCTCGTCAGCTGCGCAGACTCAATGTCTGCGATCCATCTCCTAGCAGCAATGGGGTCTTTCACCCCATGGAAATCCGGCGCACCACTTCCACGAAAGTCCTTAAAGGACAGTGCGCGTACCCACCTGGCCAGACGCCATATCACTCCTGAATGACCGGAGACGATCCTCCATCAGCTCAACAATCCCCTCCTTGATCGACCAGAAGATAATAAGGGTCGAATCAAGGATGCCTCTCGTGATCTCTGACGCGATGAAATCGCGTAGCCCGTCATCAACCTGCTCGGATCCCGAACCCAAGCCCGATCCTGATCTTGATCCGAAACCTCCTGCTCCAAGTCGTGCGGTCACCATACTGAAAATACACGCATAAAGGTCAGGATCATGCATATACTCGAGAGATCTAACACACTTCCCAAGGTTCCCGATTTCATCTAGGCCCTCCTTGATTCGAGTACGGGTCCTCTGCTTTCAGTAGTACGAGCCCATACTACCTTCCTTATCTACCCGTGCTTTCCTCAAGGATTGCTTCGACTTCACCAGGTCCCTTTACCGATACCCCTTTCCACTAACCTCATCCTATGCTTCCCTAGGGCACTCTCCGACCTACTCTCAACCATTAGCTGCATAGGAGCCCCTACCATTTCTCCCTAACTAACTTGCAGGTACTGTTACATATCCACTCCTTAGTTAGTTGTAAATAGCCAGACCCCCATAGCACAAAGCAAGCAGCATTCGTGCATCGAGTAACCAAATCAGGCATAACCTATGTAGGCCATCCTACTGCTGACTAAACAGTCCTAGCATACAGCTCATACAATAGGCATATAAGGCATCCTACTAGATCCTTAGCCCTAACTAGCATCCAATTATTAGAATCATATATCAGGCACACAAGGCATCTTCCTAGATCCTTAGTCCTATTCTAGCATGCAATTATGTATCAAGCCGTATAGCATAACATAACATGTATGGGTATCTTGGGGAAAACTTACTTGAGCCCGGCCAGTCGCATGCATCACACACCTTGTCTTTCGTAAAATCCTTCCGTTTATATTTTTTAGAAAACCACTTTATTGTAAAAATCTTTTAGCCCCTTAGTTTGAGTCCAGACACCCCCGAGGGCGTGTCCGAATCCCTCAAACCAGGGCTCTAATACCAACTTGTAACATCCCATAATTCAAGCCCAAAATTTTCATTTTTGATTAATTAATCCATAAAACATTCATCAGAAAATATCGTATAAACGCGTCATCTCAAAACCAAGTATCATATTTGAAACCCACAAACATGAACAAATGTCATATCAGAGTACAATCCCAGAAAACACCGTGCGGAAAATCATGTGTGGGTGTGTGATGCCATGCTATGCAGCCGAATCCTTCCACTTAGATGAAGAGGTACCTGAAACCAAAAACTGAAACCGTAAGCACAAAGCTTAGTGAGTTCCCCCATCATACCACATACCATACAATGTCATCGGTATCTTTCAACCGGTAATCATCATCGGTATCTTTCAACCGGTAATCATCATCGATATCTTTCAACCGGTAATCGTCATCGGTATCTTTCAACCGGTAATCGCCATCGGTATCTTTCAACCGGTAACTGGGGACTATTCCACCCCTACCACTAGCATACAATAGCAAGATATAAGCACACAGTCAGACATATCCGGGTACTGACCTACCCCTTGGTCCTAAGGACCACTATTAGGGAAACTATCCCTATCATGTAACATATCATACAGATATAACTCATAACCAAACACATACCAGACCAAGATAAATTATCACAAAGACAATTATCTTCTAAATACTCCTCAATGGTGGGCCGACATTGTGGCCTTAGACCCACTCCTACTGGAAGGTAACTCACCTCGTAGCTGCTGAACTGTGCAGGAATCCTCTGACTGATGCCATTGCTGCTCCGGAAATCCTCCGGCTATAATTCCCACAAAACACTTAGTTAGAAATTGACATCCACCTTTAGGGTAAAATGACCATTTTACCCCTTGACCAAGTCAAAGACAAAGTCAACTTCCAGTTAACCTGACTCGTCGAGTCCCTATCCTTCCATCAGACCTCATACCCGTCTTTACTCGTCAAGTTAGGCGATGACTCGACGAGTTTTCCTTCTAAAAGGACACCGACTAAATCCACATCCGACTCGCCGAGTTGTATGAACAACTCGTCGAGTTCATCATCAATCGATACTCATGTCCTGCCCTAACTCGTCGAGTTGTATGAACAACTCCTCGAGTTCATCATCAACCGATGAACACGTTCTGTCCTTGACCCGCCAAGTTGTATGAACAACTCGCCGAGTACCATGAAGATTGTCTTGGACTCGCCGAGTCCGTTCATGCACTCGCCGAGTACCATGACTTCCCAGAACACTTTGCTTAGTCCAGAATGTAGGGTCACTCCCCAGGACTCCTAAAACCCTTCCACACTCAACTGGCCCTTAAGACCCTCACTGATATGGGCCCAAAACCCTTGGACTCGCCGAGACCAGGAATGGACTCGCCGAGTCTATCACATTCCTTACTAAGAACTTTGATTTCTAATGTACAACACTTAACCAAATGATAGATCCAGGCCCCTAAACTCGATCTAGAACGTAAAGTTACAAACTTTACGTGCATGCATGGGACATTAGAGCTTAAAAGGCTCTAAAATGGTTCTTTTGTTGCATGGGGCCTTCCTTGGTGCAAAAAGCAACCTAGATCTGACTTGTGGCTCATAAAATGACATGATACAGAAGCCCAAACCCCCAACCATGTTTGCAAACATGGTTGGCCACCAAAAATGGCTTATAAAAGCCCTAAATCACCTCAAAGAGGGATCTAACAAATGAATGAGCAAGGTTCAAACTTTATACCTTCCAAATATTGCAAATGATGAACCAAACTCAAATCCTTCAGTCCCCTCTTGATCCTTCAATGCTCTTCCTTCTTCCTTGAGGTCAAAACTCACAAGAATCACTCAAAAAACCTTAGATCTACTCAAAAACGTCTAGGGTTTTCTATGAGGAGTATTTGGGAGCATAAAGGGGGAAAGGAGGCTGCATAAGGTTGTTTAAATAGGGTGCAAACCCCTGGATTAGGGTTGTTGCCCAAACAGTGGCTACTCGCCGAGTCCGCAGCTCAAACCCCGCACCTCATCCCGCTTCTACTCGGCGAGTCAGTCCTTTGAATCGCCGAGTCCAAGGCTAAAATGTAAAAATAAATGAAGGTTTAATAACAGAATACATACCAAGAACCAGGTGCTACACTCTCATCTTTTGTTCTTGTCTTGAAGTTTACTTGCATTTATGTACTCTCTTTGGTTTATATTTTGATATGAACTAAAGCTTAAGAGTTCTTAAGAGTTTATGGACTAACATCTACATCAAGTTGAGTCATTGTTGGTGTATCAAAAGTTCCACATTCTTCATCAACTTCCAAGTCTCCCAATAGGACCCTAAGGACAACAAATGTTGTTATTTCTTCATCCTTTCTATGGTTGGTGTTTAATCTTTCTATAACTTGCAAGGAGATCCTTGGTGGGTATTAGATGTTTTGTTATGTTCAAAATTTTAAGTCTTCCGTTGCCAGATTTTTCTAGTTTATGAAACTATTTTTAAACTAAACCCCAACATTTTTACCATTTGAATTTTATTTACTAAAAATTTGGTTATAATGAACAAGTCCTCTAGGTACTTACAAAAGTAATTTATTATGCTTCAATTCAGAGAAGTTATATATAGATAGAAAGGATAAACAGTACAACAAGCTGTATCATTAATTTTTTTGGATAACAAAACTAATTTAAAAAAAAATTCATAGATCATTATTATGTATGACCTGTTGGATTATATCTTGTGCAAAAAAAAACATAAAATATCAAACACAAAAAATATAAATGCTCGTTAATTTTCTATGCACGTATTTTTATATTTTGCCACTTGAACAGTATGTCCGACAGAAAAACTTCACTCTGCATTTTTTTAATCCCACGGAAGGGAAAGTTTTAAATCTATAATCTATATATGCATGCCTCCTTTATACTCATACAAAAAACTAAAACGGTAAGTTAGACTAAATAAATGTTTAACTTAGGACTAAATAAATGTTGATCTTTCCTTCCAAAAGATCAATCAAAAAATTGACAAAATGTTTTTTATATTAAATTATAAAAGTTAATAATTCCCGGAAGTATATAAACAAATCTTGACTATGCGTCAATAAAATTATAATAATCTACAAAACAATATGTATTAAGTATTAAAATATGTTTCAAGAAATCTACGTCAAAAAAACAACGAAAAATACCGGCAATAGTAAAAAAATGGGGGTATTTTCAAAAAATAGACATAAAATGATAAAAATGGACTTTTTCGGATATAGATATGCATTCCGCGGAAGTAGCTTTGCGGAATCTACTGTAGCTCCTCGGAATGGCAAAATCGTAAATACTGCGGAGCTACCTCCGAGCAATGAATCTTTACTTGAAAATAATTAGTTAGCGAATTAATATAAACCCCGAAGAATCGATGTGAAAAAAAAAAATACCGGCAATAGTAAAAAAATCGGGGTATTTTCAAAAAATAGACATAAAAATTGACTTTTTCGGATATAGACATGTATTCCGCGGAATCTACTGTAGCTCCTCGAAATGGCAAAATCGTAAGTACTGCGGAGCTACCTTCGAACAATGAATCTTTTACTTGAAAATAATCAATTAGAGAATTAATATAAACCCCGAAGTGAAAAAAAATAAAAATCTCTATTCTAATAAAAGAATAGTTTTAATATCCTTTTGACATGTGTCATCATATTAGGTCTACTAATTAATACATATTTTATTCTTTTTTTTGTCATGTGTCATCCTATTAAACATCTTAATAAATGCATGCCACTTGTCAACCTATTAATTCTCTATTTCAAAATTTAAAATTTTCACTTTAATTACAATAAATTAATAACAATGCAATAAAAATTTAAATAAAATTAATACAAATTATAAGGTGATATAATTTCAAATATTTATTTAAATTAACGATTATAATTGATTAATAATTTTGTATTCTAAGTATTAAAGTTTAATTAATTTTGTAGCCGTGGTTTCACGGGTTATAAATCTCTATTCTAATAAAAGAATAGTTTTAATATCCTTTTGACATGTGTTATCATATTAGGCCTCCTAATTAATACACATTTTTTTATCATGTATCATCCTATTAAACATCTTAATTAATGCATGTCATTTGTCAACCTATTAATTCTTTATTTCAAATTTTAAAATTTTATTTTAATTACAATAAATTAATAATGCAATAAAAATTAAAATAAAATTAATACAAATTATAAGATGATATAATTTCAAATATTAAAGTTTAATTAATTTTGTAACCATGGTTTCACAGGCTATAAACTAGTAAATATATAAATAAATATAGATTCCGCGGAGCTAACGCCGCGGAATATGTCTATATTCGGATCCGGAAATGTCTGTTTATATTTAGAAAAAAAAAATCATTTTTTTTACTGTTGCCGATCAGATCTGAAGTCTCTATTCCTAATTTGGTTGATTCTGGTTTCTAGTCTCCTCGATTTCAGTTTAAATCTCGATTTGGTTTCTTTTATTGAGTATCTTGTCTCTTAGTTCTTAGGGTTATGTTTAATTTATGGTTTCAGTTTCCTCATTTATGAGACTGAAGATGAAATGGGTTTTCTGAGTCGAGCATTCATACGAAAATTTATTAAATAACCATAGAAATTAAAGCACATAAATCAGAACACAAACTGAAATCAGAAAGATAGCACCATTGATATTTGATAGAACTATAAAGTATAAACCATTAAATACAACGTAGAAATTACAAAGCATTACTACAACAACATAGCAGAGACCATTTATGGGATTCACTGAGTTACAGCTGAACAAATGTTTGGACTTTGTTGCTGCGAAATGATATCTAAGTTAATCCGGGAGCATGATCGGATCATTTCTCCGGCAAGAGAGATCACCGGAAGATTATCACAGTTGCAAATTTCGACCATGAATCCATCTGGATCATGGAAGAATAACTGATCCACGTAGATTCCACCTTCTTCCACCCTCTGTCTCTTGTAAACGATCTCCATCTCCTTCAGTTTCTTTTCCACTGCTCCCATGCTCTCACACTGTCGTCATAAACAAAACCCAATTCAAACTTCGAAGTTCAAAAACAGAGTTGATCAAAACCGATGTTTAAACTGTGTTACCTGGAAGGAAATATGATTATCTTTGGGATTTATTTCGGTTTTCTTCGGCATGTTATCAGGGTGTTCGGATTGCAATAAATGAATCCCAATTCCGTAGTTAAACAGCCTGCAAATAATCAAATTAAGGATAATTCATAAGGTGGCGGATAAAGATCAATAACAATCAGAGAATCCAGATTTTTCAGTTCGGCGATTCTGAATTTCAGCTTTTGTTTGAAATTAGGGTTACTGGGTGAAGATGAAATTACCATGCACCATCGAAATCAAACGATCCAGGCCTTCTGATCGGGATAAATCCGAGAACATTAGTATAGAAGTTGATGGATTCTTCAATGGAGCGGCATACGAGCGAGATGTGATTTAACGACTTGAGGTGCAGAGGGTTTCCAGCAATTTCCTTCATTTTCGGACAAATTTTTGGAGCGAATGCAATTGAGTAATCGACGAAACTCAAATTCAACTGAAGAACAACTTGGAAAGATGACGATGAAAATCAGAGTATTCGAAAGGATAATTTGTTGAGGGCAATATGTATATCAAGAAAAAAAAAATGAAAGAATTCTTCGACTGATTGATTCAGAAAGGATGAGAATACCGCATTGAACAAGAACGGAGGTGAGGTTTCTTATAGGAGAAAGTTTTCTAAGCTTTTGGTACTTCTTTTCCACGTGTCATGATTATCCTGTGCTTGACACGTAGGTTCCACGTTGCTAACAGCCCATGTGGATACTGACACCTCATTTCAACTAGACAACTAGGTTTTGGATTTTCTCGGTTGAATTTTAGCTTAAAAAACAGCTGTAAATATTTTAGGTATACGACGACTCGGATTTAGAAAACGTGAACCGACCCTCTAATATTAATCAATAAAAAGACAAAAATCGTTTTATTTATTTATTTATTTTTATTTTAAACTATTTTTAGAATCTACCCGGTATATTTTGAGCTCATATTGAGAGAATAAGAATGAACTCTTAAAATACATAAATGTCATCAATTTCTTAATCTATTGTGTGATAGAATGCATAAATAAGAATTTTATAAAAAATAAATTATTATTTAATCAAATAAAGATAACTATTAAGTGATTTCTATAATTATATGTATATTAAATGATATCCATAAATTATAATACATTTTTTTATGAAAACCAGTTAAATTCGTCATTAATATCAGCAATAATATTTTTTCAAAATGAATTCTTATTTAGTTTTCATGTATGAGTTCGTATTTTGTTTCCTGACCCACTCATCTAAAATACAACAAAGTTGCCTAAAACATGGAGAATGAGAATGTGCTCTAGTATAATAAGAGTATATTCTAACAGAATGAGAGTGTATTATAGTAGAATACACTCTCGTTTTTCTTATTCCATGAAACTTTGTTGTATTTTAAGTAACTAAGTCCATAAAAAAATACAAACCTATACATGAAAACCTAGATGCGAATTCATTCTGAAAGAATGTTATTGCTGACATTAATGACGAATTTAATTAGTTTCCATAAAAAAAAGAATTATAATTATGGATGTCATCTAATATACATACAATTATGGAAATCATTTAATATCTATCTTTATTTAATTAAATAATTATTTAATTTACTAAATTCATATTGGTACATTCTAGCACACAATGAATGTTAGAACCATATGGACCTAGCCTTATATATATATATATATATATATATATATATATATATATATATATATATATATGATGTTACTTGCTAATGAAAATTATTATTTCCAAGAAATAAATAATTCCGAATTAATTATAAGAGTTTATTAAATATTAATTGAAATCGTTTTCTAAATAATCAATTGAATCAAGTTGTTGTTAGTGTGACCCAACAATATCATATGTTAATTAGCAACATCACTTTAATATAACTGTTGAGCATACTAGATTTTCAATATCCCACTTACGCAAGAGTTGTATTAAACTGTTATAAATATTGGTGAACGTCTAGCAAAATTTCACTGCCTAACAACATATGACTTTGTGCCGTTTTGTCAACACCCAATTCCCCAAAGTTCAAACCTATAATTGTTGTATAAGGTAAGTTATTAGTTATCACTTTATCAAAAACATAATCTTGAAGGTGAGATACGGATCACAATCAATCTCATCTAGTGTTCAACGTTTGGTAAGGCGCCGTAAATGTCAAATTCTCAACACATAAGAGGAACAGATCCCATCTTGACTATATAAGCATCTTTCATAATTCACACTATACCTGAAAATGGATTTTATAACTGCCCTATCAAGGATTAACATTTAAACATATCAAAGCATAACACTCCCTATACTTAAGTACCATTATGTATCTCAGGTGTTAAGGATACAAAGATAGTACCTTTTAATCAAGTAGCACTCATGATAGTGATCCATGAGGTGATCTTGATGCGGGCCAGTTCATACTAGCTCTCTTATAAGTACATATGAAATTTGGTTGCAACAACTTTCCTACTTTCATCTGGTGATATTCAACCAATCCAATTCCTATTAGTCTTACTTCATAATTTCTCCCACGATTATAACCGACTATGAACTTTTAGAATAATAAAATTATTCATGGGTTAAACGTGTTAATATAGAACACAACAAGTATTTATGTGATGATCATATCCCATTATATTGAAACTTATATAATAGTTGTTGTTATAATGTTCCGTTATCCAAATACTAAATCCAAATCATAATCATATTTCTAGAATAATAAAGTCTTATAGGTTAAGTGTGACCATTCAGACTTAGTTCAAAAAAAGCACTTTATTAATGGGTCTAACTAAACTTAATTTGTGTGAATTCTACGAATACTATGAAATATAATTTGTGTGAATTCTACGAGTACCATCTTCTTCATATTTGAATTTACTCTAAGTATATTTAAATATCTATGGAGAATATAATTAGTGTTCTTTCGTAACATAGAGTGTGACATCCCCATTTTCACGGCCATAAAAGACCGATTTTGTTTATGCTTTATAAAAATCAGAGTACATCTTTTAATAAAAATGTTGCGGAATTTGTTTCCAGTAAAACATGATAAATACGTTATCAAAACATTTCCGAAGAAAGTATTTTTATTGATTTTAAAACATTTGGGATGTCATCGACAATACAGAAGCATAAGCATAAACAGAACTTACATTCATTATCACTAGTGATTTACATCTCCTTAATCTCTCAGTGTAATGTGACATCGTAACAACACCTGTGATATAAATAAACTGAGTGGGTCAGGTTGGGAAACCTGGTGAGTACATAGGGTTTTCAACCCACAATAATATAATTATTATGTTTAAACAATCAAGCAATCAACCCAATTACCCATCCCCATTATCTTTTTTATTCTTAAGGATTTACCCTAAGAGTCATCTATCCTGCATTCGTTTATTCTGAGGTCCTTTGCTTCTAGGGTTATAGGACTAGCACTAAATCCATAGCTGCCAATGCTCGTTCGTAAAGCACTAATTCCATAGCTGCTATAGTTTATTCTTCGGGTACTAAATCCATAGCTACCATTGTTTATCTAATAGGTACTAAGTCCATAGCTACCAATTCCTAACAGGTACTAAGTCCATAACTACCAGTGTTTGTCCAATAGGCACTAAGTCCATAGCTACCGATGTTATTTATTAGGCACTAAGTCTATAGCTGCCAATGTTTACTCACATCATCTTTTATCTCTCATCATTCATCTACCCATGTCATACCCAACATACTTGTATAAATAAAATACATATACCGTTTAAATCATTTAAAACATGTATAAAAATCTTTCACCAGCATAGACAGCAAGTATTCAGACAATATGCACACATAGCACGTAATTTATATTAAAATACTTCATATCTATGTGTAAGATGAAAGGGATTACGCACTCACCTGGTAAGGTGGTGAGTCGGCACTCGGACAGCACTTTGTTACTCTTAAAACAATTATCCCTTGACGAAACCTAGTATCATTACCACTAAAGTTTAGTCTAACGTTTTGACGAGACTAGTTAATAGTCTAGCTATTATTAATATTATATAAGCGTTAAACAATACTTATATAACCCATAATAATAGCCCAAATACTCCTTATAAGGTCCTAATAACATTACTATATTGAAACATAAGCTATACTAAAGATAGGGTAGGCATAACTCACTTACAACGGGTTTATAGGCTGGAAAACAGCTCTACTCGTTGAGTAGGTCCTCCTACTCTTTGATTCCATGCCAAGTGTCACCCTCTGGTGGCTTGCCTTGGGGAGAAAGCCTTGGCTCTTATTCAGCCACGTCACCTGATTTCGCATAGCACCCTGCCGACTTCTAAACCCCTTAACTTTTGCATATGAGCTCCTTTTTTGACGTTCTTTATATACACGCGTAGGTAAAAACAATATCTACAACTTTCATTTAGACTCCATCGGCTAATTCTCGACCGATCTTAAATTTAACAATAGGAGGGTATTAGACTGCTAAATGACCGCGAAGAATTCGTAACTCCTTTATACGGACTCTGTTTTCGTCTATATTTTTACCGTTGAGTTCCTATTAATGAGATCTTCAACTCTCATTAGGTCGCGTAAGCCAAAAACCGCTCAAACTAAAATTCGAGTTTCGGGCTGTACACCGCTAAGCCGAAACTTTGAAAAATCATAACTTCCTCATACGAAGTCAAATTTGGGCGTACTTTTTTTGTATGTCCTCGGTTTAACCTATACTACAATTTTTTTTAAATCACTAAGGCTAAAAAGTCCTCTATCTTAAATTCACTATTTACGTCTCTCGGTGCCATGCCGGTTTTGCCGAAAAACTTCGACGAGCCATAACTTCTTTGTTTTAACTCGGATTTCGGCGTTCTTTATAGTACGGAACCCTTGAGACATATTCTACAACTTGGTTAAGATCATTTATTCTAAATAATATTTTTTAGAAAAGTCGTTTTCGACCCCGATTATCTCTAAATTGACTAGCCCGGATCTACAGGCGTTACATAGAGTCTCTTAGCTTGATTAAGTATACTCTTGAAGTCAAAAAGATTTCTATGTGATATTTGAATCGCAGAAATCAACATAGTTTTTCAATAAACTCATTCATCCAATAATATTTGATTTTGACTTCTAAAGTAGTGTATTCTTATTTTGTCGTAGATTATTTCATTATATTTTGCTTAGATCTCATTCCAACTTAACTTATTCTTCATCCCATAATGAAGTCAAAATCCAATTATAATTCATAATTATCTATATTTCTTTAGCAATCAAAATCCTATGTAGCTCTTTACACAAAGATCCTTTCTAAACTAATTATCTCATATACATTCTATAAGTCCTTCTTAAGGACTCTTGGAATGTTTTAATAGTCATCCAACGACTTAACCATGTATTTAACTGGTAACTTACGATATGCTCACAACATGATTATATACCAGGTTATATGCATAGTATAGCATAAATGATGGATTCATTTTCCAAGAAAATAGAGTATAAATCATTTCATCTAGTTTATACCTATGAGTTAGGTCCTTTTGAGGTTGGCTCAAACTTAGTGGCACGTGGCAATGCCAATATTCCTCCAAAGCAATCTTCAGTCTTTATCTCTTTCAAGATATTTTCAATATATGCATAAAGATATAAAACTTTTAACATTCATTTTATTTATCTCTATGGATTTTACATTCCCAGAATGTATCTTGTCCTTCCTAAGTTTTTCATTTTAGAAAAACATTCTGAGTCAAGGTGAAAAAGGTTTGCCATGGTCAGAATGTAATATCTCATGATTAAGTACGACTCATTCACACAAGATTAGGAATGTCACTATGATCCCGCTAGTTCTTAGTAAATTAACATATTTTATTCATTTTGATATAAAAGCATACGTTGTGGTTTTATAATAAAATGATGATTGCAACCTTGAGATGTTTTCTTTATATCCACAAGTGGATCTCAAGCTGTATATATTTTTCTAGGATAACATGGATTAAGAAAACCTCTTGGCTAATCTATATATATATATATATATATATATATATATATATATATATATATATATATCTTCTAGTAGATGTTCATTAAAAAAGCGGTCTTTCTTGAAATCTATTTGCTATATCTCATATTAAGAATATGATTTATAGTAAATAATATCATTGTTGATCTAATCATAGCTACTTGTGAAAAAGGTTTGATCATGGTCAATGTTATTAGTATGATGAGGATCATAGTCAATGATATGAGTATGAGATAATCCCATTATAACAAGTCTTGCTTTAAATGTATCTAGTTTTCCATGTAATATATTCTTTCAAGAAGAATCATTTACTCCTTCTTGCCTTGCTATAGGGAGGAAGGTTAATAAAGACCATACTTGATTATTAAACATTGATTACATCTCATGTTCATGACTCTAAGTTATTTATCAAATTCAAGATCTAATTTAGCATTTTGGTAGTTGATGGATTTTCTAGAAACCATGAATAAGAGCTCATCAGTGAGAGATTCCACATTTCTCAAGTCACAAATGATTTCTACAGTTAATGCGTACAATTTGTGTTTATGAATAAATATTATTCAAGTTTAACAATCCCTTACTAAAACTAGTGCCAACTGTTACTACATCAGGCTATGGTTCTTGAGTTGCTTCAAGTTCCATGTGCCTCTCACTTTCTTTGTCATTAGAATCTTGCTTTCTAGCAACTTATCCTTCATATGAATAAGAGAACTTATTCTGGATGGGTTTGCATATAATAATCTAAGCGACATTTAGAGCATTACATTAATATGTATTTCGCAGATATTAGGTTTAAAAGCTTTAGTCCAACATAGGTTTCAAATCCACAAAACATTTAAACAAGATATAGATGGAGCCTTCCACACAAAACCTTATAAAGACAATGTTCTATCCAGTTATTAGTTGGTATTTGTACTTAATATACATTTGGTGGTGATTAAAGAATAATCTCAAAAGAATAAAGGAAGATAATTTCCACTGATTATAAAGTAAATCATACCAAGTAAGGTTTAATTCATCCTTTATTATCATTAAGACTTTAGATAGTTCTTACAGATTTGTTTCTCAACTTCATATTTGAAAACTTCAACCAATATTTCACGAACATGCTTTACCATGTAAAATATAATTATAAATACTATAGTTGTTAATAAAGTTGATTTGATATCTTATGCTAAATCTTAGACATTCATTAGAACAGAAGTCATAGACTATAGTGTATAGTTCCTTAATAATTTACTTTCTCTACCACTTAGAGAAAATATCATTAGGAATCTTTTATAATTAAATAGATTTCACATATGTCACATAACCTACATCATTTTCCATCAAAGATCACTTTCTTGAAGTTGGAATATATGAATGTCATTTATATAATAAAGATAACAATGTCAAAGATGTGTTTGATTCAAAACAATTTTAAGTCAATAGTACTATGTATATACAACTTATTATTTATAAAACATTGATATTTACTTTATAATTCTTATTAAGACATTTATTCTCTTAAAGAGAATTTTAATCGTTGATGAATATAAAGGTGATCATTGTGAAAAACGATTTTAATTAAATGGTCAATCACTCATAAATTAACTACTAAGTATTTACACAAGCTAAATTAGAACATACATTGTTCCCAAACAACATTGTTCCAAAACAAACATTATTCTAGAATACAAATACATCATTTTCCTAGCATAAATAATAAACTAAACTCCGAGAGCGTAGTTCCAACTTAATTGTGCTTAGCAGGTTACTCTTTTGTAAATATTTGTAAGCCATTTAAAAATATTAGATTAACATTTAAGTACTTGAAGTACTAGTCTCTTAAGACTTTCTTCTCAGATAAAAGGAGTAGTTCCACTTATAGTGTCCAGTGTTTCTACAAAAGAAACAAGATCCATCTATATGGGCTTTATTAGATTTCTTGGGCTTAAAGGTGTTTAGTCCGTGAAACATAGATCTCTTAGATCACCCAAGATGACTCTTTTTGCCTTGCACTATTCCTATGTTTGAACTAGTTTAAAACAAAATGTTATTGTATTTATTGGAATATTGCTTAACCTGTTATATTGTAAGATATATATCTAAATTATCCAAGACATCCAGGAAGTCATGAATAACTCTAAGTTCCCAAATTTAGGATCTTCATCAGTGATCAAATGATACTGCAAACAATTCAGAGTGTAGAAGTGAGTAGAAGAATAATCGGACCAAGCATGCACACATTTATATCACATAAATGTCAAATACACCTTGGGAAACACGCACATACGTCACCTGACACTTACACAGACACCTACTATTTATATCACCCCAGCAGCACACCGGTGTACAACTACACACGCATGTGCGGCCGCACACATGGTGTACGGCCGTACAAATGTGTACGGCCGCACACAACCATACAACAGTTACAACAA
The DNA here is from genome assembly GCF_051521515.1 of Lactuca serriola. Taxonomy (NCBI): domain Eukaryota; kingdom Viridiplantae; phylum Streptophyta; class Magnoliopsida; order Asterales; family Asteraceae; genus Lactuca; species Lactuca serriola. The sequence continues at coordinate 188,752,625 of NC_136411.1, forward strand.
CCACTACTAACACCAAAACCCTAACAAGACCAATTACAAGATAGATGCCTAGCCCAAACCATAATATAATGACCTATCAATCTCCCCTTGGTTTGTGGCTAGCTTGAGCATGGTCTTCAAACACTTGGTTTCTCGAACAGCTTCAGGTCAGATTTTCCCATGGATCCCATCCAAAGCTTTTCATTAATGATCGTGGCAACCATACCTGTGAATTCCTTAGCAGCAGCCTCCATGACCTCCTTTCTGCATATGATTTGGTGACGATCCAGGGTATGAATGTCTCTCTCTCTGAATCTGAGGAGATCCTTAGCACTAATAAGCCTCATAACCTCTTCTTTGTTTTTGAACTTGATGGCAGCTGTTGCAGTTTCATCATCGTATGCCCAAAATTCCATGTTATCAAGATATCCATCGTGGAATTGTTGTGGGATAGGAATATCCTTCACTTGATTAGTAGCTGGCCATAACATGATCTTCATTGGTTGGTTGGTTTCAGGATCAAGGACATGTTTGTCTTTTCTGACGAATGCTTTTGCAGTCTTCATCGAAGGAAAGTTATCCTTGACCTGTTTATCCAACAACTGCTTGAATTTGAAAGCACTAGGGTTTTGAGACGAATTGTGGAAGGGAGCCCTAGAGAGTTCAGAGAGATCAACTTTCGCCCATGAGTTGAAGTCATGTATGCTTCTGTAGTATTCTAGATTTCTAGAATTCCTCTTAACCACCCACAACTTAAGCTCAGGATCATAACCCCACATCCTGATCCCTGTACGATCACCATATTCATCACCAAATTTTCTCGTTTTAAGATCAGTCACTATGAGTTGAGGTTCATCTGCTTTACGATTCTCATTTGAAATTTTCAAGAAAAGCAAGCCTTCCTTATGCTTAGCAGTGACTGTTCTTTGGCCATGTTTGATTTTGATCCGTGGCATGGCATTTACTGTTACCTTTTCAAATCGATCAACAATTCTTGTTGTTCGCGGGGGAGGTTGGTGAACTGGAAATTCGCCTTCTGAAGGTTAGATGGGAGCAATGGGAGGATCTTCAACACCATATGGCTGTTTGTAACAACGCAAATTTTCAAACAAATTTTTCATTTTAAAAATATATTTATTTCCATTCAAAACAAGGCATAAATAGTTTATGTATTCTGTCAAATACAAATAGTCAAAATCCCAAGATCATAAAAGCATTCTTCAGTGTGTATCGATCACGCCGGCGCCTTCCCACGGTCCTCGCTAGTACCTGAAATACATGCACAACAACTGTAAGCATAAATGCTTAGTGAGTTCCCCAATATACAACTTACGCACATACGCCTTTCCAGGCCCTGACCTTCCGGTCCATGTGTCTCAGGGGACTTCCGTCCCTGCTGGGTAAACCTTCCGGTCCTACCCACGCCGACCTTCCGGTCCATAACACAACATATTGCCTTTCGGCCCATAACATATTGCCTTCCGGCCCATAACATAATCGCCTTCCGGCCCATAACATACATAGCATATATAACAAACAGCTTACCACATATAGCATACATATCACATATCATACCTGACCTTCCGGTCACACAGTCAAACCCTTCCGGGTACAGTATAGTGAGAAGACTCACCTCGTGAATGCTGAAAGCTAGCAAATCCTGAAATCACTCGTGCACAATCCGACGAGCTACAACTCCCCCTATAACATCACATGTCCCTCATTAACACTTATATCTTCTAAGTGTGACTATCCCTAAGAAGTCAGACTTAGGTCAACTCTGGTCCACGGTCAACGGTCAACGGTCAATGGTCAACTCGACCGGACTCGGCGAGTGCCATGGCGACTCGGCGAGTCTAGACGTCCTCCAACTCTCTGGGATTCCTTATCTACTCGTCGAGTATCCTTCTTGACTCGACGAGATCCTCGTGGAAGAATCGCGGGGCCACCCCGACTCAACTCGCCGAGTCTGAAGAACAACTCGACGAGTCCCAGCAAATCTTCAAGCTACTCGCCGAGTCTGCTCATCGAACTCGGCGAGTCCATGCCATGCAACCGCTCAAACTGCATCCTAAGGTCAGAACTGCTTCGACCATTCCTAGGTCTGGCCTTCCTAGAATGATCTACCACGTGAAGTCCTCATTTCAGTGCTCATGATACACCATGTGATTCATAATTTACATTTTGACCTAAGGCATAAGGATTCCAATCCAAAACCTTCATCAATTCCCGAAATGCATAGACATGGAACATTCTGGACCTCCAAGGGTCTCAATACAGGTTTACACTCGTTTAGGGAACTAGGGTCACAGTCAATCTAATCACACAAGGGTTCCATAAACCCTAAATCCATAAATACATCAATATAGCAGAGCATACACGAATTCTTACCTGGATGATGTATTCTCTGTGTCCCCAATCCTTAGAATGTGACCCCCTTGCTGCTCCCTTAGCCAATCTCTTCTCTTCCTTGCACAATCACTCTTCTATAATCAATAATGGCCTATGATCCTTGCTCCAGATGCACCCAATCGATTTAGGGTTCTTCTCAGAAGGCTAAAATGAATAATGACGGCCAATAAGTCTCCTTTATACGTCCCAAACCTGAACGGTTAGGGTTTTCGCTAAACAGCGTCGACTCGCCGAGTCCATATCTGGACTCGTCGAGTCCAGTCGCGATCCCGCGACCAAGTCTGTGATCCTACTCGGCGAGTCTAGGCTCCAACTCGCCGAGTCCCCTCTTAATTCACCCCAAAAACATAATTTAATAATACCTGAGATTCCGGGCTGTTACAACTCTCCCCCGCTAGGATTAGACTTCGCCCTCGAAGTCTCATTCTGAAAATAGTTCCGGATGCTGCTCCCGCATCTCACGTTCCGGCTCCCAAGTCATTTCCGATCCCTTACGGTGTTGCCATTGAACCAACACCAGAGGTACTTCCTTGTTCCTCAGCACCTTGATCTTCCGATCCCTGATGGCCACCGGTCTCTCGGCATAATTCAGGCTCGCATCCACCTGAATATCCTCCAATGGAACCACTGCCGACTCATCGGCTATGCACTTCCTCAATTGCGACACATGAAAAGTGTCGTGGATCTGACCCAACTCCGCTGGCAACTCCAACCGATAGGCTACCCGGCCTATCCTTGCAATCACACGAAATGGCCCAATATACCGGGGCCCCAACTTTCCCCTCTTCCTGAATCGAATCACTCCTTTCCAAGGAGAGACCTTCAGGAGAACCAAGTCGCCGACCTGAAATTCAAGCTCGGATCGGCGCCTGTCTGCATAACTCTTCTGTCGGCTCTGGGCAGTCAATAACCTCTGTCTAACTTGCTGAATCTGTTCTGACGTCTGGAGCACGATCTCCGTGCTGCCCATCACTCTCTGACCCACCTCTCCCCAACAAATGGGGGTCCGACACCTCCTACCATACAACAGCTCAAAAGGTGGCATACCAATGCTCGAATGATGGCTGTTGTTGTAGGAAAACTCTGCTAAGGGTAAATATGCATCCCAGCTACCCCCGAAGTCTAACACACACGCTCGAAGCATGTCCTCCAGTGTCTGAATCGTCCGCTCGCTCTGACCGTCTGTTTGGGGATGGTATGCGGTACTAAAATGCAATTTAGTACCCAGCTCCTCATGAAATTTCTTCCAGAACCTGGAAGTGAAACGCACATCACGGTCTGAAACAATCGAGATCGGTACCCCATGCCGAGATACCACCTCTCTCACATATATCTCTGCCAACTTCTCCGCTGAAGAACTCTCACTGATGGCAAGGAAGTGTGCACTCTTTGTCAACCTATCCACAATCACCCAAATTGCATCAACTCCCCTGGCAGTCCCTCGGTAATTTGGTGATGAAATCCATGGTGATCTGTTCCCACTTCCACTCGGGAATCTCCAATGGCTGTAACTTGCCATGCGGTCTCTGGTGCTCGGCCTTAACCCTACGACAGGTCAATCACCTCTCAACGAACCATGCGACGTCCCTCTTCATACAGGGCCACCAATACTCCTTCCTCAAATCCAAATACATCTTCGTAGCACCGGGATGGATCGAGAATTTCGATCTATGAGCCTCTTCCATCAAAGTAATACGCGTACCGCCCACGAACGGTACCCAAATCCGACCCTGGAACGTCATAAGCCCTCGACCATCCTGAACGAACTCTGAAATTAACCCCACAACCCGTTCTTTCTTCTGCATTTCTGGTCGCACCGCTTCGGCCTGTGCCCCACGGATAGCATCCAATACAGGAGTCATCACAGTCAGTCTCAAACATACATCTCGCAATGGAGTGCTCTCCGCCCTACGGCTCAATGCATCGGCTACCACATTAGCCTTGCCTGGGTGGTACAGGATCTCACAATCATAATCCTTGACCACATCCAACCACCTCCTCTGACGCATATTTAGGTTGGGCTGATCCATCAAATACTTCAAACTCTTATGGTCCGTGTATATCGTACATCGAACCCCATACAAGTAGTGACGCCAAATCTTGAGAGCGAACACTACTGCCCCCAACTCTAAATCATGCGTGGGATATCTCGCCTCATGAGGCTTCAGCTGCCTCGACGCATAAGCTATCACATGACCCCTCTGCATCAACACTGCACCCAGTCCCGAAATCGATGCGTCGCAATATACCACAAAATCTTCCATCCCTTCTGGGAGAGCTAATACCGGGGCTTCGCACAACCTCTGGCGAAGTGTCTCAAAGGAGGTCTGCTGCTCGGGCCCCCATGAGAATGCAACACCCTTCCGGGTCAATCTGGTGAGTGGCACTGCGATCTTGGAGAAATCCTTGATGAATCTCCGATAATACCCTGCCAACCCAAGGAAGCTCCTGATCTCAGAAGGTGACTTCGGCACCTCCCAACTCATCACCGCCTCAACCTTGGCCGGATCGACCAATATCCCTTTCTGATTGACAACATGTCCTAGAAATTGGACCTCCCGCAGCCAGAAGTCACATTTGGAGAACTTTGCATAAAGCTTCTCCGACCTCAATACCTCGAGGACCTCCCTCAAATGTTCCTCATGCTGCTCTCTAGATCTAGAATACACCAGAATGTCGTCGATAAATACAATCACTGACCGATCCAACATCGGTCTGCATACCCTATTCATGAGATCCGTGAACACAGCCGGGGCATTGGTGAGCCCGAAAGGCATCACCACAAACTCATAATGCCCATATCGCGTCCTAAACGCTGTCTTTTGGACATCCCCATCCCGTACTCTCACCTGATGGTACCCTGATCTCAGATCAATCTTGGAAAACCAAGACGCTCCCTGCAACTGATCGAATAAATCATCGATCCTCGGTAACGGATAACGGTTCTTGACCGTCAACTTGTTCAACTCCCGGTAATCAATGCACATCCGGTGTGAACCATCCTTCTTCTTGACGAACAGAATAGGTGCTCCCCACGGCGAGTTGCTCGGCCGAATGAATCCCTTCCCCAGCAACTCCTGGAGCTGCGAGGACAACTCTTGCATCTCTAGAGGTGCAAGACGATAAGGCACCTTAGCAATAGGCGTGGCCCCCGGAACTAGATCGATACCAAACTCTACTTGCCTCATAGGAGGTACCCCCGGCAGCTCCTCGGGGAAAACATCTGGAAACTCGCGCACCACAGGGACCTCCTCAACTGATTTCGGTCTCTCGGAAACCTCCCGCGTATCCATCACATACGCCACAAAACCCTTACAGCCCTGCTGTAGACACTGCCTCGCCCTGGCGGCTGAACAAAAAGCTGATCCCGAACGGGTACCCTCGCCGTACACCGAAAGAACTCCCCCACTATGGTCTCGTATAGTCACCAACTGACGCTCACAGTCGATGACAGCGCCGAATCGGCTCAACCAGTCCATGCCCACGATGACACAGACATCACCCATCGCAATAGGAATCAGGTCAATCGGGAATTCAACCCCGAAAATCTCTAGTACACATCCCCGAAGAACTTCCGTGGCACAAATCACTTTCTCGTCAGCTATAGAAACTCTCAAAGGTCGACTCAACGACTCACGGCTAACGCTGATATGCTGACTAAAGGCTAAGGACACAAAGGACCTACTCGCACCCGAGTCAAATAACACTAAGGCAGGCACAGAGTTCAGAAGGAAAGTACCTACGCATATAATAACATAAGCATAACATCTCGACATAAAATAAATACATGAATTACAACATACCTGCCACGACATCGGGCGCAGCGCGGACCTCCTCCGCAGTCAGCTGAAAGGCTCTTCCCCGAGCCCTCGGGGCCTCGGCCTTCACCGGTCGAGTCGCAGTAGCTCCGGCAGCAGGTGCAGATCCCTGAAGAAGCTGAGGGCACTCGGCCTTCCTATGGCCTGTCTGGTTGCAATGAAAGCAAACCGTAAATCCCTTGGGACACTCCCTAGCAATGTGCCCCTCCTTGCCACACTTGTAGCAAGCACCAGATCGACACGCCCCCTCATGACCCTTGCCGCACTTTCCGCAAGTGCGTCCCTTCGAACCTCCTTTGCTCGCATCGGCGGACTTTATCCGCTTGGCTGCCGGCTGGAACTGAGCCGGTCGCCGGTTCACCTGCTGAGACTCGGCCTCCTCCCTGGCCTGGGTCTCCAACTCGATCTCGCGCTTTATGGCATTCGCCTGAAGCTCAGCAAAAGTATGATAAGTGGAGTTTGACACAAACTCCCAGATATCCCTCCTCAACACTCCCAAGTACCGGCTCATCCGAGCCTGATCAGTGGATACCAGATCGGGGCAGAACATCGCCCTCTCATGAAACTTCCGCGTGATCACCGCAACAGAATCAGTACCCTGCTTGAGGGTTAAGAACTCCTATACCAATCGTTCCCTCTCCACCGGGGGAACGTACTCATCCCTGAACATGGCAGTAAACCCCTCCCATGTCACTGCTGTAGTCTCTGCCAAAGTGAAGTTCGCCGTCACGAACTTCCACCAGTCCTTCGCTCCCAGACGGAGCTGGTTCAATGCGAACCGTACCCTCAGGTGCTCCGGGCATGAACAAGTGTAGAAGCACCCCTCTATATCCGCGATCCACCTCATCGCAGCAATCGGATCCTGCGTCCCATCGAACTCTGGTGGCTTCGTGTTGCTGAACTCTCGGAACAGCAACGAGTCACTCCCCTGTGGCCTAGCAGCGGCCACAACTGCGGTAGCTGCAGCGGTTGCAGCCTCAGTCAATGCGGCGTACCGCTCATCAAACGTCTCCATTAGGGTGGTCTTAATAGACCCAAACATCTCCGGGATCTCAGCCCGGATCGCCGCCGCTACCTCCTCGTGAATCATCTGACGAATCTCCTCGTCACTCACACCGCTCGAACTCGCTCCGTGGCATGGTCTAACCATGATGTCTCTGAAATACAACATAAATCTATCAGAGACTCCATCGAGTATAATCGTACTCGATAACGCAACCCTACTCAGTCTCCGATATCCAGGGATTCTTACTTGGGCCTCCCACTGACCCGGTGTCTTCGGTAGTATGGGCCCAATACTATCGACCACACCGCATCAGCAGTCATCCCAAATCTTCGTCCCCAAACCCCGGATAGTGAGTACTCTACTTCTGTTATGCACTATCTACTCGCACACTAGCAAAGCATCTCATATCGGCAAACTTCCCTAGACTAAGGCATCACAAATCAGGCCACTCTAGTCCTATCATGAATACCTAGTCTTCTAGCATGCATAACAATTCATATCATATAATATTGTAAGGTATTTTGGGGATCTTTACCATTCGGGCGCTGACTGATCGTACACACTGCTTCTTTCTTGCTTACCACAAAACCATTTACAAAAGTTTATGCCTTTATTTAAAAAGTTTCCTCAAATCCTCGGTTTGAGTTCAGTTACCCCCGAAGGTGCACCCGAATCCCTCAAACTTGGCTCTGATACCAATTGTAACAACGCAAATTTTCAAACAAAATTTTCATTTTAAAAATATATTTATTTCCATTCAAAACAAGACATAAATAGTTTATGTATTCTGTCAAATACAAATAGTCAAAATCCCAAGATCATAAAAGCATTCTTCAGTGTGTATCGATCACGTCGGCGCCTTCCCACGGTCCTCGCTAGTACCTGAAATACATGCACAACAACTGTAAGCATAAATGCTTAGTGAGTTCCCCAATATACAACTTACGCACATACGCCTTTCCAGGCCCTGACCTTCCGGTCCATGTGTCTCAGGGGACTTCCGTCCCTGCTGGGTAAACCTTCCGGTCCTACCCACGCCGACCTTCCGGTCCATAACACAACATATTGCCTTCCGGCCCATAACATATTGCCTTCCGGCCCATAACATAATCGCCTTCCGGCCCATAACATACATAGCATATATAACAAACAGCTTACCACATATAGCATACATATCACATATCATACCTGACCTTCCGGTCACACAGTCAAACCCTTCCGGGTACAGTATAGTGAGAAGACTCACCTCGTGAATGCTGAAAGCTAGCAAATCCTGAAATCACTCGTGCACAATCCGACGAGCTACAACTCCCCCTATAACATCACATGTCCCTCATTAACACTTATATCTTCTAAGTGTGACTATCCCTAAGAAGTCAGACTTAGGTCAACTCTGGTCCACGGTCAACGGTCAACAGTCAATGGTCAACTCGACCGGACTCGGCGAGTGCCATGGCGACTCGGCGAGTCTAGACGTCCTCCAACTCTCTGGGATTCCTTATCTACTCGTCGAGTATCCTTCTTGACTCGACGAGATCCTCGTGGAAGAATCGCGGGGCCACCCCGACTCAACTCGCCGAGTCTGAAGAACAACTCGACGAGTCCCAGCAAATCTTCAAGCTACTCGCCGAGTCTGCTCATCGAACTCGGCGAGTCCATGCCATGCAACCGCTCAAACTGCATCCTAAGGTCAGAACTGCTTCGACCATTCCTAGGTCTGGCCTTCCTAGAATGATCTACCACGTGAAGTCCTCATTTCAGTGCTCATGATACACCATGTGATTCATAATTTACATTTTGACCTAAGGCATAAGGATTCCAATCCAAAACCTTCATCAATTCCCGAAATGCATAGACATGGGACATTCTGGACCTCCAAGGGTCTCAATACAGGTTTACACTCGTTTAGGGAACTAGGGTCACAGTCAATCTAATCACACAAGGGTTCCATAAACCCTAAATCCATAAATACATCAATATAGCAGAGCATACACGAATTCTTACCTGGATGATGTATTCTCTGTGTCCCCAATCCTTAGAATGTGACCCCCTTGCTGCTCCCTTAGCCAATCTCTTCTCTTCCTTGCACAATCACTCTTCTATAATCAATAATGGCCTATGATCCTTGCTCCAGATGCACCCAATCGATTTAGGGTTCTTCTCAGAAGGCTAAAATGAATAATGACGGCCAATAAGTCTCCTTTATACGTCCCAAACCTGAACGGTTAGGGTTTTCGCTAAACAACGTCGACTCGCCGAGTCCATATCTGGACTCGTCGAGTCCAGTCGCGATCCCGCGACCAAGTCTGCGATCCTACTCGGCGAGTCTAGGCTCCAACTCGCCGAGTCCCCTCTTAATTCACCCCAAAAACATAATTTAATAATACCTGAGATTCTGGGCTGTTACAACTCTCCCCCGCTAGGATTAGACTTCGCCCTCGAAGTCTCATTCTGAAAATAGTTCCGGATGCTGCTCCCGCATCTCACGTTCCGGCTCGCAAGTCATTTCCGATCCCTTATGGTGTTGCCATTGAACCAACACCAGAGGTACTTCCTTGTTCCTCAGCACCTTGTTCCTCAGCACCTTGATCTCACGTTCCGGCTTCAAAAAGTTTATTCTTCAAGCTAAAATAAAAGGCAATTAGGGATCCAAGATTGGTCTGAAGCTCAGAGATTTGCTTTGACTTCAAGGCATTATCTTCCTCAAGTTCAGCAATCCTAACATCATGCTTTCCAATTAGGATGTCCTTCTCAATGTTCTGTTGTTTTAAAATTCCAATTTCTTCTTTGAGAGAGGACTTCTCAGAATCACCATCCCCTGAACGACCTTCCTCGAAAGGTATTCCTTTTCCACATGAGGAAGGTTCATAAATATTTTGAGCCAAGTGCCTTGCTAGCCTGATGGAGGCTTCATCTAGTGAAGGCCTTGATGGAGTATTTTGGGACAACAGATGACCCGCCTGTTTCAAAAGTGGTGCTTGGGCCTTCTTCGTATGGTGCAGTAACAGTTGTGGTGATGACAGTGGATGGAGCTAGAGGTGCTTGATCTTGAATAAGCACTCCCTGCCTCGGATCAAGACGCCTTCTTTTCACCGGAGGAAAAGAGATATGTGTCTCTATCGGATCGTTAGAGGATGGAACAAATTTAGGAATAGCTGAATCAGTGGGAGGAATCTCTAAAGCTGCATCCTTATGGCTTCAAGATTCTACCATCACTCTTGAAGTTGGAGGAATTGCTTTGAGAACGTTATCAACACCCCTAGACTCAGTTGTTGTGTGAACAACTTCATTGTCATTGAAAAAGAAGTTGTTAAAGAATGTTGAGCTTGGATCCAGGTCGTCATGATCAAGGTTAAGATTGAGTGGGATTTCTTCATTTTCAAAAGTAGAGAAATCCATTTGACTGAGAAAATCATCATCACCCTCATTTTCTTCATCATTAACCTCCTTATCAAGGTTGCTCTGAATTTCCACATTCTGCAGTTGGTCATGCTCTTCTGCCACAATTACAAAAGGAGAAACTTGATCTTCTTCATTTTCATGTTCAGAGGCTGAAATGATAATCTCTTCGGTTTCTGCGGGGCTAGAAAGATTTACGGATTCAGATTGCTCACTCTCCTCAGCAAAGATTCCAAACTGATCAGGGGAAATTTTCCTTCAAATTTAACTTTCCCTAGTTGATTCTGCTTCATTAACCCAAAAGCACTTGAGCCAATTGACTTGAGATCCAGAGTCTCTCTTCCCCTTTCAATTTCAGGGTGCTTGATATCGAATATGATTTGAAGGAATCTCGGGTACATGAAGAACTTATCCCTCTTGTTACCTTTAATGTTCAAAATCATCTCATGAAGAATGAACCTTGAGAAGTTGAACTCTGATCCGGACACTAAGGAAGCAATTGCACCGGTGTTGACCAGGGATATTTCGTTAGCTCCTGAATTCCGGCCAGAGATACAACTCACAAACACATGAGCTAAATATTTCCAGCACGGAGGCAAAAGCTTCTTGAGAGTGGGAGGAAATAATCATTCATATCTCATTTGGTTCAGAATCTCATGAGCCTTGTCTAACTCAATCTCCATTGATAATTCAGGGTTGTCATCGATCCACAGGGCTTCTAGAATAATTTCCTCGGTAACCAGGACTCTCTTTCCACGTACAGAAGCCTCAAGAAACTTGTCACCCTTGTTGTCCTTCTTCACTACAGCGTTGCTCCAGAATTCCTTGACCAACTTCTGATAAATGATCGGGCACGTGGTAAGAGCAGAGACTAGGTAACATCTTCTTAGGCCATTCACTATGAATTGAAACTCAGAGTGAGCCTCTGGAGGATCAGCAAGGTAAACAGCCAAATTGTGAACTTTAGTGAATTCAAGATCTGCCATGTTGAGCTGAGAAAAACACAAGAGAATTCATCAAAAAATATCAAGTATTTAAAAAAAAATTGAGTAGGGTTTTTAATTGGTTAAATTTCAAATTTGAAGGACAAAATAGGGTGTACACCCGTACACTTAGAAGTCCAGCCGTACACGCAGTGTGCAGCCGTACACGAAGTGTGCGGCTGTACACGGGTGTGCGGCCGTACACAAACCGTTTTTGCCAAAAAAAGATTTTAACCAAGGAATTTCAGTCGATTTGGCTCAATAGTTCCATTTCAAGGGTCGATTCGATGATACCTTCGCGATTGAGTGTTCAATTTCTAGAAAAAGATCGAAATTTTAGGCTTTTAGAGAGAGAATTTGATGGGATTGTGCGGCCGTACTTAAAGAAATGAAAGGAAAGGAGTGTTCGGCCACACACTCTCCTTATATACCCCCAGACCAACTCAAACCCAATCATCCCAAAAGATTTTTGATCATGATGCATTTTCAAGGACTAAAAGTAAAAATAAAAATAAAAGTAAAAAATAAGATATGAAAATAAAATAAAAATAAATTTAAACTTAAAATTAAAATTAAAAATAAGTGATTATCATTAAAGCTAGCACTAATAACTACTTGTGATGTTGGGATCAAATATGTTAGGCAGCCTTAATCCACTCATCAGTACCTCACCCTTCATGAAAAAATCTAGTCAATCGTCGGTATTGTGGTCCACTTAAGCACGTAAGATTTTGACAAAATTTGGACATACTATAAATGATAAGAAATTTTGTGACCTCATATAAGTATATGAAATTCCTAAGGACCATTCATCTGACGACGACCAAGGATATTGTTTTCCACCTAAATTGAGCAGCAAGATCTACATACATCCTATAAGTGTTCAATTTTAATTGTATTTAGAACGTGTTTCCCGCTTCCTGATATGACCCAATAATCAGGGACTTCCAGAATACTCCTTACTTCAGATGAGAAGACAATCATTAAGGAAGAAAATAGATTTAGAATTCATATGTTGTACACTCAGGTCGGATTTCTTCCAATCACGCAGAGAGTGAAGCATATGACTAACCAGAGTTTAGAGAGGGATTTAGAAGTAGAAAGTTGCATATGCTGTGTACCAGGTCGGATTGTTAATCACGCAAAGGAGACTGTATATGACTAATGATGGGTTTTGGTCATAAGACATCCTATGTGCTCATACAAACCCTAATGCTTGGATCTAGGTTTCTCTATTGTACATGCTTTGAATCCAAGACTATAAACCCTAATTCTGGCATACAAGTAATCATATTAGATATTAGAATAGGTTCATAATGTTACCTTGATTGTTATGTAGCAATAACAATCCCAATTCCTCCTTGAATTGACTTTGGAAGGCTTAGAGTCACAAGTGTCACTCCTCTAATGGCTCACAAACACCATAAGCAAGAGGATGAAGAGGAGAGAGGATGGAGGCTGCCCAAAACATGTTCTAACCCTAGAAGAGATGTTCCCCACGTTTTTGAGCCTTAAGGGTTCTATATATAGTGAGGCTATTAGGGTTATCTAACAAGGAAACCCTAATTTGGTTGCTTAAGCCCTAATCAACCCATGGACTCATTTAATCAAGCCCTTGGACGATTTCCTTATGGGTTTCTCATTAGAATTCGTCCACCCCTTGATTCAAGACAATCCATGGCCCAAATTGCAATTATCTTATAATTACAATTCCAGTCCCTTAAGTTTAATTAATCTCTTTTAGTCACAAAACTAATTACCAATTAATTATTGACTAATATGATTTCTCCTTTAATATATTATTCTCATAATATATTAATAAATCATATTTAATCCTTTCTCTCCATAATTCATCCTATCAAGTTGCTTTGGTGAAGGCAACCCAAAAGGACCATGCACCATCGGGTCAAGTACATACCAAAATAGTTATGGACTTAGACACTAATCCAACAGTCTCCCACTTGGATAAGTCTAACAACTATTATGCGTATGACTTTAGATCCTGGTCTGCAATCGTAGCTTTCCAAAGCCGTTGTCAACTCTGATCCTATCAGATACGTGTGTCCTTAGATAAGGGATCATATATTCCTCCATTCTAGATATCATATAAGATATGATTTCAAATCATTCTCTTTGTACTATATCTCGATTTCCGATTTATGACGACTGACTAATTGAACAAATCAAATTAGCCCTAGCCCGGCCGAGCATTTACGTTTGTCATCACTAAACCATCGAGGGGCCCAAAGATATCGCTTTTATCCTACTTTGGATAAAAGGAACGGATAAACTTTGATACAATGCTTGCTTGTACTCACGCACCGAATCACACACAATAATATATTTTATAACACTAAGTTACTGGTGCGTTTACATATTATCAATGTGCAACAGATTTGCAAGATACAACTCACACATCTCGGTTTCAAGAATATAAGATGTTATCGTCTCACCAATCACTCGTGATACAATTCATGGAGTGATCCAACTGAGCGTGGGTCTAATCCAATGCTCAAATCACATTCATAAGCACTCATGAACGTTGCATCAAACATTTGCTTATGTCTAATACTCTTTTAGACAATCCACACACCAATTCACGACAGTCTTCATTCATATCTACTTCCAACATATGAACGACTGTGGTCCGTTTGAATAATTCGATTATTCTTAATAAACTCAATTATTCTGGAAGTCAAAACATGCAAATGTGAAACACAAGAATAATACTAATCCCATATGGCCTCAACCCTTTGAGCATAAATAAAACACCTTTTATTTATCACCATATTGATTACTCATTATTTGTAGTTTCGGGTAATCAACTTCTTACTTGAATTACAACACTTGTCCCATGCTCCTAGCATGCACACAATGTTTACCTATGGTTCTTACTTTGTGAAATAGATCACATTGAACACATTTCCAATCATTCTCATTTCACAACTCCAAATCCTTTTCATAAGTGAAAGAATATCAAATTCTTGCTACTTATAGAATATGCTAGATTCTAACATTTTATGCAATGATCTCTTTTGTAATGTCACTGCACCAAAATCACTAAGACTATTGTCAATGATATTACAAAGTCTTCTATCGGAGATTGTTACAAGACAATTCCATAGATGTGATGTCTCTCACTCAAAGTACTTTCTTTGAACATCCTTTTGCATAGAAGTTTCTAATCTAGTCATAGATTTCTCAATATTCAATTCCCAATATGGACACACTTCCATATGTTCCATATGACAACTCATTCTTAATAGAATCTTATCTATTCGTAATGATGTCGATATGGTCCATCCAATATGGAAACATTTCCATATTTTCCAATACTATACTTCCAACTACTCACAAACGACCAATCCTCGTCGAACTTGGATTGTCCTTTGATAGTTGTTTAATTATTTTAGTCTAAACCGATTCTAGTCTTTTTTCCCTCTAAATGTGCTCGACATTTGGAAAATTTTAGAATGGTCAAACATTAAAGCATTTGCAATCGATCCTGTACCCGAAGCGTATGGGACACGACGCATAATGTTTTATTTGCTATGTTCTCAAAATTCGAATTGTGAAGAGGGATGCCGTAATCATAATCGAAATTTTAAGAACACACTTTGTACCTTTGACTAAATTTTATTAACATTTCTCAACCTAAACCTTTAGATTTGAAATGAAGCATAATATTCTCTCCCTTAATTATAGCAAAACAACTCTTCAACTATTGCGACTTTGCAAAGTATGACTCTTGTTTTCTATAATTAATATTGCTAACCTTGCAATACTTTCCTTAATAATCATACAATCATAACTTTTATGCTCCCACTATCTTGATGATTATTATAAAACATAACACTTATGCTTCCACTAGCTTCGACATGTATTCATAAACATCTTAACTTTCAGAAAAACAATTCTTATTGAATTTCTTAAGTTCATGTTTCTAATACTTAGTGCTTTGATAATCTTTTATCAAGGTTTCTTGAACTTATACACATTTTCCTTTGATAGTTCATATGTGTGTCTAAACAATTAAGACTAATTGCCAAACCTCACAATTCAAATTATGGAAAGGTATGCCGTAACCATAATTGAATTCGAGAATGCAATTTTACAATCACTATCTTCTTAAAATCTGTCTTAGTGAAAGCATTTCCTCACAATCATTTTCATGAAGGATGAAATCTTATGAAACTTAGATTTAAACAATGTATTTGTTCCTATCCATGTGAATTTGTCAAAACCAAAGTTTATGACAAATTCAAACTCTTATGGATCGAACTTTCTTGATCTCGATTTCTTGCCTTTATGGTAGCACAGCTGCCCACCATGTCTTTCAAGTAGTTAAGCAGCTCACCCTTTCCTATCAATGTACCTTTCATTGATTAAGGTGCTTTGCCTTTTATGCGTTCAAAATGAGAACTCATAGAACTCACATGCATAATTAACTCGATTGGATTGGCATATAATCAAAATAATGTCAACACGATAGGTTGTAAACCTCAACTCGTGTGCTAGTGATGATCGATAAGGTTTATTTGATTTGTTCTTGAAACCTTTCAAGACCATTAAGACTCCCACTGACTCCTTGACATATAAGATTCTCTTGTCAAAAACCATTTCTTGACAAACAAATATTCAAGAGTTAGTGTAGCTTTTATCAAAACACTTCATAAATTGGTCCTAGTTGGTCTTTGTCTTATCCAAGACATCACAACTTTCCACATTTAATGAAAGTTACAAACCTTCTTAATACCTTTCACTCAATGTCACAATCTTAACTTTAAGACTTGTTATTGGAACGAAGTATGATTGACTTATTGATTTAACCATTTCTTCAATTCTTGATTCCTCTTCTTAGACATACAATTGTACTAAGACTCACTTAGAGGATCAATTGAGATATGGTTCTTAATCATTAAGACCTATCATAAAGCATAAAAGGTACTCTCCCATCTTCTTAGAATGGAGAAACTTTTATCTTTCTTCCTACTTGATTCTTCTTATTCGTTCTGCTATTGATCTAAACCCTTTAATCAATTCAAAATTACACTTAATCTTGTAAGTATAATCATATTTACTAAACCTTTAGTAAATCATGACGAATATCATTGTTACTCTTATGGTGGACTTGATCAACACGCAACATTGTGTGCTCGATCTCTTAGTCCTTCACTTGACACTTTGTCAATGAATTTGTCTAATTTCCAAATATGAAATTTCTCATTCATCGTGCAACCAAGTTGTGTGATTCCAAATTTCTGTCCAATTGAAACTTTGGGCGATGAGAAACTCTCCCTATTTGGTAAATTCTCAACTTTCCATAAATAACACAATAAGAACTAAATCCATCAATTTTTCATACACACCATTGCAAGGATAAATAAATAAAATTTAAAATCAAAATTTATTTTATTGCGGAAAAATTTGTCCTTACAATGCATTTCATTGAAAAACTTATGCTAATACATCTTTCTTAGCAATCTAATTCTAACTCTAAGTAGTAGCTTAAGAATCTAATCTTTGAGAAATACGATCGAAATCCATTCCTTCATGGTTAGATTCTGCTCACTTCTTATTTTAAGCTCCCTTTCTTTTCTTCGATTCTACAAAACATCAATTGTAATGTTATCACATTATGTATTAAGAATCTAGAATGAAGCTTAAAAGAGTTAGTCAATGGATTTTACCTATATTAGAGCCATACGTTTCGACTCTCCCATCTCTTAGATCTCTTAGGTAAATGGGGCTGCTTCGTCTCCAATGCCCTTTCTCTTGGCAATAAAAGCAAATTGACTCTTTTGGAGCATGACATGGAACTACTTTAGACATTGCCTTTCTCTTATGATCAAAATTTTTGATCATAGCATTTCTTTCGTTGCCATTGTCTATATCCATAGAGGTCTTGAAGGTAGATTCACCAATCAACTTTGCTTTTCCATTGCGCTAAACCATTGTTGATTTAGCAGCAATAAGCATATAGGTGAGATATATAAGGGTCACGTCGCGGTTCATCATATAGTACTCTCTTACGAACTCACTATATGAGTTAGGAAGTGACTGAAGAACCCAATCAACAGCCATTTCCTCACAGACAACGGATCCCAACATTCTTAACCTATGAATGTGTGACTTCATCCCTAGGATGTGTGCACACACCGACTTTCCTTCTTTATGTTTACTTGCCAAAAGGGCTTGATTGATCTTGAACTTTTCAAGCCTTTGAACTTGTGGGTTAGGGAGAATAATTGGAGGAGGAGGAGGAAGTGAAACATGATCTCTTGTTCCTCGATCGAATCATGGAATATCATCTTCATGTGGAATGCTTGTTCCACGGGATTTGAGAAGACCATAGTTGTCAAACTTTGACATCTACAAAACGGGAGAAAATGAATTCAAGTTAGTTGATAGATTGAGTCCTTAGTAAATCACCCAAATGAGATACTAAGGCTAGGACCCAACACAATATTCTACAACTCGGGAGAGGGATGCCGTAACCCTAATTGCAGAATATTTGAAGGTAAGTGAATGACGATTCACTAATTTCCACCATGAAAAAACGAAAAAGAAAATTTAAGTTTTAAATCTATAAAAACTCCTAGATCCTTTGAGATTCATTGAACTTTCAATGGCATGTTTAAATCTCGATATGCCCCTCTTGTTTGTGACTGGGATGCCGAGGATCACAAAGCGGGTGTGAATAACCATGCAAACTTACATGGTGCCCTCACATGTTACAGTCACCTATTCGATGTGCCGGTAATCCACACACGCTCCACCGAACTATGACAAACATTGAGTCACCCTTTGCTACCTTTGCTTAGAACCATTTAGTGTGCCGGTAAACCACACACGCTCCACTAACGTCTTCGCAAGGGCACAAAGTGTAATTTCATGGAATTGCATCAATTCACTTTTGCCTAAGTAACTAAGATTGGGAATTTTATGAAAATATTTAGTTACTTTAATAATTCATTATACTTATAATGGAAGGTTTCGTCCTATCCTACCCGTTCGGCTGACGACCCTCCACTAGTCAAGAGTGCGGTGGGTAAGAGTGGATACCCATTCAATCGCCATTTTATAGGCAATTTCCTTAAACACCCCTTATAGACCAGCTTCGTGAATGAGGCCTACTAACGGTAAGACTGACTTTTACTCATACATATATATAATGTTAGACCTTTAATGTTATATATAGTATAGGGTGTATTTTATACTTTCAAAATACTAGGTGGTCTAATTTAACAATTATACTTATAATTCAATTAAATTGTAGACCTAAACTTTTATGGATTTATTAAACTTCTTTTAATTATACACCTTAATTAATTAATAAAACCATAAGGGTGTGATTTGAACTTTTTCAAAACTATGCTAGGGTTTTAGAATTTAACATTCCTAATTAAACTTTTAATCAACTTTTAAATTCCAAAACTTGAGGGCAAGTTTTGAAACCTTTTTTCAAAACATTAGGGTTTTAACTATTTAAATTTCAAAACAACAAAACTTTTGGGTTCAAATTTAAACTATAAAACCTAAAGGGCAAAATATGAAACATTTCATAACAACAAGGATCAAATAACAAATAATTCAAATTAAAATTTAATCACATAATTATCCATATTTGATTTATTTATTGATTTCTTGCAAAACAATTTATCAATTTACTCAAAATAATTGATCAATTATCTTATAAGGAAACAATTATCTTATTAATTGATAAATATCTTCAATTAGATCAAAATTATAGTCAAATATATCATATAATCGGATTAATAATGATCTAACATGATAAGGTAACTATCCATAAGCAAAAACAGCAAGAAATCCCGAAGTACCCTCCATCTGACGAGTTGACTCGTCAAGTCTGCATGGACTCGGCGAGTTCAGCCATGGACTCGGCGAGTCCAGCCTCCAGAATCCAAAAAATCGAATTTTCCAGTTATACCAAGCATCAATACAATTGAAACCAAGCTAGTCTCGTATACAACTGATGGGTTTTGGTCATAAGACATCCTATGTGCTCATACAAACCCTAATGCTTGGATCTAGGTTTCTCTATTGTACATTCTTTGAATCCAAGACTATAAACCCTAATTCTAGCATACAAGTAATCATATTAGATATTAGAATAGGTTCATAATGTTACCTTGATTGTTATGTAGCAATAACAATCCCAATTCCTCCTTGAATTGACTTTGGAAGGCTTAGAGTCACAAGTGTCACTCCTCTAATGGCTCACAAACACCATAAGCAAGAGGATGAAGAGGAGAGAGGATGGAGGCTGCCCAAAACGTGCTCTAACCCTAGAAGAGATGTTCCCCACGTTTTTGAGCCTTAAGGGTTCTATATATAGTGAGGCTATTAGGGTTATCTAACAAGGAAACCCTAATTTGGTTGCTTAAGCCCTAATCAACCCATGGACTCATTTAATCAAGCCCTTGGACGATTTCCTTATGGGTTTCTCATTAGAATTTGTCCACCCCTTGATTCAAGACAATCCATGGCCCAAATTGCAATTATCTTATAATTACAATTCCAGTCCGTAAGTTTAATTAATCTCTTTTAGTCACAAAACTAATTACCAATTAATTATTGACTAATATGATTTCTCCTTTAATATATTATTCTCATAATATATTAATAAATCATATTTAATCCTTTCTCTCCATAATTCATCATATCAAGTTGCTTTGGTGAAGGCAACCCAAAAGGACCATGCACCATCAGGTCAAGTACATACCAAAATAGTTATGGACTTAGACACTAATCCAACAACTAAAACATAGAAAGAATATCATAGAAGAAGATGCAGAGAGACAGAGTTGCATATGTTGCATTCCAGGTCGGATCTCTTCCAATCAGCAGAGGAAGCAACATATGACTAACAGATAGAAAGAAAGAAAACGATTTTCTACAGACCTAATTTATCGGAGTTCCCTAGTTGTCTCGTCAATACCAAAATTGAAGACGAAGTCCGCACATCGAGGAAAAGTTAATCCACAGTTCTAGATATAGATCAATTAATGTATCTGTAGATTCTCATGTATATCTCTCTGCTCAACCTACCCAAGCATCATATTGTCAAGCTAAATGGAACAATCTAGGTCATTGATTTGTCAAGTCTCTAAATTTCTTAAGTTCATATGATCCTAGTCAAGTCCATTATGAAAAATGTTTCGTGCCTACCAACGCATTAAACACAATCTCAGACAATTCGACTTAGGCACCTTACACAGATTCAGATTGTCTGTTATCACATGAATATATCAGTTCCTAACATATCTCCTATAGACAAGAACTCTCAGCAACATTTTTTTAATTTTCTGATTTTATAATGTTTTTTGGATTTTTTTTAATTTTTTAATTTTTGTTTGGTTTTTTTTTATTTCTCCCCCTAAATTTGTGTATGGGTGAGAACGAAATGCGCAAATTTAAACTAACCTAAAACAAAAATTAGTCCTCAAAACGTATCATTTTCAAAAAGCTCACAAGCACATCGAATAGAGCTTTGTTAAACGGCTTTGTGAACAGATTCACCACATTATTTGCAGTGGGAACTTGTTCCATCCGAATGAGCGAACGCTCATAATAGTCTCTGATGAAATGAATTTTGATATCAATGTGCTTGGTTTTCGAGTGTTGGACTGGGTTTTTAGTAATCTGTATTGCAGCCTCATTGTCACAAAATATAGGGGTTTCTAAATAATTCAAACTGTAATCCAACAGCTGATGTTGGATCCATATAACTTGAGAACAACAAGCAGAGGCAGCAACATATTTGGCTTCTGGTGTTGAGGTTGAGACGGTGTGTTGTTTCTTGCACTGCCAAGACACCAGCCGGTCACCAAGGAATTGACACCCTCCTGATGTAGATTTCCTGTCAAGCTCACAGCCTCCATAATTACTGTCAGCAAATGCATATAAATCAAATTCAGAATTTTTCGGATACCAAAGACCCAAATTTGGGCTGCCTTTGAGGTATCGAAAGATTCTTTTGACAACAATAAGATGTGAAAGTTTAGGATGAGCCTGATAGCGTGCGCATTGACAAACTGCAAACATGATGTCTGGACAGCTTGCATTTAGATACATTAACGAACCAATCATCGATCTGTAGTGAGTTTGATCTACGGATTCGCCATCAGTATCTGGAGTCAGCAGGGGTCTCTCAGCCATTGGCGTCAAGGCAGTTTTTGCGTCTTGAAACCCGAACTTCTCAAGTATATCCTCCACATACTTTTTTTGATGGAGCAGGATTCCGATTGATCTTTGTTGGACCTAAAGCCCTAAAAACATGGTCATTTCTCCTAGAGAACTCATCTCGAACCTCTTTTTCATCACTCCTTCGAACTCTTTGCATAGATGTGGACTTGTAGACCCGAAGATAATGTCATTAACATAGACCTGGACTAGAATCTGATCATTACCCACATGCTTGATGAACAAGGTTTGATCGATAGTGCCACGAGAATATCCATGTTCGAGCAAGTGCTCCGTGAGAGTTGCATACCATGCTCGAGGAGCTTGGTGTAACCCTTACAACGCCTTGTCCAACTTGTAGACATAATTGGGAAACTTTAAGTTAATAAACCCAGGAGGTTGATCAACATAGATTTCTTCCTTCACTTTGCTATACAAGAAGGCTGTCTTGACATCCATCTGATAAAAAGTGAAGTTCATGAAGGATGCATATGCAAGGAAGATACAGATAGCCTCCAAGCGAGCCACCGGAGCATAAACCTCAGTGTAGTCAAGACTCTCGATCTGTCTAAACCAACGAACCACCAATTTTGCCTTGTTGCGTACTATGATGCCAGAATCATCCTGCTTATTGCAGTATACCTAACGTGTGTCAAGAGAATTTTTGCCCTTAGGAAGTTCAACCAGTGTCCAAACCTCGAGTTTTTCAAATTGATTTAACTCTTCGTGCATAGCATCTACCCAGTTGGGCTCATTCAAAGCCATTTCAACGTTCTTTAGCTCTCTTTGAGAGATAAAGCAAGAATAGAGGCATTGATTAACATCTCCACTCTGGCTTCTTGTTCTAACCCCGTCACCTAGCTGGCCAATGACATTCCTGATCGGATGATTGCGTTGAATGCGTGAAGGTATCTCCTGGTTGATGTCATTGAGTGAAACTGGAAGATTGTGAATGTTAATAGCTCCATCACTTTCTGAATGTTCCACTTCAGATGAACCGGTCTCATTAGTGGGATCTGCTACAAACTCATTTGCGATTTGCTCAGGAAAGAGAAGTTCCATAAAAGTTTGAGTAACAGCGGAAGCATCTTTGGACATGAACTCTCTTTCATTAGGAGTTAGAGGTGTAGCATCAGCATCTGGAGCATTTAGTTGACTTGGAGATTCTGGACAAATAATTGGAACATATGATTCCTCTATCGGCAGTCTGTAAACAACTTCTTCGTCTTCATCTTCATGTACAGTCTTCGAATCAGAAGGAGAACCAGATAGACCATCTGACCACACATTGAACGATTTGAACAATGATGTGTAGTCAAATAGCTAATCAGGACCCACCCTAGCATCCGTTTCATTCTCCTCCAGCCAGCGCACATCGAAGGATTCTACAATTTTCTTTGTTCTTTTGTTGTAGACCTGGTACGCAGTGCGAGCAGCATACCCCACAAAATAGCAGTCATTAGCTTTGCAATTAAACTTCGGGTTGGATTCCAGGTGAAGGGTACAAGGGCAACCAAATATACGGAAATGGCTGACAGATGGATTGTGACCATATAGAATTTTGTATGGAGTCTTCATTTGGGCTTTGTTGATCAAAACACGATTCTGAACATAAAAAGCGATGTTGATCGCCTCAGCCCAAAAGAAAACAGGTAATTTGGAGTCACACAGAATCGTCCTTGCAACGTCTTACAGCGTTCGATTCCTTTGTTCTGCAACACCGTTCTGTTGAGGCGTGCAAACGGAACTATATTGACGCACAATTCTCTTTTCTGTGCAAAAGTAATCAAGAACCGCGTTCTTGAATTCTGTTCCATTATCAGTACGAAGCGCCTTCACCCGATTATTGGTTTGGTTTTCAATCATTACGATGAACTTCTTGATCAGATCAGACACCCCAGCTTTGTTGGATAAGAAGAAAACCCACGTGAAACACGAGAAGTCATCGATAACAACAAGGCAATAAGAATTCCTGTTGATGCTTAGGACTTTGACCAGACCAAATAGATCCATGTGCAACAATTGGAGCACATGGCTGATTGAATTTATTTGTTTTGGCAAGTGTGGTTTCCTATGATGCTTTCCTTGGGCACATGACACACACTTTTCAAATGTTATAAAGTCTCTAAAAGGCAGGCCACACACCATTTCATTTTTAGCAAGACGATTCAGATTCTTGGCGTTCGCATGACCGAGTCGTCACTGCCACATCATAGCATTTTGTTATGAGACTTTTGAAAAGAGGCAGGTGACTTGCTCAGGAATGTTGTGTGACAACCATCAAATTCTGGTCAATTCAAAGTCAAATAAAGTCAACAAGTCAAACCGGTCAACCCAACTAACCCTTGTGTACTAGGGCTCACGTTATATATTTACTAAACAACTCGCTATTCTAATGAGAGATCATAAATCGAAAAGTACGTACATCTAGATCTCCTTAACCTAAAACTATGGTAAGTGTCGAGCCAAACCAATAAAACAATGTTGCATACTCATCGGGAGTGTGTGAGATCCTTAAACAAGGCTTAACGGGGTTTACGGACCTTGCGTTGCGAAGCCGGACACTCAAAAAGGTCACAAATGAAACCTCTCTCAATCGTTTTCACTCTATCTCCTCTTATCGAGAATCTCTCCCAAATCTCTCTAAGTATGTGGTATCTCTCCCCAATATCTCTTTGTATTTGAAATCTCTCCAAGAATGTCAAATCTCTCCCAAATCTCTCTAAGTATGTGAAATCTCTCTCAAATATCTCTTTGTATGAGAAATCTCTCCAAGAATATCAAATCTCTCCCAAATCTCTCCAAGTAAGTGAAATCTCTCTCAAATATCTCTTTGTATGAGAAATCTCTCCAAGAATGTCAAATCTCTCCCAAATCTTTCCAAGTATGTGAAATCTCTCCCAAATATCTCTTTGTATGAGAAATCTCTCCAAGAATGTCAAATCTCTCCCAAATCTCTCCAAGTATGTGAAATCTCTCCCAAATCTCTCTCAAAAGTTTACGTAACTTTTTGAAGTCATTTGGGTCATTTCGACCCTTAACCGGGTCAAAAACGGCTTGAAACGGGGTAAAAACGAGTAAAATAGGCTTGAGCACCTGAAACCCCTCTTAAGGACCCGAAACCCCTTTTAGGGCCGAAAGTCCTCTTAGAACCGAAGGTCCCTATAGGGACCGAACCTGCTAAGAACCGAAGCTGGAAGAACCGAATCCTTCTGAGCCGAAAGCTGCGGAACCGAACCCGAAGGGTCCTCTCGGGCCCGAACCTCGCATAAGACCCGAACCCGAAGCCTCGGTCCATTTCGCCCATGATGCCTTCGGTCTATTTCGCTTCTGACTGTTTCGGACCGAGCCCTTCGCTTCCTGCTTACCTTCGCTTCGCGCCTAGCATCAGGAGGACCGAACCTCGGCCTAGGACCGAGAGGCCTCGCTAGAAGTCCATTTCTTTCCGGTTTTCGAGTAGTTTTGCATTTTAGCTTCGTTTTTAATTATTTTAACGCACGATTTTCTCCCAGAACTTTATTTTAACATATACGGACCCATAATTAATTATTTATCATGTTTTTAAGGACAAAACCTTATCCAAAAAGAGTGGGTGAAGTACAAGAGGTAGAGTGTTGACTTTCCTTTATTCTATGACACAAGCAACCACCATACCCACTCCATGACTAACCCACACTCCTCCCCACCATACCTTGTCACTTCCTTATCCTTTTTACCTCTCTAACAAGTTATTTCCACGTTCATAGAGCTGGATATTCATCCTCTCCTCATTCTCACACACTTGCTCTCATTTCACCAAAAATCAAACACAACTTTTCTCTCAAACTTTTTCTCTCTATTTCAAGACTCTAAGGCTTATTTTCAAGCTTTATTCTTCTCTTGGTAAGTATAATTCATCCTCCTTGTGATTATTACACCTCATTCTACTCAAATCATTGATTTCTTACACAAACATCATCACATTCTTGTTAGATCTTCGAACCGTCAAGTGATTCTTCAAGTGTTCTTGCGTTGAACACTTCTTCTCTCCATTATCCATCTTCTGAAATCACTCA
The DNA here is from genome assembly GCF_051521515.1 of Lactuca serriola. Classification (NCBI taxonomy): domain Eukaryota; kingdom Viridiplantae; phylum Streptophyta; class Magnoliopsida; order Asterales; family Asteraceae; genus Lactuca; species Lactuca serriola. The sequence continues at coordinate 188,778,483 of NC_136411.1, forward strand.
AGGTGAGTTCATACCCCTACATTTTCATGTTTTCTCAAGTTTTTAGGGGGGGGGGGGGGAATACAAGTTAAAACACCAAGAACATAACTACACTTTCCTTTTAGCCTTCATCAGAAAAGTTCAACTCCATTCACGGACTGTTTTGGACAACTTAAACATTTTAGTTTTCAAAACTATTTTAGGTGCAAGCAGTTTCACTTCTTAGCTTTAAAATGAATACTTGCACATCTCCATACGATTTTTCTACAATTTATGGTGATTTTTACAAAACTGTCTATCATTTCAAACATCAATCCGGACCAGTCTGCGATTATGGACTTTTTCACACAAGTAAGAGATCATTAAAATTTATAATAAAAATTATGAACAAACTAGACTCATTTTCCAAACTCTTAGAATTTATGGATTCTGATTTGCACCTTTAGTTATTTTTCTATGAATTTTCTAAAAGCAGAATAGAAATGGAAATACTAGAATAATGTTTTCAATTTCATATACACCTCGTAACTTGTTGAGCAAGGTGTGTACCTTCATGTGATGATATGTTATTACCATATATGTCATCTTGTCTTATTATATAGACATACATCAGAAAAAAAATGGATTCTTACCTCCATAAGTATGGTAAATATATAAATGATATTACAAGGCTATATCCATTAAAATACAAACATTGGTAAACTATGACAAGTAAGGCTTATGCTCACTACCCAAACAAATATTTGATAAACTATAATAGGTATAGTTTAGGGTTCTTTTACATAACAAACACATTATTAAAGGTGTTACACATACAAAAGAGTTATTACCACTATGAATAATTATGATAAACTATAATAAGTATAGTTAAGCCATTATACCCCCACAAACGAACATGCTAGTTATAATCGGTATAGTTATGGCATTCATATATTACAAACAAAGTGATAAACTATAATAGGTATAGTTTATGTTTCATCTACGCTACGAACTTAATTACAAGAAAAGGATTCACCATCACAACCACTTTTGATAAGCTATAATATGCATAGTTCATGTTCACTACCACTATCACTATTTGATGAACTATGATATGTATAGGTTATATTCACCATCACCCCACTTTTGATAAGCTATAATATGCATAGTTCATGTTCACTACCACTATCACTATTTGATGAACTATGATATGTATAGGTTATATTCACCATCACCACCACTTTTGGTAAACTATAATATGCGTAGTACATGTTCACTAGTCGCTATCACTATCCGATGAACTATGATATGTATAGTTTATGTTCACAGTCACTATTACTATTTCGTACACTACGCTAGGGTTTGGTTCCGGTTTTTGGATTTAAGTCCACATTCAATTTTCGCATTGTTAGTTTTCAGCTTTAATTTCTAAGTGTATATGCTAGAGTTATATAGAACCTAGTCATGATTGGCTTAGAATTGGTGGTTCCGCCTTATTTCCTGTTCCTCGTTTGGTTGTGGGCCTAGGGCAGACCCATTACATTCGTCGTTTTATCTAACTTTAATTTTATATAAATTATATACACAAGGAAATTATAGAAGGAATCTATAGGGAATTCTAGGGTGCACGATTTCATAACATAGAAACTTACATTTCACATTTTGAGGAAAAGTACCGGGTTTTCATATGAATGGCGTACATTCCAAAGTACCGGGTTCACATAGAATAGTTATTTTGGTATTAAAACTATATTTCATCTAGAATTGTTAGACTTCAACCATAATCGTTGAGCGTATATGCTTGAGTCATATAAGAATTTAGTCTTGATTGGCTTAGAATTGGTGGGGCTCGCCTCATCTCTTGTTCCTCGTTGGGTTGTGGACCTAGGGCAGACCCACTATATTCAACGTTTTATCTAACTTAAATCTTATATAACTTATATACGTTGGACGATTGTAGGGGAAATCTACGGGTCATTCTAGGGTTCATTAACGCATCATATAGAAATATTCTGTTCATACTTAACTAAGAAAATATTGGATTTTCTGGAAATCAAACTCTATCGATTTTATAAGGAAAATGGTTTCTACTCCAAACAAAACTCTTATGAACTCACCAACTTAATTTTTGACACTTTTTCAAAACTACTTGTATTCTCAGGAAATCAGTGAAACAGGAAAACTTCAGCGCTTTGAGGATGGGACGTTAAACCGTCAACAATTTATTTTTGTCATCATAATGTAATTGATTTTGAAACATGTAAACATATACTTTGGTGTAACTTTTTCAATTATATTTATGATGGTTGTATTTACTTTGAGCACTATTATACACGTTGTTGTGATACTGTACATGAAGTCCTCCACCCCCGGACGTTTCCGCCATCCTTGGTTTGGGGGTGTGACATGTTGCTATTCATGTCTATAATGTATGAATTTTCATCCCGCTTTGATTTAACAAGAATCCACTCATCCGGGATGACAATGCCAGGCTTTTAGATCAGACACTCTTTATAAGTAAAATGTGTTAAATAACCCTTGTCTCAAATCTGAGAGACACTCAACAAGCTATGCTTTAACTCGGGAGCATAGTTGATGTTCTCAAAACTCAACACTCCGTTCGTCACAGTTCCACTTTGTGTAATTTTTCCGCCTTCTCCGTCTGCAAAGGAAACGAATCCCTCGTTAAAGGTTTGAATGTCGTTCAATTGGGAGATGTCTCCTGTCATTTGCCGGGATCAGCCGTTGTCGACATACCAAGGTCTGACGACATTCCTCCTCAACTATCCCTGCAAATGAGCAAGATCATTTAGATTTGGGAACCCATGTTATTGCTTTCCTGGGTTGACCTTTTACGATCATAGACTTATCTTTTGAACCTTTTGATTTTGAATCATTATTCAAAGCACTCTCAGAGGACGACGATGATTGGTTGGAAATCAATTTGGGCGCCCACTGGTATTTAGGTTTCTTAAAAATCACGGGTGATTTCAAAGCATTTTTCTTTTCAGTTTGCTTTGAGCAGCGATATTTTTTACCAGAAGTGGCCGGAGATCCAGATCCACTCTTTGACAAAACCGATCTTGACTTAGTATTGATCGACTTTGGCAAACTGTTTGTGACGTTGTTATTGAAAATCTGTTTGTTCTTTTGAAAAATTGCCCTTTTTTGTTTTGAATAGCCTTCCAATCGTCATTTCGAGGATGAGATCTCGAGGACTTTCTAGTTAAAGACCTTCCTCAAGATTCATTCTCTCCTCTTTGAGACAAAAAATGCACAAATGCTCTATTTGAACAATTTGTAGCAATGTGAGCGACAGTACCATAGTTAAAACAAATCTGCTTATTATTGTAACTATTACTGCCTTTGTCTGATTTGCTTTCTTTACTGACACCCTTACTTTTTCCACAAGAACATGTGCAAGAATCAGATTGAGTGATAGGTGAGGGTGAATCCGATTCTGTGATTGGTGGTATGGATGTGCTTGAAACAGGAACATCAGGATTATCAAACAAATCATCAAATATGTCAAGGAAATTTAAATCAACATTATCTGAAGCAGGAGTATCACAAGATGTATCATTAATTTTAACATCAGAAACAAAATACTTATCATTTGAAACAGAAAAAAATTCAAAAACTTTTTCATTTTTAGAATCACATCCTTCAGCCTCTTACTTTGATTGAATTAGGGATTGATCTGCATGGGAAGTAGAAACATCCTTCAGAAACGTTTTCATTTTTAGGAGGCACTTTGTCATATCCTAAACCCTTTTGCTGATTTTCTTTGAATTTCAAATTATGCTTTATCATAGACGCAACTACTTCACTTGACACATCATATTTTCTGAAATTAAAATCTGCATTTTCAAACTTGTTTTTCAATGTGTCAAGCTCAACAGTTGCCTCAGCAAGTTGTTCAGTTACATATCTATAACATGCACTTTTATTGCTACATTTTGCCTGAAGTTTTCTAAAATCTTTGGTTTTTGCTTCTAATTCAGCCTGCAGGGATTTATGTCCTTTCCTAAGTTGATACCTTTCATATTTCAAGTCCTCGTTCTCTCTTCATAATAATTCTATATGCTCAAGAAGATTTTTAACTTTATCAATACGTATTTGAGAACAAGAAGAATGACTTACCACTTTCTTTTTAGGTTCGGAAGTAGAAGATACCATAAAGACAAACTGTAACTCCATCATCTCTTCTTCAGGATCAACTTCAACTTCTTCCACATGATTATCATTGATTTGAGCCAAATGAGCATTTTCAGGTCTTGAAATATTCATTTCCTGAATCTATTTCTCCCAGTCAAATGACTGAGCAACCACTGCCAGATTTGCAGTCTCACTGTTGATTGCAACATTTCCACGACTATTTCCCAATGGAACCATTGTTTGATCACTATTGACCCTTCTGTCTGGTTTAGGAGACTCATGAGCAAAGTGACCCGGCTCGTGACAATTGTAGCAACCCAGATTTCCCTTGTTAAACCCTACCTTCTTATCTGCATTCATTCCCCAATTATTCTTTCCCATGTTCTTAGCAAATTGCTTTGCCCTGAACACTGCCATTTCTATCTAACATGTAATATCCATTTCTTCCATGTCCTCTGGATGAATTTGATCCAGATCAGCAAAAGTGAGTTGAGGTGGAAGCTCTCCAATTACAAAAGTATTGTAGCAATTGACAAGTCCAATGGCAAGATCTAAGTTTTGATCGTTTTCTTTGGAATTTGGAGCAGGGACCTTAACTGGTGCATTGGAGGAGGAAATAGCTTGTGGAACAACGAAGGACTGACTTTGTGGGTGAGACATAGATGAAGTGAAGGAGGGAAAAGCATTATTTGAAGTGAAGGAGGGAAACAGTTTGTGGAACAACAAATGGTGTAACTGATGGAGTGATAAAGGTTTGAATATTAGGTTGTTAAACAACAAAAGCTTGACTTGGAGAGGAAGTGAAGGAGGGAAAAGCATTATTTGAAGAAATCCCAAGATTTGCAGTCGAGTAGGAATTCACATGATTAATCTCTTGTTGTTTATCATCAAGATCACAGACTTTGATGATTTCCATTGTTTCAACAAGACTGAGACGATTGAGATATTTTGTCTTCTTGATGACAGCCACATTCATATACCACGACTTCGGAGGTGAATTCAGCAACTTTTTGTTTATCTCTGATCTAGTCAAGTAAATCTCAGCTATGCTCGTCTCAGTAGTGAGTGCAGTAAATCGCTGCAACTGAGCTTCCAGGGTTTCCCCAGGGACATAATTGAACATATTGAACTTCTGTCTTAACATGTGCTGACGGCTCTCTTTCATATCTTCATTTCCCTCGTAGACCTCAATCAAAGCTTCCTACAGAGCTTTGGATGAAGTTGTTGGATTAGTGTCTAAGGCTGTAACTATATTTGGTAACTACTTGACCCGATTGTGCATGGTCCTTTTGGGTTGCCTTCACCATAGCAACTTGACAGGGTGATTTAGAGAGAAGACATATTATAATTAATATATTATAAGAATAATATATTAAAATAATAATATTATTTGATTAATATAAGTCATAAGTTAATTAGGAATTAATTTGGTGACTTAAAGAGATTAATTGAATAAAGGAGTATAAACTGTCAAATGTATGAAAGTTGTATTTTGAGCTGATAATCCTTATGGATATAGGGTTGGACGATTTTAGGGATACGGATCACCTAGAAATCGTCCAAGGGCTTATCCAGGAAGGGATTTGGATTGCTTTGAGGCTAAGTTATCCAATTAGGGTTTAAGGGTGAAACCCTAGGAGCTCACAGTATAAATAGACCCATAGGGTTGAGGAAATCGGCCACCATTTTTTTTTGGAGAAACCCTAGAGCCGATTTCCCTCTTCCTCATATCTCTCAAGTCACCTTCTTGCTAGTTGGTGTTTGTAAGCCATTAGAGGAGTGACATTTGTGACTCTTAGCTCCAAGAAGAAGAAGGTTTCAAGCAAGTAACTCAAGGTATTATTCTAGATCTCTTTTCATATGTTTTGTTCTTAGATCTAGCCATGAAAGTCTTGGAATTATTGCATGTTCAATTAGTGAAACCTAGATCCAAGATATAGGGTTGTATGTGCACATAGGTAAAGTTCTTATGTCCAAAACCCATTAGAAGTGTATTCTCTGAATCATTGAGCAATATCGGGGGATAGAGCCATAGTCAAAGTAGCCAATGCGCTTTCCTGTTCTTCAACCATTTCGAAATACTCATTAGTGTAATCAGCATACAATTTGTCAATCACTTGTCCATTTGGAAGATTAAGAGTGACTCTGACTGGTCCTTTTAGAATGCTTCACCAAACCATAAAATCTTTCATTTTGATGTATTTCTCAATTCGATACCTCCATTTTTGAAATCCTTCAGTGGATAACAACCGAGGAATTCGAGTGGTGGTTCCCATTATGGTGTCCAATTCTTGATGAGCTGATGAGATGTGGGAGTCCATTCTTGCTGGCTTTTTAGAAATAAACAGATCGAAAAAAATCAAGAAAGATGCTTAAAATTAAGACGCTCAATCTGCTAGGGAGTTTGCGACCGCAAACTCAATCGTACACACTCACAACCGCACACTAAGCCGTACACGCTCCAACCGTACACACTGAGCCGCACACTCAGCTGCACACTCAGCCGTACACACAACCGTACACTCAACCGTACACTCAGTCAACCACACACCTTCAATCTCAGTCGTACACCTTCAACATTCAACCGCACACCTACAACCTCAGTTGTACACCTTCAACCTCTCAACCGCACACCTTCAACCGAACACTCAAAAGTCCAATTGAAACTGATTAGGCTCTGATACCAATTGTAAGTTCCCAAATTTAGGATCTTAATTAGTGTAGTGGTGTTGATTATGATGGCATGTGCGGAATTAGAAAAGATCTAGTGATTCATCATACAAATTCAAGAACACATGGAGTAAATAAATCTTTTTAAGCTCTTATTAGATCTAGAAAGATAATATTAATGGGTTTGTATACAATTTCTCTCTCTAGTCTAACACTCCAAAATGGACTCTTACATTCTTACATAATGGGAGTCACTCACTTCCTATTTATAGGAAAAGACTCAACCCATTTACACATATAAAGAGGAAAGCCTAAAACATTACATCCAAGCATGACTTTGCACCATAACATTCTCCCCCTCAAAGTTAGGATTGGATGTCCGGCTTCAATCGCCAACGAGCTAGCGCGATCAAGACCAAACTCCCCCTCGAAGTAACACCGGTCTTCAAATCGGCAAATGAATATTCGACAAACCCGAGAAGCTTCGAATACCCATCATTCTCCCCCTTTTTATAATCAAAAAATGATTATAAAACCCACTAAGGATGAGAAGCGCCCGAGGAACAGACTTCACAATACTCCCCCTTGATGTGTACCAAAAATGAATCACCAAAAATCTTGCACGGAAAAACAATCACCAAAAAGCCACAAAAAATTTCCAATTTATGAAATTTTTTGACTTTTTGGGTGAAAGTTGCAAGATTTTTCAAAATCCGGGTAGAAATTGTCACTTTCTGAAACTTTCAGAGACCCGTTGCGCCAAAAACAGTCAAATATGCGAAAATCTAGCCCATTTGCGAAACTGGGCATAAAGTGTAAATTCGTACAAACTGAAGGGACCAGAACTGAAAATTCTGCATTTTTTCAGCTTATATTTCCCATTTGCGAAGTTGGGTATAAACTGTCATTTCGTGAAAAGATCAGGGGTTCAAACTGAAACTCTTTGCTTTCTTCTTCCCCAATTCACGTTATACTGTAAAAACTTCGTATCTTAATACTTCACACGTTACCTACTTCGCATGTGAAACATGAATGCGAATCATGGAGGAAAATACTTCGCATCTTTATCCCAAGTAACCAAATGCGAAATTGATATTGAGACCCATATGCGAACTCAATTTTGATTTCTATAACCAAATGCGAAGTGATGTTGGAAACCCAGATGCGAACCACAAAATTTCATATCTTCACAGATTGCGAACTAACTTCTGTTTGTCTTCCAAATTGGTACTGGATGTGAACTATTTTGAAACACAGATGCGAACTCAATTGAGACCAGATGCGAAATCGCTTTTTATACACTCAAATGCGAAAATCCAAACTCAATCATCTGTTACCAGTGTCGACTTCAAAATCTTGAGACCCTTCGCAATATCAAAATCAAAATACCAGTCGATATCCAAACCAACATACGACATCCCAATAACAAATCCAGACTCCAAACTTTCGAAATCGATTTCATCGGCCTTCCAAGTTTGTTCCTGAACTTTGATTCGCAACTCCAAAATCATCAATCAAAGTTACAACTATCGACCATCGATTCTTTGTTTTTCATTTACCAACCCAAAATTGATCACCAAAATCAGTTAATATTAACAATCAACAACTATTCGCTTTGAAATCAAAAGCGCAATTCCAGCCTTCGCTTTTTGATGATCGATATCAATCGATTGAACGACTCAGCATATCCAAGTCAATATCAAATATCGAACTTATAACTCCAATCGAATTACCAAACATAAACATCATGTTGGTTTCGAAATCAAATACAAATCCGATTTATCTTCCTTTTCAATCAATTTCAATTTTGATTTGTCAAGAACATTGATTTTGACTTCAGAAAGTCAACTTGAATCAAATCAACAATATCGATAGCAAATTAGATTTCATGAAATTTCTTGACATGAATCAAATCATCAATTATTAAAATGATTCAATGAAATTGATAGAATGAAAAGAAATTGATTATAAGCAGATGCGTTATAGAAGAAACGATGAAGAACTGATACAATTGTACAATCATATAAAGCTGGTGTACAAGTCACATGACGAACCAAAATACGTAAAGAAGATCGATTTTAAGTTGAATCGATTCTAAATCAAGAACGACTCCATTCAAAATCAGATTATGATTCCAATAACAATTAGACTTCGATCGATTGAAGGAATCGATATTTATGAATGATGAATCCGATGACGCTTTATCAAGATGAACAGTAATAGATCGACTTTTTGGGCTTAAAATGATGAACAATGAACAGATTCATTGTCACAGAATGGGCTTGTATTCGAAATCAAATGTACAGAGAACAAATTTGTACATTGGGCTAAAAAAAATTATATGAACAGTGACAAACAAAGGAAATTGGACTTCAGTTTGGATCAAGAACAACAAACGAACTTTAAATTTGAGCTCAATTTTTGATCTAAACAAAAATAGATGGATCAATCAATGAGGTTGAAACGGATTTGATACAACGAGACAAATCGATCAAAAATGAAAAACGTAAAGTACGAATCAAAATCATGGATGTTTTGGAATCCATTTGAGAATTTGAGATACCTTTTTGACGAATCGAGATCCATTTTCAACGAACGAATCGAATTTGGAAGATCTTGGTTCTTTTGTCGGAATGAGAAAATCTCCAAATCGAACATTGTACCACCCACAATGCGAGATGTACAACTCGTTCTTCGTGTTCTTCAATGATCCAAGAACATCTTCAAAAGAACCACCAACAAATTTGGGTTTTGACTTCAAATTGAATTCCATACTTGGAGATTGTTGCTTTGGAACCCAAATTTGCTTCACGGATTTTGGCTTCACAACATATGACGATTTTTGTGAGTAAACCCGCTTGTTTTTCCGATTCATCTTCTTCTTCTTTTTCTTTCTCATCTTTTTGCATCTTGAAGACTTGACTTTATGAACAAACCCACTTTCAACAACATGAACATTTTGAGTTTGAATCAAATCTTTTGGAGTTTGATACTTGTGATTTTCTTGGATCACCGGCTTCCGATAAGGAATCGTTCCTTCAAACGAATCACAAGAACACAAAATATCATCAGTTTGAACTCCAATTGAGCAAAAAACTTTTTCATCTTGAGAATCAACTTGAACTCCTTTTTCTTGAACATCAAGAACATCACATTGAACTCCATTGTTTTGAACTTCTTTTCCTTGAACATCATGAACATGATGAACATCATCAAGAACATGTTCTTGAGCTTCACGACAATTTGCATAATATTCAAGTCTATTTCTTCCCGGTTTACAATTAGCAAGAGGAATTCCTTTTATAACTTCACCATTCCTCTTATTTATTCGTCTTTCTTGATATGTTGTAATCAATCGATCAAACAAATCTTTGTTTTGATAAATTGGATAACCAATGTAATCTCCCTTTCTATCCCTTTCTCCATTTGACATAAGTGCATCTTCACTTTGCGATCCAACAGTCAAAAGATAAAGAATGCATTCAAAAGAAGTGTATACGTATAGAAAACTTTCATTTCGAACCAACCATTGCTCCATGATTACAAGAACTTGAAATTTTCTAGAGAGAGAAAGTAATTTTGAATGGGTTTTCTAGAAAGAGAAAGTGATACAAACACGTATTCTAGAGAGAGAAAGTCGAATTATGGATCAAATCAAAGAAAAATTCGACTTCTAGAACACAAAAACACTCTCTAAACACGAAGATCAATGAACAATAAATGAGTCACTAAATCAAAATCGCCATCAAGGATCAATTCTTGATGAAAATCAAGGACACCCGCTCTGATGCCAATTGTAGTGGTGTTGATTATGATGGGATGTGCGGAATTAGAAAAGATCTAGTGATTCATCATACAAATTCAAGAACACATGGAGTAAATAAATCTTTGTAAGCTCTTATTAGATCTAGAAAGATTATACAAATGGGTTTGTATACAATTTCTCTCTCTAGTCTAACACTCCAAAATGGACTCTTACATTCTTACATAATGGGAGTCACTCACTTCCTATTTATAGGAAAAGACTCAACCCATTTACACATACAAAGAGGAAAGCCTAAAACATTACATCCAAGCATGACTTTGCACCCTAACAATCAGTGATCAAATGATATTGCAAACAATTCAGAGTGTAGAAGTGAGTAGAAGAATAATCGAACCAAGCATGCACACATTTATATCACATAAATGTCAAATACACCTTGGGAAACATGCACATACGTCACCTGACACTAACACAGACACCTACTATTTATATCACCCCAGCAACACACCGGTGTATAGCCACACACGTGTGTGTGGCCGCACAAACATGTACGGCCGCACACAGCCATACAACAGTTACAACAACAACTACTAACACCAAAACCCTAACAAGTCCAATTAAAAGATAGATTCCTAGCCCAAAACCATAATATAATGACCTATCAATAACTATTCCTAGTGTTATGTTAAAGGCATCTGTGCATCACAGTGATGCCTTTACTAGGAATCATGTTCAGGTCTATTGCTCAATGCAGGTTGTTTAGAACTAGGCCCTTTAAGTGTATATAATTTCAAATCTCTCACAAGATTGTCTCTCATGAACCCATCCATTGAATTTTTATCTACTGAATGTTATTGTTTTATTAAGTCATTAAAGAAAATCACAATTCATGGTAATGAGAATGGATTATTTATATCTACATAATTTTAACAAAATTCATTTAATATTTGCATTATTTAATCTTCAATAATTAATACCATTTTAGTTTCCAAAAACATATTAGAATCACATATTACAACTCCAATCTAACCCAGCCATTATGCCAAGACCGCAACGCATGCATTTGTGTCTAAATTTTTTCCTAAAGACCTCCCATACTCCAAATACTCACAATCCTCATAAACACTTGCCCACTCATCCCGAACTATGCTCATTTTATGCAACCCTCCGAATCCATCCGCAGAAAACCTCTTACCATCAAGGTGTTTTTAATTGAGCAACCCAAGCATACATAATCTAGAATTACAACTTTTCGATACCACTATGGAGCTCTTTTGGAATTCTTCACTTCCTTTAATAATTTGATCTTTGATCTCTTTGAATTCACCACCTTTATTGTTTGATTTTCGGTATCTTCAACTTCTTGGATTTTCGGAATTTTGATCTTTTGATATTCACTTTGATTGCTCCAAAATTCTTACACTTCTCTTGTAATTCTCTCTCTTTTTTTTAACATGTACCTCTCTTTTTTCACTCAAATCCCTACATGCTTAAGTAGGGGCGCTCAATTTTAACCTTTATTGGCTAAAGATAACAATCTTCCTGGATACATTTCAGGTTTAGGCTGCTAAACATATTGCATCCCTCGGGCTGAGCAGGGTCGTGTTTTTGTCCCATGATTTCACTAGAATAAGGAAGCCACAAATGCACTAGAACGTATATAGGCTCAACTAAACATTTGGGTCTTCATGCAATTATCAACACAATTCTATCATGGAATCCTAATTACTTTTACCAAAATTTTCTAAATTAAATCCTAAGTAATACATTTGGTATGCAAAATTTTTAAAATTAGCCTAAATTAAGATTCTAAGTTTTCTATTTTATGTGACCAACCCCCTACCCCATACTTATTTTATGCAATGCCCTCATTGCATATTATGCATGATAAAAACATAAAAAGAAAATAAAGAGGGAATTGGAACAAACTCCCCTGGGATAGCAGTCGATAGATTGATCACTTCCTTTTCAGCTCCAATTCAATTGACTTTAGACATGGGAACAACTCATCCATGCCTTGGGTGTCAATTCTCGTGTGGGTAGCTCCAAATACGCGGAAAACAGTATAAGATCTTCAAAAAAATTAATATGGAAAGAATAGATAGTCAAGTGGTACTCTAATCAGCATCAAATTCGTAGCCCCTTCGACATGAAACCAAACGACTCGTCGAGTATATACAAGACTCGTCGAGTTACTTCGGGAAATCTTCGGATTTTTGAGAATTAAGGGTGACTCGTCGAGTCAGTTTAATGCACTCGACGAGTTGGTCACTGAATGAAAATATTAGCATTCTGCATCTGATCCAGCTTCCAATAAACTCTCTATACTTTCTATTCACTTCTAGACTCCCTTGCCAACATCTCTAAGGACCGGACTCAATACTTTAACTCTAATGCTCCTTCTTTCTTGACTCTCTTTCTCACTTTGATTCTATGATCTAAACCCTTTTGAAGTTAGCACTCCGAATCCAATTCTAAAAAATTGTCAAAGCATTCAAACATCAAAAGCAAGTTCTAAAAAAAATTAAACAAACCAAATAAAAACAAACATAAAAATAAAAAGATTGAAAATTGCTCAATAAAAATGCCAAGAACTCAATCCTCCTCCTCATCATCATCATCTAGCCCTGCTCCACTTCCTCCCGCACCACTTCTTCTTGCACATATCACCTCTTCCCATGATGGAATGTATGGAAAGTTACCACCATCAATGTGCGGAATGTTAAAGTGGTCGAAAATTCGTATATGTGATTGGTTGCTAAAATTCAAGCTCCGCGCCATCTGATCTTGTAGCCGCCTCATCTCCACATTGTACCAATCCATTGGTACTTCTTCATTGTCAACCGGAATCACCGGCGGCTCTTCCTCCACATCCCGCTCTCTTCTCGAACGAACCCTCCTCCCTGGTGCTTCGGTACCAACAACCGGATCATCATTCGGGATGGCATAATGGCCACCACCATAGTCTTCAATAATCCTCGCTCTCCGGAAAAGAATTGGATTGAATGGAGGTGTAGGGATCATCGTCATGAAGTTCCATGCACCGCGGTTCATCAACCCGAATGAGTTGGCTAACCGGGTGACAAACATCCCACCGTTGATTCGAGAAGTTTTGCGATCCTTGACCGCACCCTCCGAGAGATATGAAGCTAGACACCAAGGAATATTGCAAAAAACGCCGGGTGTAATAATGCTCCACAAATAGAAGACATCAAGGTTAGACACCTTGTCATCATCTTTCCTTTGGTTGATGGTGGATGAAATGAGATGATGGATGAGGCGGTGTGTTGGGATCGAATGCTCCCTTCCTGTGCCGACTTCGAAATATAGACCTTGTTACCAATTGTATTCCACCAGCCCACGCTCGTAACTCCTTCGGGAAACACCATATGGGTTTGTGCTAAAAAGGCCCGAAAGATGGCTGTTGAGACCAAGGGCTGATCATAAACCCCTAGTCGACAAGCAAGATCCACCACAGAGCATTGATGAAATTCTCCCCCAAGGCAGAAACTAAAGCTTGACGGGTGATAAGCATCCACTCCCCCGGTGAAAGATACCGTGGAGAAGAACTCCAAACACAGCTCTAAATAAACCGGCTCTTGAATACGGAAGACCCGGCTCCACCCGTCACAAATCATTGTTTCGCCTTCATGACGAAACTCATTTACAAGATAAGGAGCTAACTCCTCCTCATAGCGTACACTCTGCAACCAATCCCAATCTATCCGGTTGGGCACGTAGATCTCTTTCTTCTTGATGTCAACCAACTTCTTCTTCCACTTCCGCAATGTTGAAGCGGACTCGATTTGTGGGAAATTCAACCAAGGAAAGTCCCCTTGGTGGCCACTAGAACTTTGCCCCCTTCTGAACATGATTTTTGCAAAACAAAGACACAAAACCCAGAAACACAGAATATAATTAAAAAAAACGTCTCACATATGTTTCCCGACTCGACTCGGCGAGTCACACGAACTGCACGAGTCAGTCGGCGGGTCGATGGAAATTGGACCATGAAACCTGGAAATTTCGTCAAGGGTTTTGTCTAGGCACATATTATTAAGGTATTAAGGCCAGAATAAGCATTCAAAACAACATAATTCATGAAAAATCAAAACCCTAGAAATTTACTACTTTTCAAAAACAGGTTTTTTCATGCAATTTCTAGCATAGATGGCCTTATAATCATGTTCTTAACAGAAAACAAGAAGAAATTCATTACCTTTTGAGATGGTACTTGAAAGATTTGAAGAAAAATTGAAGAACAAAGATGAATGCTTGAGAGAGAGATGAGAGAGAGGCGCACGGCGAGTGTATGTGTGAAAAGAAAACTGATTCAGTAGGGTTAAAACCCTAGTTACCGGTTGTAAAAGTAATTTCAAAATTATTTTTTTCTGTAAATAATACCGACTCGTCGAGTCGGGGTCAGACCCGGCGAGTCTGGTCGTGATGTCAAACTTTTCTGAAATCCATATACACTCGTCGAGTCGTGGTAAGACTCGACGAGTCTTTTGCAAAAATTCATAAAAAATTTTCATTTATCTAAAAAAAATCATTTCACCCCACACTTAGCCCATGCATACTCTCAAGCAGACATGTTCGACAAATTGGAGAATTAACAATCTAAAAACGAAGGAAAAATTTCAAACAAAACTAAAAAGTAAAAGAAAGCAAACTCTAAATAACGGGTTGCCTCCCGCCAAGCGCTTCTTTTTAAGGAGTCGTTAGCTGGACTCCTTCCCGTCTACGTCTCGTCATCTTCCAGCATCGGGAATGCACGCCTAGTCTTTTGTGGTTTGTACTTTGTTTTGTAAGCGTGAATCTTCTTCTTTTAAGCCCTTTTCAATGCATCTCTTTTCTTTTTCACAGCATCATCCTCAGCTGCTTGGGCTTCCCTTTTCCTCTTTTTCTTCTTTCCCTCATTCTTTTTCACCTTCTCTTGCACCTCCTTCTCTTTAAATTTAATTACTTCATATTTCGTGATGGTTCGTGCTTTAGGTTTAGTAGTGAATGGTTGATCAGCTTCCACCCTCCTTTCCTTTGTCTCTTCATCCTTTCCTGTGCTCAACCCATCTTCAAACGGAATTGTATCAAGACATGCTACATCGGCGTATTGAACTTTCATTCCCATTCCTCCTTCTGCTGTTTGTTCTTCTAAAGAATCATGAATAATATCTAAATCCAAGGTATGTGAAGAACTAGTAACAAACAGATCTAAGTCGGCCAAGTCTTTGTCAATTTCGACTGGACTCGTCGAGTCCATTCAAATGACTCGGCGAGTCTAATCGGGTTCCATTAATTCTCAGGTGTTTTCTGAGTTGGCTCCTTCCAGTAGCTTTTCTAACTCCTCTAAGTCCTTGTTAACATCTCCATCTTCTTCAGAGTGTATCAAAAACTTGGTTGGATCTTCTTTTAGCAAAAGTTCAAGCTCTTTTTGTAATATCTCATCATCCAATTGGATAAATGAGATGTCTTCATTCTTTTCCTCTTCTTGCTTGGCCTCTGGAATAGCTTTAAACATTACAGACTCATCACCCACCCTTAATGTCAATGTAGACTCACATATATCAATTAAAGCACACGTGGTGTTCAAGAATGATCTCCCCAAAATAATTGGAATTTCGGGGTCTTCTTCCATATCAACAACCACGAAGTCTACTGGGAAAATAAACTTGTCAACTTTTATAAGGAGATCCTCACAAACGCCTTGTGGATGAATTATCGTCTTGTCCGCCAAATGGATTTTCATATTCACCGGCCTTGGTTTTGGTAAATTCAACTTCTTAAATAATGAAAGAGGCATCAGATTGATGCTTGCTCCCGAATCAGCTAATGCTCGGGTGAAAACTTCATTACCAAATTGGCACGGAACCACAATATTTCCTGGATCACCCTTCTTTTCAGGTAGCTCATTCATCAATATTTCCGCGACTTCAGCTAAATCTTTCCTAGCAGCAAAAAGGCCCTTAAGCAAGTTGAAGTACTTACGTGTTTGGAGCATTGTTTCCACAAAATGGCACATTAACTTGTAAAGCATTAACATGCTTCATGAAGGTTCTATATGCTTCTACTTTTTCTGCAGGCATGGCTTTGGTTGGGTATGGCAGAGGAGGATTATAAGGCTTCAAAGAACTGACAGTTTTCTTATTTACACATGGACTCGTCGAGTCCAATAGAGTGACTTGGCGAGTCGGATCGGGTTTTGATGGGTCCGATTCTTCTACCTTTTCCGCCTTCTTCTTGGAGATTCTCAGTGCTTCTGTAAATGTTTCTTCACTGCTGGAGGTTATTACATTTACATTCTCCATTCTTGGATTGGGTTCAGTGTTACTTGGAAGTTGACCCGGTCTTCTATCATTCACTTGATGCACAAGCTGCCCCAGCTGTTTCTCAATGTTGAGAATTGATGCTTGCTGATTCCTTAGCATGTTTCTGGTCTCGTGTATGGCAGCATCGTGATCATTGTGTCTTTTTTCGGACGCGGCTATGAATCTAGTGAATAACTCTTCTAAATCGGCTTTCTTTTCTACCGGTTCTTCCTTTTGGTATAGTCCCCTCTCCTTCTGCTTGTATTTCTCCTCCTTTGCCTTCTTATACTCTTCGTATGGTAGCCATTCTTTCTTAGGTTTCCGCCAATTTTCATCATATCGATCGCCACTTGAATAGAAGACTTGAGCTCTCTTATTTCCATTCTCATCCAAATCACAATCCTTTGTGAGATGGGGCCCTATACAATTTTCGCATCCTACCCTAATAGCATGGATTGTTTGATCCATTTTTGTCATTCTTCGATCTAGACTATCAAGCTTAGCTATCACTGCCGCCATGCTATCATTTGCTGCGTTCATTACCCCCCGACTTACTTCATTTCTCGGATTGTGGTATTCTCTAGAGTGCTTAGAGAATTCTTCAATTAATTCTTTAATTACCGGGGGCGCCTTCTTTGTGAGCGGGCCTTGAGAATCAAGCAATTGCCTTGTGGTGACATTGACTCCATCATAGAAGATGGAAACCTCTTGTTGGCTATTAAGGTCATGGTGTGGGAAATTTCTAAGTAGGCTCTTGTACCTTTCCCAAGCTTCATAAAGAGATTCTCCGGGTTGTTGCTCGAAGTTGGCAATGGCTTTCTTTAGCTTGGCTATCTTGGAGGGCGGGCAGAAGTGGTCTATGAACTCTTCTTTCATCTTGGCCCATGTGGTGACCGATCCGGGAGGAAGTGACTTTAACCAATCTTTTGCAGCTCCTTTAAATGTGACAGGAAGCATGCGAAGAAGCTGGGTCTCGCGTGGAACATTCGGTACATTGAAGTAATCGGCCACATCATTCACCTCGTCCAAGTGCTTATAAGCGTCTTCGTGATCCTTCCCGTAAAAAGGAATCTCCTTGAGTTGGGCGAGAATATGGCCTTTTAGTTCGAAAGTAGCGGTCGCGGGAATTGCGGGTTGCACAAGTCCCGGCCCGGTGTCATCACGCATCCTTTTCTTCCATTCCCCCATGGGGACTTCATCAATGTTAGCCATTGTGATAGCTAAATCTTCTTCGGAATCGGTTTCGTGCTCGTAAGTATGCTCTTCTTCTTCCTCGGTCTCGTACTCGATATCTTCTTGAATTGGTTCTTCAATTGTCAATGAGGCACTGGATGCTCCGGATTTGCTGCTCTTTTTCTTGCTGAAAACGGACTTTAAGTTTTTGAGTGGTGATTTCTTTGAAGATGCGGATTCTCCAACGGCTTTGCCCTTGCTCTTCCTTAGCGCGGATTCCGGGTCTTCAAGAGGGGGGACCAGAGGTGTATCAGATCCTCGGGTCATGAAACAACTGTAAGCAAAGAAAAGAAACAAAACGCGTAAAAAGAACAAAAACGAAATAAAAAAATTAAAACTGAAACAGCGATGTACTCGCCGAGTCTGCTCGAATGCACTCGGCGAGTTCAAGGCAAAAAATTTCTAGTTATCCTAAAAATAGAATTTTATTGAAACTAATTCTACTTACTGAATTACTTTGTAAATAACTTTGTGTAAGATAAATCTCACACAAAGGATCGATTAAACTAGAATTTAATATTAATTTTAGAACCGTTCCCCGGCAACGGCGCCAAAAACTTGTTGTGTGCAAACTCACTTAGTTTTAAACCTACTTTTAATTATCAAATAACCCACAAAAGGCAGTGAACCTATCAATTGTGGTATAGCTAAATAAGCAGGGTATCGATCACAGGGAACGGCAAATTAAAACTAAAAACTAATTTTATCTAAGTTAATTAATAAGTAGGGGTTTTCTCTAGTTTTACAAGACTAGAAACTTACTAACTATTACTTAATTTAAGAACTAGAAAATAAAGACTTAACTAGATTCAATAATTGGAAAGAAACTTCTGTTTAGTTCAACTTGGTTGACTCTATGGTTGATTTCAAGGTAATGGTGCAATGGATTAATTCTTTCGTTGGTTACCGATTCAAGTGATTAGATTCGTATTCACTACCCTAATCCTTAGCAAATAAACTAACTTAAATAGTGACCAATTGTCTAATTTAATTCAATTCACTAGATTAATTATTTGGGTTAAGTTAGACTTGCAATAGTTAACTAAATTATTCTTTTAATCAACTTCTTGTTGATGGTCATCTTACAAGCTTGCACATGGATTTACTTAATTTTCTTATTAATTCTAGTTTCATATTCATTAATCCTAGACATATAGCATAGTGATCACATAGCATATGAGGTTAATAATTAATAGATGTTCATGCTAATCAATTATCTTCCTATTAACAGAAAATTAATTATTATTCACACACAAGGTTCTTTAGCAAGCTAAAATAACAAAATTCACCAACTTGGAATTAATCCTACCAATCAATCAAACCATATTGTCAACTTTGTATCCCCAAAAAAAAGTCTAAAAGTTTTAGCTCATAATTGAAGTAAATAACAGCAAACAAACAAAGTCAAATTGTTTAACCATAATGATAAAACAAAAGAATAAGTGGAATGATGAAATTTTGCCTCAATTACTCTCCGGAATTGAATTCTAGCTTCTTTCGTCGTCTTCTAGGGTTTCTCTGGCTTCTCAATCGTAGCAAAGCACTTCTGAATCGTTCCAGAACTCCTCCCCATTGATCTGTGGAGTTATCTATAAATATCTGAATCGACTCGTCGAGTCAGGTGGTGACTCGTCGAGTCCCTCTCACATTCCCCGTATTGTGATAACTCTCTGGGATCCCGAGTCATTATCTTCTCGATTCTTCGATTGGACTCGCCGAGTAGCCGTTCAGACTCGCCGAGTCAGTGCCATTTTTAGTGTTATTCTTCTTTATTTCATTTTCGATCTTCTAACTGTTTCTCCCGCTTCCTTTTGCTTCCGAGCTTCATCTTTGGACTGAAAATATAATTTAAACACTTTTAAGTATCTTTTGTCCATAATATGCAATAATTTGGCTAATAAATGAATAATAATGTATACTTAATATGAACCAATTATGCACATATCAGTCGTTATTAATTTTTTTTTATACAACCAATTTTTTTATTTTAAAACAATAACTTGTTACATTTTATGTCCATATTTTCTTCAAATTTATTTTAGCATGTGAAAAACTAATTTATCAACCATACATAATAATTGCATAAAAATAAGCCACACAAGCATGCATAAAACATATGTGCATAAACATAACAAACTAATGATATTTTTGTGATCCAACACAAATGTTGCCAAGTCCATTTCTAAAGGGTCATTTAAATGGACCAAAAAGCTTCTAGTAATGTTGTTGTAGAATCTCCCACTTGATAAAACACCCATTTCTTGAAAAAGGTTGAAAAAACTTCTTGAAAGTAATAATACAGCAACATGTAATACTTTTTAGAAAAGGTGAAAGAAAAGGTTGCATTAGGTTGAACAACTCCAAGGGAATATGCCAACATCATGAACTTATGCAACAGTTTGTAGAAAGGTTGCCTTTTTCCCTGCACACCTCATAGTTGCAAAATCGTCTTTTTATCTTCAAAAAATGGCTTCATCTTTATTTCTTGTTACATTTTTATACCAATAAATTATTTCTAAAAACCTAATATATTCCATACAAAAATAAACCAAGAAAACTAATCTATTAAATTTATTACATACCATATAAATAAATAAATTATTGCAACCATCTTTTAACAAAACAGTAAACACAAAAACAAAAAGGTCATTGACTAGTTTATGCACATCATACTTATCAACATACACATTAAACAACATTTGTTTTTCTAAGATAACTTTAAACACAAAATATGCATGATCTCACACCCCAAAACCAAGAACGGCGGAAACGTTCTGGGGCGGAGGACGTCATGTATAGTATCACAACACAGTAAATGTAAATAAGCAAACAACATCATCCATTGCATTAAATATATAATTTTAATACAAGCGTGTTCTGTACAGTTTTAGACACCAAAAAAATATAATGTAAATCAAAATAATAAGTTGAGTCTTGAATGCGCTCCATCTTCTCAAAAGCTGGCCTCGGTACCTGTCTACTGATGACCTGAGAATACAAGTTATTTTGAAAGAGTTTATCAGCATTAAGCTGGTGAGTTCATAAGTATTTTAGTGTCGGTGTTTGTTATCAAAAACGTTTGAACGTGTCTCAAGTATAAGTTGTAAAATGTAAGCAATTGTTTGTAAGTGTTTGTAAGCGTTTGAATTTCTCAGAAAAACCTATATTTTCTATTAAAGTAGCCTTCTACCAAGGCTTAACTGTTTTGTATGCTCGTTTGTTGTAAAAGTCTGTAATTTCCCAAGTGTAACTATCATTTAACAAATATAGTTTGTACATTAATGTTTAAGTGAAATAATCACTAAAAATATGTAATGGGTAAATCATTGTAGTACTGTAGTTTTGTATTATAGGAACTACTGTTGTACTAACTACCTTAAACCGGATTTATATTAAGGAATTATGTGATAAATTGCACCATACTATAGACTGGTAACATCGAGAACGTATAGTCGAAAAATAAGGTATGACGTTTGGCACCCGCAGACCTGCCGGTCCTGCTGTAGCTAGCAGCAAGGTGTAGGATAGTCAATCTAGTATAGATCTATACGTAAACTCACGCTCTCCCTTCAAGAGACTCTGGCTACAACTCGGATCATGACAATTAAGGCACGCTCCCATACAGTGGATCACAATTGTTAACGTATTCTTGTATATGTAATGTAATGAACTGTTCTAATATAGTTGTATATGTTCTCTTTCTAGTATAGTAGTATATGTTCTCGTAGTAATGTAATGTATATATTCTCATAGTAATGTAATGCATTGACTCATGAATGAACGGACTCATTGATCTAGAAATTGTAGTAGTATGATCCTTTGTTACCCCGATGGTAACTTACTGATGATGTACTGATAAGTATGAATAAAGGAGTACTTTTATGTCTATATATGTACATTTGATATATAATTAATATTGAAACGACCTTCGGAGGGCTACCCGAAATCCCACCAGACCACATCTCAAGCGTGAAAAGGAAATAGGGCGAATGGCCTTCCTAAGCCCTTTAAACATTGCTTATATATCTATACATATATGGGCATGCAATTTATAAGAAGTATAACAAAGTTTAAATAAAATTATTTGATAAGTAAAATAGTTTGTAAAACATTTTGAAGTAAAACAGTTTGATAAACAGTTTGAACAGTGATAAAATCATTGGTTTTCTAGTTATTAATCACATGTGATTTAATGTAATCACATGTGATTGATGCAATAACTACAAACATTTAAGTTGTATTCCCCCCCATAGAAGTATTTAAAACATTGAAAAGTACTTCAAAGGTTAATTAAAGGGGTATGAACTCACTTGTGGTGAGTGGTTTGGATTGTAGTGTCGGATACCGTGCTAGGTGGCAAACGGAGACTTGTTCACACGCACGAGCCTAGTTATCACATAATGAGCATATATATAACTAATTAGCCAAATAATAACTTAATGAAATAAGTTGGGACACTTAGGAACATGTAAACACTTTGTATAAGTGTTATAGGTCCTAATGGTTGCATCTAAGTTGTTATGGCACAAGGCTAAAGGGGTTTAATGTACCAAAGGACCTTGTATAAGAATTTACTACCCAATAAACCCCACCCAAGGAGTTTACAGTCGTAAACCCTTGAGTTTACGGCCGTGAACTCCAATCTTGGTGGTTTTGGGTGTTTTGAGGTGCTAATTGATTTCTAGAATAAGCCTAGCTTGGTGGTTTAATCATGTGGGTAGTTTAGGGCATAGGTAATACTCCTTTGAGGAGTTTACGGCCAAAAGACCATATCCCTTAGAGTTTACGGCTATAAACTCTCATGGGTTGGATGTTTTAATTCTTTCAAGTCTCTTGCACAAGTAGGATAATTTCTAGGCTTTTGTTTAAGGCTAAGGGGGACCCTAGGTACACTTTGGTGCCCTTACTTGGTGTTTACGGCCCAAGAGCATTTCTTGGCCGTAAACTCCCTTTTAGGGGTGTTTTTGATGTGTTAATGTCCCCATATTAGTTAGAAGTAATTTAGGGTTAAAGTCTAAAGCCTTTGGGAGTGATTTGGGCACATTTAAGCCTATGAAATTGGTGTTTACGGTCCAAGAAACTCTTGGGCCGTAAACTCCTAAAGCTATGTGTTCTTGATTGATTTCTAGTCCCAAATGATCATACACATTATCCTAAACTAGTTACCTAACAAGGAAATGGGACTAGATAGCCTTAAAGCTCCATTTTGGAGTTTACTCCCCAAGAACGTTCTTGGGCGGTAAACTCCCGAATCACACATATATGACATACAGTCTATGTTAATAAGCATAAAACAAACATTATAACACAACTAGAGAAGTGTACTCACGATTTGGGATGAAAACCCGAAGATCCGCGAGAGAGAAAATGGCTTTTCTCTAGTTGGAAATGTGAATAATGAATGAATTTAGTTCAGAAATCTATTTATAGTCCTGAAGTATTTTTTGCAGAAAATATTTTTATTCTGGAATTGGACTCTAACATTATGAAGTTTTGAAATGCTCAAGTTTGACAAACCCATGAGCATCCACTCTCCTGATATCTCCTTAAACGTAAACCCTAATGTACACAAACTTATTCGGAAAAGTCTGAAATTCATTGAAACTGGACTAGCTTCTATTGAATAGATAATGTTCGTACAAAATGGAAATTTCGGGTTGTCACATCATCCCCCCGTTAGAAGGAATTTCGTCCCGAAATTAGAATTTAAGCAAACAAGAAGTTACAAACAATTAAGCGAAAAGATGAGGGTATTTCAGTTTCATCTGATCCTCGCGTTCCCAATTGAATTCCGGTCCTCGCTTGGCGTTCCAGCGAACCTTCACGATAGGGATACGGCTTTGCTTCGTCTGCTTGACCTCACGGTCCATGATTTCTACTGGTTCTTCCACGAAGTTGAGGCTCTCGTTGATCTCGATCTCGTCGAGTGGAATTACAAGAGTCTCGTCGGACAGACACTTTTTCAAGTTAGATACGTGGAATGTAGAATGTACGTTACGAAGTGCGTCGGGTAGGTCGAGTTTGTAAGCTACGGGGCTGACTCTTGCAAGAATCTCGAAAGGCCCTATGTACCTCGGATTAAGCTTCCCACGCATGCCGAAGCGTATCAAGCCCTTCCAGGGTGAGACTTTGAGAAGGACTCGGTCTCCCACCTGAAATTCCAAAGGTTTCCTCCGTTTATCAACGTAGCTCTTCTGTCGGTCTCTATAGGCTTTTAATCGTTCATGGATCTGAACGATTTTCTCTGTCGTTTCCCGGATGATCTCCAGACCGGTGAGAGTACTGTCGGAAGCTTGCCCCGTGGCTAATTGGGTATCACCCACCTCAGCCCAGCACAGAGGAGATCTGCACTTTCGGCCGTAGAGAGCTTCAAATGGAGCAGCCTTGATGCTCGTGTGATAACTGTTATTATAGGAAAACTCGACAAGGGGTAAATGAGTATCCCATGCCTTTCCAAAGTCAATCACACAGGCTCGCAACATATCTTCCAGTGTTTGGATGGTCCTCTCACTTTGTCCGTCGGTCTGTGGATGGTAGGCTATGCTCATGTCCAGCCTTGTTCCTAAGGAATGTTGTAGTGATTGCCAGAATCTTGAGGTGAACCTACTATCTCTATCGGAGATAATGGACATAGGCACCCCATGTAGCCGTACGATTTCCCTAATGTATGTTCTCGTAAGTTTCTCCATCTTGTTAGTTTCTTTGATAGGCAGGAAGTGTGCAGACTTGGTCAATCTATCGACGATGACCCATATGGTATCAAGTCCACCCGTTGTCTTGGGCAACTTGGTTATGAAATCCATAGTGATCCGCTCCCACTTCCATTCTGGAATCTCTGGTTGTTGCAGTAAACCAGAGGGCTTCTGGTACTCGACATTAACCTTTGCGCAAGTAAGGCATTTACTTACGAAGGTAGCAATCTCTGTTTTCATATTAGGCCACCAGTATAGCTTTTTAAGATCCAGATACATCTTATCTGAACCTGGGTGGACGGAATACCGAGTGTTGTGCGCCTCGATCATGACCAAGTCTCGGAAACCACCGTGTTTCGGTGTCGAGATCAAGTTCATGAAATATAAGGCTCCGTCACCCTTGGCTTCTAAATTTTTGTCCATTCCTCTAAGGGATTCACTCGTCACATTTTCAGGTTTCATGGCTTCAAGTTGGGCCGCCTGAATTTGCTTAGACAAGTGTGAATGGATGGTTATTGACAATGACTTGACTTTGCGACCAGAATATTCCTTCCGACTTAGGGCGTCTGCTACTACATTGGCTTTACCCGGATGATAACGAATATCGCATTCGTAGTCACTGAGTAGCTCGACCCACCGTCGTTGTCTCATGTTGAGCTCCTTCTGATCGAAAATGTGTTGTAAACTCTTGTGGTCGGTAAAGATAGTGCTTTTCGTTCCGTACAAGTAATGTCTCCAAATCTTCAGAGCAAACACCACTGCTCCTAGTTCGAGATCGTGGGTCGTGTAGTTAACCTCGTGTGTCTTCAACTGTCTGGAGGCATAGGCGATGACCTTACCTCGTTGCATCAGAACACACCCGAGCCCTTGATTTGATGCATCGCAATAGACTACGAAGTCTTCTATCCCTTCGGGGAGGGATAGTATTGGCGCGGTGCACAAGACTCGTTTGAGCGTTTTGAACGCTCTCTCTTGTTTCTCTTCCCAGTCAAAGGCCACGCCTTTCTGGGTCAGGGTTGTAAGAGGTTTCGCTATTCGGGAGAAGTTCTGAATGAATCTGCGGTAGTAGCCAGCGAGGACTAGAAATTGACGAATTTCAGTAGGCGTCTTCGGTGCTGACCAGTTCTCAATGGCTTTAATTTTGGATGGGTCCACGTGGATTCCCTCTTCGCTTACCACGTGTCCTAAGAATTCGACCCTTCGGATCCAAAATTCACATTTCGAGAACTTCGCATAAAGTTTCTCCTTTCGTAATGTCCCTAGAACTTGTCGCAGGTGATCGCCATGTTCTTCCTTACTTCGGGAGTAGATCAGGATGTCGTCAATGAAAACGATGACGAACTGATCCAAGTAAGGTCGGCATACTCTATTCATCAAATCCATGAAGACTGCAGGCACATTGGTCAATCCGAATGGCATCACCACGAACTCGTAGTGTCCGTAACGAGTTCGGAAGGCTGTCTTCGGTACATCCTCCTCTAGTACTCGTAACTGGTGATATCCGGATCTCAGATCAATTTTGGAAAAATAGTTCGCCCCTTGCAGTTGGTCAAATAGATCGTCTATGCGAGGCAGAGGGTAACGATTCTTGACCGTCAGTTTGTTGAGTTCTCTGTAGTCTATACACATACGGAATGATCCGTCTTTCTTCTTAACGAACAAGACCGGTGCTCCCCAAGGTGAGAAACTTGGTCTTATAAAGCCCTTGCTAAGCAGTTCGTTAAGTTGACCAGAGAGTTCCTGCATCTCAGCTGGTGCTAAGTGGAAGGGCGACTTGGCTACTGGGGTAGCTCCTGGGACTAAGTCGATTCTGAACTCGACCTGTCGTTGCGGAGGTAATCCAGGTAGCTCTTCTGGGAAAATGTCGGGGAAGTCACTCACTACTGGGATGTTCTTTAGTTCTTTCGTTTCGAGGCTCGTGTCGACAACGTGAGCAAGGAATGCGTGGTATTCTTTACACAGATACTTTTGCGCTTGAATACTTGATATTATACGAAGACTCGCACCGGGTTTGTCGCCGTAGACTATAAGAGTTTCGTTAGATGGGAGGTTTAGACGGACTGCTTTCTCGTAGCACATGATGTCGGCACGATGAAGGCTTAACCATTCCATGCCAATGATAACGTCGAAGCTTTTAATTGAGACCGGCATGAGGTCGATTGGGAATGAATGGTTATCTAGAGTTAGGGTACAACCTAAGTAGATGCTATTCGTACTTTCAATTTTCCTATTAGCCATTTCTACTGTGAATTGTTCCTTAAGTGTGTGTGGTTGTTGTTTAAGCATGCGAGCAAATTTATGGTTTACGAAGCTTCGCTCCGCTCCACTATCGAACAGAATGCATGAATAGGAGTTATCGAGGAGGAACGTACCAGTCACCACTGTCGGGTCAGCAACTGCTTCCCCGTGGCCTATAGCTAGTACCCTCCCTACTCCTCCAGCATTCTTCGCTTTGGGGCAGTTCCTCCTAAAGTGGCCTGCTTCGCCACATCCATAGCAGGTCGGGCTCGCGCCAAATCCGGGGACTTGGGTGATCGGTTTTGCCAGGAACTTACAGAAATGGACGGTGTGTCCTTTCCTATGGCAGTTAGAGCACTGCATTTCATGGCAGGGACCATTGTGGTGGTAGTTTCATTTGTTGCACTTGGGCAAACTTCCAGCATACTGACCCACCAGAGCAGTAGTAGCAGCAGCAGCAGGGGTTATTGCGGCATGCACTACCACAATTTGCTGCTTTTTGGCAGCCCGTTTTGTCTTCTTCTTATCCTCCTAGAGTTTCCGCTTTGTGTCAGCGGGTTTGGAGGGTTCTGAGAAGGCTAGGTTTGTTGTGGTTGTAAGGGTTTTGACTCCATGGTCAATGAGTTGTTGTGCCAATCGTTTGGCACTGTCGAAGGTAGCAGGGTTTGATGATAGAACATTCCCTTGATACGGAGGCACTAGCCCCCATATGTACCTTTCGATCTTTTTCCCTTCAGTGGGAACCATACTTGGGCAGAGGGCCACCAGTTCGCTGAACCTGGCGGTATAGGATACTACGTCGGAGCCCTTCATAGTCAGGTTCCAAAGTGCCTGCTCCAATTTCTGGATTTCGCCCCTCGGGCAGTATTCCTCAATCATGAGGTCTTTCATCGTTTCCCAGCCCATGTCGTTGGCTATGACGAGGGTTAGTGCCTTAACATGGCCGTTCCACCATGTCAGGGCCTTTCCTTCAAAGGTGCATGCGGCATAGTTGACTTTGCTCGCAGCAGGGCATGAACAGATTTCGAAGACTGATTTAGTCTTCTCGAACCATTGCGAGAGAGCAATGACTCCGCCGGTGCCATGGAAAGGCTTCGGCTTGCAATTGGTGAAATCCTTGTAGGAGCACTCTCTCGAGTGCACAGGGGTTTCAACCGGAATTGATTCCACAGGGGTTCCACCTCTGCTGGCATCAGATGAGTGATACTGAGCCATGGCAGTTGCCACTGCTGCAGCTACGGCAACATTCAAGGCTGCAGTATCGATGACCGGAGGCGGAGGAGGTGGTGGAGGTGCAGGGTTATTCCTGGGAGATTTGCGAGGAGGCATCTTTCAGCTATAAGTTTATAAAGATATGAAAAATGGTAAGAATCAATTTGTAAGTAATGGTGAGAGTGACACATGGACTAACTAACCATAGCCCAACAGTTGAATGAGTGTTTGAGATCACAACAAAGAATATTAGTAGGAAACACAAATGTACAGATTTTTCCCACATATTAGATAGATGTCAATAATACTAGTATTACTGATGTAATAAGTTCAGGGAAAATCGACCTAACAGTAGGTCTTACATCATACCATACGGAAAAGTTTGACAGTTCTTAGATTCCTAAATAGAGCACTGAAAGTTAGGAATATTTTACAGACAAGTGCTACTTAGAGCACAGATGTTAAAGGCTATTCCTTAACCAAAAGATAGAGATGTACTAGACATCAGCTAACGGCGATGGGAATTCCTCGGGCGAGCCCTGAGGTCTGACACTTGACGAAACACCTCTTCAAGGTGTCGCTCCTGAGCCCTCTAGCGGGCTCGAAGTTCCAAGACTTCAGCTCGGGAGGCAGCCAGCTGTTGCTGCAGGGTTTCATTGGTTCTCCGGGTTCGTTCCATGTCTTCTTCAAGACGGCGGATGCGGACTGTGTTGACACCAGAGTTGGCATCAATCTCCATGACCCGGTCGATGGCTGCTCGACCTTGCTCAACATTACAAGCTATTCTGCGGATAATGACGGGAAAAGCTCGATCCACAGAGCCACCATCGCTAACGTGGTAAAAGGTTCGGTCCCCAAAGTAAGGTAAGGGTTGACCCTGTTCGTCACTCCAGTGATTCAAGTTGGTTGCCCACAAGGGTGTAGGACCAGGAAAAGTTGGTCGGAGGTTGTTGTTCGGGGCTTGACCTACTAGTGGTAGGTTGTTGACTTCAGGCTCGGAGTCGGATCCATCAGAAAAGCCTTCTGCGAGGTGATCATCCAAAGGGATTGGATGCTCATCTTCGGGCTCTTCTTCGATCCACCCGACATTGCCTTCATTTGGAAAGTACGGGTCGCCGTGATGGAATCCAGCCATTTTAAATCTACGCGAGAAGAGAGGTATAAGAATATAGTATACATGTAACTAGTAGTACAAAATGCACCTATAGTATTTTAAGTTTAAGTTCTACTGATCTTTTTGTGGTATTGTTGGTAAGTTTTTAGACTTGTTAACACATCACAACCATTCTAGGGCATATGCTAATCACTCCTAGGACCAGCATAGTTGATCAGGCTATGCCATTCCCAGGACTGACCATACATCCTCGAGCTCACTTGTGATATTTAACAATCGTAATACTTTTGTTCTTGTCATTGTGACACTGATTTTAGTACGAATGCAGACTAGTATACTTAATTAAATATTTTAATATTTAAAGTATAGACTCTGGGTCAGAGTGCTTTAATCCCTAATGGGTTTATAGTTTACTATATCTTTTATGGGTTGATATACTTGATTCACTATAAACAATGCTCTGATACCAATCTGTCACACCCCAAAACCAAGAACGGCGGAAACGTTCTGGGGCGGAGGACGTCATGTATAGTATCACAACACAGTAAATGTAAATAAGCAAACAACATCATCCATTCCATTAAATATATGTGACAACCCAAGTTGTTCCGTTACATTTCCCCGTTACCGTTAACGGAATATTCCACTATATAAAAGTTCAGTTAATTAGAGGGCGTCAATTTAATAAACATTCCATTGGTTTACATTAATATGTCGTTAAGTCGTGATAAAAGGAAATAAAAACACATAACACCCATTTCCATTTATTTGGAAAATGTTAAGTTTTATTGTTACGACCCCTAAATCGGGTGCGACCAAAAGCCCCGTTTAACGGCAGTATCGGGTAAAATTCCATTGAGCCCCGACTCAGAAACCTATATAAAGGTGAGTGGAGTCCATTGGAGACTTTTTACACACTCTCTCTATACTCTCTCTCTAGACCCGTTTTCGCCCCGAATCCGCAACCAAACGCTTCCAAATTATAAGTCCGCTTACCCTAGCTTGTTCTAAACATTACTAGCTGTAGTTATAGCCTAAAAACCATCCAAGAAGGCATGGGATAAGGATTTTAAAGCCCAGGAACACTCTAGGGCCGTAAACCCCTCAAATGGTGCCAAACATACCTTTAAACTTGCCCTTAAGCTTGGAAGCTAATTGGGGATCTAGCCTAGGAGTGCTTAAGCATCAAAACACAATGATTTAGGGCATAAATGAGAGTTTACGGCCCAAGCACATGCTTAGGCCGTAAACCCCTCTAAACCATGTCAAAATGCCCCAAAAACACTCCCAAACCACCCTTAGGCTTCATACATAATTTAGGGACTTAGTATTTGGGGTTTGGATCAATTAAACACATCAAAATGAAGGATAAAAAGGAGTTTACGGCCCAGGTCTATACCAAGGCCGTAAACACCCCAAATCATGCCCAAAGTGTGGTTTTGCTTCCCTAAATGGCCTTAGACATTTACCATAAAATACTAGGAAGGATTTAAGGGCTTAAACACAAGATTTGGAGGGACTAAAAGGAGTTTACGGCCCAAGCAAGTGTCTAGGCCGTAAACTCCCCAAAACACATCCAAATGATAGTTTTAATTCCCCAAAATAGCATCACACTCCATTAGAAATTGCTAGAAAGGTAATAGGGGCTTGAAACTTCACAAAACTCTAAGGGTGAGAGTTTACGGCCGTAAAATCCGTTAGGAGTGTCCCTAGGCCGTAAACTCCAATATAAAGCCCTTAGGAGCCTTGAACCCACTCATGCCTTTTAGGAAAAGTGCTTAGAATAATTCCATGATGCAAGTAGAAGCCTTAAACACCCTAGAACCCATCACCATGAGTTTACGGCCGTAAACTCATGGTGAGATGTCCCTGGGCCGTAAACACAACATTGGGAGTGTACTCTTGGATAGTAAACTCCATTCCTTAGCCATTGACACCCTTAAACGCTACCCGGGACACCCAAACACTTAACCAAAGTGTTTTCCGCTCCTGTGAGCGCGTATATTTGTTTAATTAGTATTAAATATGCTAATTGTATGTAAACATATGTTAAATAGGTCATTGTGTGTGTTCAAGTCCTTGCGTGACACCGAACGCCCAAACGGCACTTTCGTCGGACCTACTTATACCAGGTGAGTTCATACCCCTGAATGAACCTTTTAAATGTTTTAACATGTTTTATAGGGGGGAATACAAGTTAAACATGCCAGTTATCATATCAATCACACGTGATTGATAACCCGCATGCACAAGATTTTACCACTATACACTGTTTTACCGAGTAGGACACTATAAATGGCTTTCAAAAAGGGTTTCTTTTACTTGTTCAAGTTCTTACTTTTATTGCTTTATCAAAGTTCCATTTTCAAACTGATTTATGAAAGATCCCCAAAGATTTCTAAAGGTTTTCACACTTATTTTACCAAAGAATACAAATGCGATTTTCCTAAGTATAAAGGTTTTTCCAAGGTTTTCATGTATACTTTTACTTGTTAGTTACTGTTGCTTCACTTATACTTATTTTTTTAAACTCCTACTCGATAACGCTTTCACTTTGTGGTGCGTTTATACTTGGTATTGTCTCTATTTCGCTTATACTTGTAGTTGCTTATACTTGATAGACGCTCTTACTTCACTTATCGTCGTTTCCACTTCGTGATACACTTACACTTGGTACACTTATACTTCACAATTCAATTATCCCACTCTGTACGCTTATACTTCACGACTCGGATGTTCCACTGTACGCTTATACTTCACAACTTGGATGTTCCACTATACGCTTATACTTCACGACTCGGATGTTCCTCTGTACGTTTATACTTCACGACTCGGATATCTCACTGTACACTTATACTTCACAAGTCGGTTATTCCACACTGTACACTTATACTTCACGATATGATTCCACTTGATACACACTCAAGCATAGTTAGATGTATGTCTGTGCTTGTATAGATGCATATGAATAATGATTGAAGGACTTAGGAAGGCTTGTACGCCCTATTTCCTTTTCTTCCGTGAGATGTGGTCTGGTGGGATCGGATGTCCATCCGAAGTTCGTTGATTCATTAGTTATATATTATGTACACAAGCATAGACATATAGGTTACTTCAGTCAGTTCAGTTATAAGTCCCTACCTCTAGTTCAGCACTTACATTAGAAACCCACTAGTTGGAAGTCTCTACCCAGTATTTGGGATGCATTTTCAAGACACGGCCTTCTCCATCGTCTAGGTGGTAACCAGAGTCTCCTGTAGGGAGAGCAGACATTGTGTGTATAGATCTGTACTGGATTGACACCCCCGCACCCTGACTGCTAGCTACAGTCCACGGCTCACCAAGCCAAGGGGTGACAAATGTCACATTATAGACGCTTGTTGGGCGTCTGGTACTCTAGTCAGTATGGTTACGAGTATCCCGAGTTACCTTATAATTCATTGGCTTTAAGGTAACGGTATTTCGCCAGCAATTTACACTGTATGCTGGAAATTCATTTTCAGAGTCACACTGTTTTGACCTTACAAGACGTATCTTTCATTTGATACTGTCTAGGGTCTGTCTCCTCTGTTTTGACCTTACAAGACGTATCTTTCATTTGATACTGTCTGGGGTCTGTCTCCTCTGTTTTTACCTTACAAGACGTATCTCTCATTTGATGCTGTCTGGGGTCTGTATCCACTGTATTCACTGTATTCACTGTTTTAGACCTTGCTAGACGTATCTTTCATTTGATATTGTCTGCGGTCTGTATTCACTGTTTTGGACCTTACCAGCTGTACCTTTCATTTGGTACCTTCTAGGGTCTGTGTCTCTATTTGTTAGACTGAACCAGGCGTGTCGTTCGTTCGATACATCTCCTGGAGTCTATCATTCCTTGCCTTAGTCAGCAGTCCTCACTGCTGAGGCATATGTTATTCCCTGATGTCATTTGCTTTCCTCGATAATCAAATTCAGTATTTTGATAATGATAGCAATTTAGGGAAAATAACTTTTTACCACATAACACTGACCAGTCTTGGTAGAAGGCTGCTTTTATTAAAGAAAATATAGGATTTTCTGGAAAGGACTCTAATACACTGAAATCTCTTAAACTACTACTTTTATTAAAGTTGTTTGAATGAAAACGTCACCAAATGCTTATGAACTCACCAGCATTTGTAAAAATGCTGATACTTGCTTTTCAAATAACTTGTGTTCTCAGGTTAGCATTAGACAGGTACATCCCCGGAGCTGTTGATGAAGATAGCTTAGTACCGTGCTGTATTTATTCTATTACTTGTATTACTTTGATGTATTAATGTAACCATGTAAAACTATTACTATTAATGCAATGTTTTGTTGTACTTTGATTACTATAATGCATGTGTTGTGATACTTGACATGACGTCATCCACCCCAGAACGTTTCCGCCGTTCCGGTTTTGGGGTGTGACAGATTGGTATCAGAGCATTGTTTATAGTGAGCTAAGTATATCAATTCATAAAAGATATACAACCTATAAACACAAAGGGATAAAACACTCTGACTAAGAATTATACTTTAAAATATAACCATATTTTACCAAAGTATAATAACATCCAGAATCTAAACACTCGAACAAAAGTATCACAAGAAGAAACAATAATAAAAGTCTTCAGATGTTGAGCACTACAGTTAAACCTGGGCAGTTATGTAATCGTAAGCTGGGATAAATGTAACCTGATCAACTACATTTATCCGAGATGCGATGAACGTGTTCTTGGGAGTGATAGTGGTGTACAACAGGTCTGAAACTTACCAACTAGGATTGCTAGAGCCAAACATAAAGTTAAAATACTATAGGAGTATTTTAGAACACTAAAAGATCCATACTAATCCCAGAATCATAATCAGAAGATAAGAATCAAACAAGAATTAAAATACCATAGGGGTATTTTAGAATCCATAAACAACCTTGCGTGAAGAACTAAAAAGATCCTTATTGATATACCTACAACTACAGAGGGTGTACTCCCAAGGTTATATATAATAATGATCCCATGGGCTAAGAATGTGTGGTTTCGCTCTACTTCCTTTTCCTTGTTTAGATGTGGATCCCGAGTAGTATTACATATTTGAAGGCCTATCAGATCTAAGTTATATATGATTTGTATACCCTGTGTAATCGTAGCTGGACTCGATATGGATCATACAGTGAAATGTTAATAATCTCTTAGGATTCTTTAGACATTTCCATTCTCGCGCGAACCCTGTAGACAACCCTATCCACTTCAGTGCTCGGCAGATGAGTTGATACAGACCTAGAGAAGGTTCATTGAGAAGATTTCCTGTTCGGAAATAAATGAACCGGGTCGAGACTATTGAATTCACCAGGTGCCTATATTCTTTTAGGGACATCGGTGAGAGATTCGCCTAAACTTCGGAGATTCCTAGCCATCCATCATGAAGTGGTGACACCCAGAGTTGGAATCAGAAGGAAGGCGAAGTAGAAATTCAATATTTCTTCACCAGAAAAGAACCCTAGGTAACTACCCAAAGGAAACCAACGCCGATTCCAGTCAAAGATACGAGGCAGACCGAGGGAGCCAGTACATGGAACCCGAGAATTTCTTTTCCTCGTGTTCGTCACGCTAATATACCCTTAAAATAATACAATTTAGTGAGTTAGTGGTTACACTACTCACGCTATGTGTTAGGTAAATCGTCGTTTCCCGTTGCCAGATACACGATTAGGGCGGATCCCCACATCTCTATTGCGAGAATTTTAGCCATCTGCCCTTGTGAGCCTCTCTTTCCGCAGTTTCGTTCCGAACCGTTTTCAAATCTTTCCAGGCCGGAGAGTGAAACCTTCTCCAGTATAAAGGTAACTTAGTAGGAACGACTCGCATCTTATGGCCTTTTTCCGATACTCATACACCCACTTCGATTACCAGGACTACATCATAGGGATGTAGGTCGACACTCAGACGACCAGTACCCGAGGCACGGGAAAATTTATGCCTAATACGTTCAGGACAGAAATGTCCAGGGTTAACCATCGTCTCTCATTATCTTGTATTCCTTTCCGTGTAGGAAAACCATGCCACCGAAGAAGCGTAACCAATCCACAAGCAAGAAACCTACTCTCTTATTCGATGAAGCTACGTTCCAAGCTGCAGTCTCAGCAGCTGTAGCAGCTGTCATGGCTCACCTGAATGCTAACACTGCCAATGTTAGCAAGGGCCCTGTCGGGATTTCCAATCCTGGCGATGGACAGCAGCAACCAACACTTCCATACTCAGCCACCCAAGAACCTCACTCAAAACCACTAAAGAGAAAACTCAAGATTGAGGAGGGAAGTACCTCGGCTCAAGGACCTTCCGAAGGGCAACGAGCTGAGACAGTCTATACCCCTGTCAATCCTTCCCTCCCGACTCCAAGAAGACCATACCTAGGAGACCTTCCCTACTACAGCAAGTGCAGCTACCATCATCATGGTGTCTGCCGAGAGCTCTATTGTGCTAGGTGCCACATGTTGGGGCATACTGCTCGTGTCTGCAGAACCCCGATTGAATTCATTACATCAACCACCAATGTGGCGACCCGTACAGTTTGCCACCTATGTGGTAAATGGGACACTTCAAGAAGGACTGGCCAACCGAAAGGAAAGACAAAGACACAGAAGGATCCTAACTCTACTTCTTAGGGACAAGCGGCAAGGAACTCGTTAGATTTTGGTACGTCTCTCGATCTCGGATAACTAAAAGGAAAATAAAAGACTAATTCAAATGTAAATTCATCCCAGTAAGGCGAAAGTCGCAGCACTGTTATAAAATTTAAAATTCATTAGGTAAAACTATAATGGCTAAACATATACGTTACGGCCATGTATATTTAAGATGGACAGACCTAGATTGATCGAATGCCACCTCATTTCCTGTTCCTCGTTTGGTTGTGGATTTAGGGCGGGGTTGCTCAGTCAACAGCCCTCCCCACCTTAAATATACATGACTAGTATATGTGAGGCGATTATAGAAATGCCTTGTGAGAATCCATTCATGAAAAGGTACTCTATTCGGAAACACTTAGAACTCTCTATAGTTCCGCGTCGACTCTATCGGTCCAAGTATCCGCGGTAGTGATACATAGGACGAAACTCGAGATGCCTAGAACTTGTGTGCCTGTTCGGCACATGACTCTATCGATCTTCACTTTATATCATGTCGGAGTGTGCCAACTTCGACGACTCTATTGATCACGTTTTGACTTCGTGCAACCATGTGTACATTCTTAGTGTTGTGTAAAAAGAACTTTCTCCATAGCCATGTCGGCAAATAAAGGTTCTCCCGAACCTAAAACCTAACACAAATAATCTAACCTAATGCGATCCGTCAATCGTCCCTCTTATCTCAAACCATCCGAAGTAACCAAAAGAGGGTACCACGCGCCGTCGACCGACCCCTCGTAGTCAGATGAACACCGAAGTGAACGACATTGTAGATACTCCAGAAGACAACAACCAACCGAAACATACTCCGTAGAATCCCCCGGGAGACCCTATACCCACTAGATTTGACCTAGACCAAGAAAACTCAGAACCTTTGGAGGAGTAGTTGCAGATTATGCTCGCGTTACTCAGGCACTTCGTCCGCCCAGATATAGACGAGCAGTGCCTA
Source organism: Lactuca serriola (assembly GCF_051521515.1). Taxonomy (NCBI): domain Eukaryota; kingdom Viridiplantae; phylum Streptophyta; class Magnoliopsida; order Asterales; family Asteraceae; genus Lactuca; species Lactuca serriola. The sequence goes on from NC_136411.1 coordinate 188,815,466, forward strand.
TCATCCTCCACCCTCTCGTATGGAGGAATTCGCCGTCGCCCTGTAGACGATAGACTTCATCCTCCGAAGTGAACACTAGGATACCGAGAACCACAGGATAACCTTCGCAGCCAAGAAGACTTGTTCAAGTGAGGAAGTAGTTGCGTTAAGCCTAATGACCCTAATCCCGAAGAGGTTATAGACTTGACACCAGTCCTGGTGTTAGTCGAAGGGTTATGCAGAAGCATACACTTTCCACGCTAGAATAAACCACAATCTTAGAGATTCTTTGGACTATTAGGTGTTCCACGAATACTATCTCACGCAGAGATAGTAAAACCACCTCCCGAGATAGTCCAACACTCGTCTGGTGAAACCTTATATTCCCGACCTCCAGGGTTTCCGCATCTCAAGCTTCGATAGTGCAGAATCATTTTGCACACACTTGAGATAGACACTCTATAGCAAACAGACAACCATAGTCACGCAACCCACTCAACGATCTAGAAAGTCTCTATCAGCCAATTGACAGGAAACGCGAGATCAAAGACCACCCGAGCTTTCTAAGAACCAACCTGAAGGACTACACTACCAGTACGGGAGAGAACGTTAGGAACTTCGGAATGGCGATCACGCCAGTGATGATCTTGCCATAGAAGTAAACTATGTTCTGAGTACTGAAAAGCTCTACCATTCCAAGAGCTTAGGACCATATGAGAATTCTCATGGAGATTTGGTCCAACCCCATTCAGGCCGCTACTACCTTCAGATATACCTCAAGATTCACACCCGATCGATCCACTTCTTAGACTTGATATGTGAGTTCCCGACAACACTCTTCATGCCTCACTCATCTTGATAGAATCCATTGAGAACCCTAACCTTGTAGATACACCAGTCGGAACCCACTAGCTACACGAGACGGAATCCGCCTCCCGTACGTGAAGGTCTGCCGGAATGACAAACACAAACTAGAGTTCACTTGGGAATGCGAGGACAACCATGTAGGAAGTACTCTCTTACCTCTACTTGGCCATTCATACCTACTTCCTTGCCTAGACCTGAATTTCGGGACGAAACTCCCTCTAACGGGGGGATGATGTGACAACCCAAGTTGTTCCGTTACATTTCTCCGTTACCGTTAACGGAATATTCCACTGTATAAAAGTTCCGTTAATTAGAGGGCGTCAATTTAATAAACATTCCGTTGGTTTACATTAATATGCCGTTAAGTCGTGATAAAAGGAAATAAAAACACATAACACCCATTTCCATTTATTTGGAAAATGTTAAGTTTTATTGTTACGACCCCTAAATCGGGTGCGACCAAAAGCCCCGTTTAACGGCAGTATCGGGTAAAATTCCACTGAGCCCCGACTCAGAAACCTATATAAAGGTGAGTGGAGTCCATTGGAGACTTTTTACACTCGCTCTCTGTACTCTCTCTCTAGACCCGTTTTCGCCCCGAATCCGTAACCAAACGCTTCCAAATTGTAAGTCCGCTTACCCTAGCTTGTTCTAAACATTACTAGCTGTAGTTATAGCCCAAAAACCATCCAAGAAGGCATGGGATAAGGAGTTTACGGCCCAGGAACACTCTAGGGCCGTAAACCCCTAAAATGGTGCCAAACATGCCTTTAAACTTGCCCTTAAGCTTGGAAGCTAATTGGGAATCTAGCCTAGGAGTGTTTAAACATCAAAACACAATGATTTAGGGCATAAATGAGAGTTTACGGCCCAAGCACATGCTTAGGCCGTAAACCCCTCTAAACCATGTCAAAATGCCCCAAAAACACTCCCAAACCACCCTTAGGCTTCATACATAATTTAGGGACTTAGTATTTGGGGTTTGGATCAATTAAACACATCAAAATGAAGGATAAAAAGGAGTTTACGTCCCAGGTCTATACCAAGGCCGTAAACACCCCAAATCATGCCCAAAGTGTGGTTTTGCTTCCCCAAATGGCCTTAGACATTTACCATAAAATACTAGGAAGGATTTAAGGGCTTAAACACAAGATTTGGAGGGACTAAAAGGAGTTTACGGCCCAAGCAAGTGTCTAGGCCGTAAACTCCCCAAAACACATCCAAATGATAGTTTTAATTCCCCAAAATAGCATTACACTCCATTAGAAATTGCTAGAAAGGTAATAGGGGCTTGAAACTTCACAAAACTCTAAGGGTGAGAGTTTACGGCCGTAAACTCCCTTAGGAGTGTCCCTAGGCCGTAAACTCCAATATAAAGCCCTTAGGAGCCTTGAACCCACTCATGCCTTTTAGGAAAAGTGCTTAGAATAATTCCATGATGCAAGTAGAAGCCTTAAACACCCTAGAACCCATCACCATGAGTTTATGGCCGTAAACTCATGGTGAGATGTCCCTGGGCCATAAACACAACATTGGGAGTGTACTCTTGGATAGTAAACTCCATTCCTTAGCCATTGACACCCTTAAACGCTACCCGGGACACCCAAACACTTAACCAAAGTGTTTTCCGCTCCTGTGAGCGCGTATATTTGTTTAATTAGTATTAAATATGCTAATTGTATGTAAACATATGTTAAATAGGTCATTGTGTGTGTTCAAGTCCTTGCGTGACACCGAACGCCCAAACGACACTTTCGTCGGACCTACTTATACCAGGTGAGTTCATACCCCTGAATGAACCTTTTAAATGTTTTAACATGTTTTATAGGGGGGAATACAAGTTAAACATGCCAGTTATCATATCAATCACATGTGATTGATAACCCGCATGCACAAGATTTTACCACTGTACACTGTTTTACCGAGTAGGACACTATAAATGGCTTTCAAAAAGGGTTTCTTTTACTTGTTCAAGTTCTTACTTTTATTGCTTTATCAAAGTTCCATTTTCAAACTGATTTATGAAAGATCCCCAAAGATTTCTAAAGGTTTTCACACTTATTTTACCAAAGAATACAAATGCGATTTTCCTAAGTATAAAGGTTTTTCCAAGGTTTTCATGTATACTTTTACTTGTTAGTTACTGTTGCTTCACTTATACTTATTTTTTTAAACTCCTACTCGATAACGCTTTCACTTTGTGGTGCGTTTATACTTGGTATTGTCTCTATTTCGCTTATACTTGTAGTCGCTTATACTTGATAGACGTTCTTACTTCACTTATCGTCGTTTCCACTTCGTGATACACTTACACTTGGTACACTTATACTTCACGATTTGATTATCCCACTCTGTACGCTTATACTTCACGACTCGGATGTTCCACTGTACGCTTATACTTCACGACTTGGATATTCCACTGTACGCTTATACTTCACGACTCGGATGTTCCTCTGTACGTTTATATTTCACGACTCGGATATCTCACTGTATACTTATACTTCACAAGTTGGTTATTCCACACTGTACACTTATACTTCACGATATGATTCCACTTGATACACACTCAAGCATAGTTAGATGTATGTCTGTGCTTGTATGGATGCATATGAATAATGATTGAAGGACTTAGGAAGGCTTGTCCGCCCTATTTCCTTTTCTTCGTTGAGATGTGGTCTGGTGGGATCGGATGTCCATCCGAAGGTCGTTGATTCATTAGTTATATATTATGTACACAAGCATAGATATATGGGTTACTTCAATCAGTTCAGTTATAAGTCTCTACCTCTAGTTCAGCACTTACATTAGAAACCCACTAGTTGGAAGTCTCTACCCACTATTTGGGATGCATCTTCAAGACACGGCCTTCTCCGTCGTCTAGTTGGTAACCAGAGTCTCCTGTAGGGAGAGCGGACATTGTGTGTATAGATCTATACGGGATTGACACCCCCGCACCCTGACTGCTAGCTACAGTCCACGGCTCACCAAGCCAAGGGGTGACAAATGTCACATTATAGACACTTGTAGGGCGTCTGGTACTCTAGTCAGTATGGTTACGAGTATCCCGGTTTACCTTATAATTCATTGGCTTTAAGGTAACGGTATTTCGCCAGCAATTTACACTGTATGCTGGAAATTCATTTTCAGAGTCACACTGTTTTGACCTTACAAGACGTATCTTTCATTTGATACTGTATGGGGTCTGTCTCCTCTGTTTTGACCTTACAAGACGTATCTTTCATTTGATACTGTCTGGGGTCTGTCTCCTCTGTTTTTACCTTACAAGACGTATCTCTCATTTGATGCTGTCTGGGGTCTGTATCCACTGTATTCACTGTTTTAGACCTTGCTAGACGTATCTTTCATTTGATATTGTCTACGGTCTGTATTCACTGTTTTGGACCTTACCAGCTGTACCTTTCATTTGGTACCTTCTGGGGTCTGTGTCTCTATTTGTTAGACTGAACCAGGCGTGTCGTTCATTCGATACATCTCCTGGAGTCTATCATTCCTTGTCTTAGTCAGCAGTCCTCACTGCTGAGGCATATGTTATTCCCTGATGTCATTTGCTTTCCTCGATAATCAAATTCAGTATTTTGATAATGATAGCAATTTAGGGAAAATAACTTTTTGCCACATAACACTGACCAGTCTTGGTAGAAGGCTGCTTTTATTAAAGAAAATATAGGATTTTCTGGAAAGGACTCTAATACACTGAAATCTCTTAAACTACTACTTTTATTAAAGTTGTTTGAATGAAAACGTCACCAAATGCTTATGAACTCACCAGCATTTGTAAAAATGCTGATACTCACTTTTCAAATAACTTGTATTCTCAGGTTAGCATTACACAGGTACATCCTCGGAGCTGTGGATGAAGATAGCTTAGTACCGTGCTGTATTTATTGTATTACTTGTATTACTTGTATTACTTTGATGTATTAATGTAACCATGTAAAACTATTACTATTAATTCAATGTTTTGTTGTTCTTTGATTACTATAATGCATGTGTTGTGATACTTGACATGACGTCATCCACCCCAAAACGTTTCCGTCGTTCCGCTTTTGGGGTGTGACAATATATAATTTTAATACAAGCGTGTTCTGTACAGTTTTAGACACCAAAAAAAATATAATGTAAATCAAAATAATAAGATGAGTCTTGAATGCGCTCCATCTTCTCAAAAGCTGGCCTCGGTACCTGTCTACTGATGACCTGAGAATACAAGTTATTTTGAAAGAGTTTATCAGCATTAAGCTGGTGAGTTCATAAGTATTTTAGTGTCGGTGTTTGTTATCAAAAACGTTTGAACGTGTTTCAAGTATAAGTTGTAAAATGTAAGCAATTGTTTGTAAGTGTTTGTAAGCGTTTGAATTTCTCAGAAAAACCTATATTTTCTATTAAAGTAGCCTTCTACCAAGGCTTAACTGTTTTGTATGCTCGTTCGTTGTAAAAGTGTGTAATTTCCCAAGTGTAACTATCATTTAACAAATATAGTTTGTACATTAATGTTTAAGTGAAATAATCACTAAAAATATGTAATGGGTAAATCATTGTAGTACTGTAGTTTTGTATTATAGGAACTATTGTTGTACTAACTACCTTAAACCGGATTTATATTAAGGAATTATGTGATAAATTGCACCATACTATAGACTGGTAACATCGACAACATATAGTCGAAAAATAAGGTATGACGTTTGGCACCCGTAGACCTGCCGGTCCTGCTGTAGCTAGCAGCAAGGTGTAGGATAGTCAATCCAGTATAGATCTATAAGCAAACTCACGCTCTCCCTTCAAGAGACTCTGGCTACAACTCGGGTCATGACAATTAAGGCATGCTCCCATACAGTGGATCACAATTGTTAACGTATTCTTGTATATGTAATGTAATGAACTGTTCTAGTATAGTTGTATATGTTCTCTTTCTAGTATAGTAGTATATGTTCTCGTAGTAATGCAATGTATATGTTCTCATAGTAATGTAATGTATTGACTCATGAATGAACTGACTCGTTGATCTAGAAATTGTAGTAGTATGATCCTGTGTTACCCCGATGGTAACTTACTGATGATGTACTGATAAGTATGAATAAAGGAGTACTTTTATGTCTATATATGTACATTTGATATATAATTAATATTGAAACGACCTTCGGAGGGCTACCCGAAATCCCACCAGATCACATCTCAAGCGCGAAAAGGAAATAGGGCGAATGGCCTTCCTAAGCCCTTTAAACATTGCTTATATATCTATACATATATGGGCATGCAATTTATAAGAAGTATAACAAAGTTTAAATAAAATTATTTGATAAGTAAAAGAGTTTGTAAAACATTTTGAAGTAAAACAATTTGATAAACAGTTTGAACAGTGATAAAATCATTGGTTTTCTAGTTATTAATCACATGTGATTTAATGTAATCACATGTGATTGATGCAATAACTATAAGCATTTAAGTTGTATTCCCCCCATAAAAGTATTTAAAACATTGAAAAGTACTTCAAAGGTTAATTAAAGGGGTATGAACTCACTTGTGGTGAGTGGTTTGGATTGTAGTGTCGGATACCGTGCTAGGTGGCAAACGGAGACTTGTTCACACGCACGAGCCTAGTTATCACATAATGAGCATATATATAACTAATTAGCCAAATAATAACTTAATGAAATAAGTTGGGACACTTAGGAACATGTAAACACTTTGTATAAGTGTTATAGGTCCTAATGGTTGCATCTAAGTTGTTATGGCACAAGGCTAAAGGGGTTTAATGTACCAAAGGACCTTGTATAAGAATTTACTACCCAATAAACCCCACCCAAGGAGTTTACAGTCGTAAACCCTTGAGTTTACGGCCGTGAACTCCAATCTTGGTGGTTTTGGGTGTTTTGAGGTGCTAATTGATTTCTAGAATAAGCCTAGCTTGGTGGTTTAATCCTTTGGGTAGTTTAGGGCATAGATAATACTCCTTTGAGGAGTTTACGGCCAAAAGACCATATCCCTTAGAGTTTACACCCGTAAACTCTCATGGGTTGGATGTTTTAATTCTTTCAAGTCTCTTGCACAAGTAGGATAATTTCTAGGCTTTTGTTTAAGGCTAAGGGGGACCCTAGGCACACTTTGGTGCCCTTACTTGGTGTTTATGGCCCAAGAGAATTTCTTGGCCGTAAACTCCCTTTTAGGGGTGTTTTTGATGTTTTAATGTCCCCATATTAGTTAGAAGTAATTTAGGGTTAAAGTCTAAAGCCTTTGGGAGTGATTTGGGCACATTTAAGCCTTTGAAATTGGTGTTTACGGTCCAAGAAACTCTTGGGCCGTAAACTCCTAAAGCTATGTGTTCTTGATTGATTTCTAGTCCCAAATGATCATACACATTATCCTAAACTAGTTACCTAACAAGGAAATGGGACTATATAGCCTTAAAGCTCCATTTTGGAGTTTACTCCCCAAGAACGTTCTTGGGCGGTAAACTCCCGAATCACACATATGTCATACAATCTATGTTAATAAGCATAAAACAAACATTATAACACAACTAGAGAAGTGTACTCACGATTTGGGATGAAAACCCGAAGATCCGCGAGAGAGAAAATGGCTTTTCTCTAGTTGGAAATGTGAATAATGAATGAATTTAGTTCAGAAATCTATTTATAGTCCTGAAATATTTTTGGCAGAAAATATTTTTATTCTGGAATTGGACTCTAACATTATGAAGTTTTGAAATGCTCAAGTTTGACAAACCCATGAGCATCCACTCTCCTGATATCTCCTTAAACGTAAACCCTAATGTACACAAACTTATTCGGAAAAGTCTGAAATTCATTGAAACTGGACTAGCTTCTATTGAATAGATAATGTTCGTACAAAATGGAAATTTTGGGTTGTCACACATGAAAACTTTTGTTATAAAAATAACAATTATAAAGTGTCATAAAATATGTATGAACTCATTTTCTTACGAAAATAAGTTATCCATATTTTCCAAAATCTAAGATTTCCAAAGATCATAAAATCTAACCAAACTTGCAAGGATGGCTCTGATTCCAATTATTGGGGTTTTATTCAAAAATTAGTTTCAAAAACATAAAATTTAGCAACTGAAGACTTTGATTTTGAACAACATAAAACAAGTTTATCACCAACCATGGATATTCTTGAAAAGTTTGGAAAGAAAAAAATCACCAAAGAAGAAGAAGAGTTTAACAACCTTTGTAGACTTTGGATCCTCTAAGGGTAGCTTGTAAGTTGATGGAGAATGTGGAACCTTTGAGACACCAACAAAAAATCAACTTGATTTTAGATGTTAGTCTTGTAAAACTCTTAAAACTCTTAAGCTTAAAGTTCATAACGTAAGTATGAACTTCAAGAGAGTAAAAATGCAAGTAACTTGAACTCTTGATGTTTAAAAGAAAGAGAGAATGAGAGAGATATAGAAGATTTAGGATTTTTCATGTCAAAATGAAAGTCTTTCTCACTTCATAAAGCCAATTAATTATCCTTAGGTCCTTAGCACTTTAAGCATTTCATCTCCCCTAAAGTCTAAGTGTTCCCCCTATGGTTTTAGACATGTCTTACTTTCCCTTTGTTTAATTAAAATCCCATAACTTGTCTAACATATAGGAATTCATGGTTTTGACTAATAAAAGAAATAGAAAGTTTTTGAATTTTATAAACTCTTTTATAAAATGTAAACTGTAACTTTTTTGTAGAAGACAAAAATGTCTTTCTAATCCAAAGTGATGTACATGACTTAATAAATCATACCATATGATATAGGGATGAGCATCGGAACTGGGTACCCGCTTTTGGAACCGTAACCACCTCGGAACTGCCGGTTCTGGAACCGGAATTGCCTTAGGCGGTTCCGGTTCCGGTTCCTAAAGTTATGGAACCGCCTTAAGTGGTTCCAGTTTCGGTTCTCGTTTTTTCGGAACCGCTACCCGCTGGGTACCCGCCGGAACCGGTTTCTATATATACATACATATATATATATATATATATATATATATATATATATATATATATATATATATATATATATAAATGTATGTTACTTAGACCGGTTTAGAATTTATTGGTCCGATTTTTGTCCGTCTTTGGTCCGAATTGATTTGATTTGGATCGAACTAAATTGCGGTTTTGTCGAAAAAAGTTACCAAAATTAATGCAACCGGGTTACCCGCTCCCGGAACTGGAACCGTCGGTTCCGGGACTGGTTTCAAACATTTAAGAACTGCCTAGAGCGGTTCCGGTTCCGGTTCTAAGTTTCTAGGAATCGCCGGTTCCGGTTCCGGTTCCGGTTCTCGCCAAATGAGGCGGGTACCCGCCTATGCTCATCCCTAATATGATATATATTATGTTAGTTGCTAATGAAAATTATTATTTCCAAGAAATAAATAATTCCCTGTTAACTATAAGAGTTTATTGAATATTTATTAAAATCAATTTTAATAAATAGTCAATTGTATGAAGTTGTTCTTATTGTGACCCATTAGTATCATATATTAATTGGAAATATCACTTTAATATGACTCTTGAGCATACTAGATCTTTCAGATTCCAAATCCTTAGGCTCTCCAGTCAGATTTTGTTCAACGAGTAGCCGGGGAGTCATGTTGCTTGTCTAAAGACATTGATGGTCCCATAGGTGGTTCTTTTGGAGGCGAAGTTCCCTTGGGTGATTGTGGTCGAGTGGGAGTTTTTTCTTTGACGAAAAGATGGTGAATTTTCAAGAGCAATTAGGTCTCTACGGGGTGTAGAGTCAAAGATATCTTGAGGTATCGAAGTCTTAGGTAGTTATTGAAGATATGCACAGTTGTTTATATCGAAGCTTTTGTTTTTTTTGATATTTTTATGTATATTGTCAGGCATATTTGTTGTTACTCTATGAATTTTGAAGTCCTGATATTTTTCTATTTGTCGAGAACACTGTAACTAGTGTAGATGCTCAAGTTATTTGTAACTTTTGCATCATTGAGCTTTCATTTTCTCAAATGTATATTTGCATCCTCCAGATAATATGAGCTGAAACCAGATCTTTTTTATTTCTTCATGTTTATATTAATTTAGATTACATACTTGATTGATTGCGTAACTCTTCAATTGGTATCAGAGCATGAATCATCAAATCGGTTGAGGAATTCCTGTCTCGTTTTCATTTGTTGTCTCATTTGTTCTGATTCAACATTTTCTACAATTGAAAAAATATTTCTTTGATGATTTAATGATTCTTCTATAGTAAATCAATTATTTTTATTTGATTCCATCCCTTTTCAAACTTTTCTTCAATCGTGAATCGATGGTGAATATGAGCATAAATACGATGATAAATTACGCTATTGTTCTTGGTTCATCCACAAAGATCCCCATGTTGCTTTAGGAATACTATGGCGGGTTATCTCAATGGAATTGATGAAGATCTATGGCGTTCGATTGAGAAAGGCCCATATTGTGTTGATTGAATTCAAGTAGTGGCAACGGCCGCACAAAGTGAAGATATGGCTACATGACAAGTGAAGCAAGAAGCCAACAATAAAAGGTGTATTCGTAAACGACAAGGAGCCTTACCATCATTTGTTTACAATTACCTCCATCGATGCAAGTCTACATAAGAGATTTGGAACACTCTTAAGGAGAAATTTCAAGGAAATAAGACTACAAAGAAGAGTTCGGTGACTCAGTGTTTGTCTAAGTTAGAAGATTTCAAGCAGAAGGAAATTGAATCTATCGAAACATATTATGATTGTTTCAATGAGTTGATCTACAAATGTATAAGATATAATGTGATTTGAACTAGTATGGAGTTCAACATTTGTAACATCCAGAAAATTCGAGCCAATTTAAAACTTTTAAATCATTTAAAACCATTTAGGCATTATAATTTGTTTTCAAAATAGTTTAAACATCAGAGTTCCCAGAAATCATAATCATCAAACGAGGAAGTGTACAATCACGCCTTCGCCTTCCCGCGGCCATCCTCTAAACCTGAAACAATTAACTGAAACTGTAAGCCCGAAAGCTTAGTGAGTTACTCCTAAAATACCCATACACACAATAATACACATACAATAACAAACAACATACTATGGGTCCAATCATCCATCGGGATGGAATACCCCAGGCCCTCAACCATTGGGTTGGAATGCCAACATACTGATACACTTCATCTAACACATATACAACTAACAGCATGTACTAGGTCCATAGCTTTATAGACTGGATTACCCCTGGGCCCACAGTATGAGTCTGGATTGCCTTCCGGGCCCACAGCTCAGATATGGATTGCCATCTAGCCCAAAGCACGAGTCTCCCTCAGCTCGTATCTAGAATGCTCCCAACTCTGTTGGTTACCGCACAGAGCAGTTTCACCTCAACCCATCCCACATAATATGTCGACATATAACACAACTAATGCATATACAGGTAATCACATAATACTACACGTAGTCCTACAGATGTACCTAACTGGCATAGCAACTAACATACAACACTAACTTATACTCAACATAATACCAACAGCTTTGATATCATATCCAATGGGCCGGCCTTGGTGCCTTAGACTCCTTAGTATAGTGAGGATAACTCACCTCGCAAATGATGCGCTAAAGTGATAAGCCCCACTCTCGGATCACTGTCACAACTCCAAAACCTATATTCACCATAGAACCATACTTATAATTTCCAATTTCCCAAAATGCTCCCAGAAGTCAACTAGTTAACCCTTGGTCAAAGTCCAAGTCAATGTTCAAGTTCTACAGTCCATGTTGACCTCAACTCACCGAGTACAACCAGCCACTCGTCGAGTTCCTTGCATAACTCGTCAACTTGCCGAGTCACTTGAGTGGCTCGTCGAGTTACTAATGTTTGCGGTCGTAAACTCCTTGGCCAACTCGTCAAATTTCCCTGCAACTCATCGAGTTCATGCGTGCCAAAAGCTGGGAAAACCCTAACTGACTTGCCGAATCACCCTATTGACTTGCCGAGTTCACGACAATCTTCATCGGACTCGCCGAGTTGACCATGCAACTTGCCGAGTCCCTTCAGTCCATTATCCATTTTGTAACGTCCCGATTCTCAGGTATTGTTTAAATAAGATTTATTGGGTTAAGCTCTACTTGACAAGTTGGTTGACCTACTCGTCGAGTAGCAACGGGGTGGGATCGCGTGTTAAGTGACCTACTCGACGAGTCCATATTGGGACTCCGCGAGTAGGAGCTGGCAGATAAAACCCTAAATCTCGAGGTTTGCACATCTATTTAAAGGAGCCTCAGCCTCCTTTGGCCTCTTTGCAGTCTTTGAGAGCCCTTTAAAACCCTAATATGCGCGTGTGTGTGTTCATTGTGTGCTTGAAGCTTGAAAAGAGGATCTTTGGAGGGAGAAGGCTTGGAGGAAAAGGAGATTGGAGCAAGTAGAGTGTGGGAATCAACTCTTATCTCAGTTACCATCTTCTGGAGGTAACCACATCGCCTTTTTCCTTGTGAATCTCTTCTATTGGTTGAGTTTTAGGGGTTTTGGTGAGATAATAAGTTGGAAAGATGAGTTATGGGCTAGATCTGAGGTTGTAACTTCAGATCTGGACCCTCCTTGGATTCTAGAAGCATAAAGTTTCAGTTTTGGTCATGAGTAAGGTCCCTCTTGAGCATGAAGTTCCATTAAAAACTTAAAATAGGCATTTAGAGCCGTTATAGCCATGCATGCATGTAAACTTTGCAACTTTACGAGATAAGCATGCCCTAGAAGCTTGGATCTGTGATTTGGAGCCGCTGCATGGCTCAAAACAAGTCTGTATGGAAAGAGGAATGAATGGACTCGACGATTCGCAAGGTTGACTCGACATGTCACATGAAGATGGTCGTGAACTCGACGAGTTGGATGAACAACTTGGCGAGTCCCATGAATATTACCATAAGACTCGACGATTTGAAGAACAACTCGGCGAGTCGAATGAGTTTTCGCTAGAATATGTATGCGTGTGTATCCGTCGAGTTGCAAGGAGGGAACTCGACGGGTGGCCTAAAAGTTTGAACGAGAATTGAAGGAACTCAACGAGTCACCCGATGACTCGGCGAGTTGGATTGTACTTCAAGGAACTTGGCGAGTAGCCGAGGGTACTCGGCGAGTTGGGGTCAACATGGACTGTTGACCTTGACTGAGGACTTTGACTTTGACCAGGGGTTGACTGGTGGGTTATGGAGTACCTTATAAGGTTAAGGACTTATGAGTATATTGTACTATGATCATAGGTGGTGGAGCCGAGAGTTGGAGTGTATCTTCTGTGTCGACATTTACAAGGTGAGTTATCCTCACTATATCGATAGGGTCTACGGCACCAAGGTCGACCCTTTAGTTGTTAATGTTATGGTATGCTACATGTGGTTATGATCTGTTAGATCGGAACCAGGGTAGACAATATGTTATGCTCTTATGATCCATAAGGACTGGTATGTTAGTGACCTGCTAGGTCGGTACTCTAGTTACGAGAGAATTCTATGATTGATGATCATTGTGATAGATATGTTTGATGTTTGTATATGCCAGTATATGATAGTTATACGCACATGGTTATTTGCTTGTTGGTTGGGTTGAGGCGGTCCTGCTTTGTGCTGAAGGCCAACATACCCTATGAGCAGTCCGGGGAGACTGCAGGCCCACGTGGCGGACCAGTCATGCCGAAGGCTCAGGATAGATTCAAATAGACTGTAGGCCCAGTAGGGCGGTCCAGTCAGGCTGATGGCCAGTATGCATATTGATTGATTGATTGTTACTGATATGGCATTGTCAGTGTGGTATTGGTATTTTGGGGGTAGCTCACTAAGCCCTCGGGCTTACAGTTTCAGTTTATTGTTTCAAGTACATTAGGAGATCATGGCAAGGCGAAGGCGTGACCGTACCGCTCCTCATCCTTATGTTATGATTTTGGGACACTCTGATGGATATTGATTTGAAAATATTTTTGTAAACATTGCCATTTGATTTTTATTTATGATCAAAAAAGTTTAAATTTGGTGTAAAGTTTATGGATGTTACACATTTAGATGCTTTTTAAGCCATGATAAGGTCCCAAATTGTAGATCTAGCTTCCCAAGGCATGTTGATCACGTAAAGATGCAAACTTTACTTTGCATGCAAGGCTTTAAAGGCTTATAATGACAAAGCCAAGCTTGCAATGGAGTTTTACACTTAATGAGAGGTTCATCATTGCTAAAGCTGAAAGCTTTAAGGGCTTAGAGACCAAAGAGAGTTCTGATCTGAAGTTACAAGTTCAGATCTTAGCTCATACCTATGAATAGCTTCTTATTATGCTAGAAAAGCCCAAATCTTTAACCCAATAAGATCTAGAATGAAAAGAGGTCAAGAAAACGACTTGATGCCTTCCAAAAGATGCTAATTGAGGTAGATTTCAGATCCCATATGTTCTTTGCTCCTAACCACTTTCTCTCCAAGTTCTTCTTACAAAGATCCCTCTCCGAAAGTTTGAAACACACAATACTGGAGCACACTCACAGATTAGGGTTTGCTGAACTCTCAAGAGGCTGCAAGGAGGCCAAAGTAGGCTAGTGATCCCTTAAATAGGGTGCAAAACCCCGGAAATTAGGGTTTCATCCTCCAACTCCTACTCGTCGAGTCCCTTCTTCGACTCGGCTAGTAGGCCACTTAAACACGTGGACCAACCCACAGCTACTCGACGAGTCAGGTCATCCAACTCATCGAGTAGACCTTGAATTATAAAAATTAACCATAAATTAATACTTGAGAATCAGGGAATTACAGTTCTCCCCCACTTGAACTAGACTTCGTCCTCGAAGTTTGCCGCGGTGAACAACTCCGGATAGTGCTCCCGTATCTCTGCCTCCGACTTCCATGTCTACTCGGACTCTCTTTGATGCTCCCACTATACCTTTACCAAAGGTACCTCCTTGTTCCGCAGAACCTTCACCCTTCTCTCTAGAATGACCACCGGCCTCTCAACATAATTCAGGCTCTCATTGACCTGAATGTTATACAACAATACTTCTGCCTCCTGATCCATGATACACTTTCACAATTACAAAACGTGAAAGGTGATCTGAATCCCAACCTAACCTTTTCAAAAAGTCTATCCTACATGCCACTTTGCCAACTTGACAAAATCCTGATGATCCAAAGTATCGGAAACCCAACTTTCCCTCTTCCATGAATCGAACCCTTTGTGCTAACAGGATATGCATCCTTCTGTTCCCAAAATATTATACAATACTAATCCATTAATAAACATGAACACTCATGCTTGGCCCAATCAACCTCAGGCTGGAATACCAGGCATTACGATGGGTCCAGTCATCCCTAGGATGGAACACCCTCATATCCCACATATGTTGGCCCATTCAACCCTTGGGTTGGAATACCCAACACATCAGGTCCAATCAATCATATGGTCCGCTCATCCTCAGGATGGAATACCCTAGATTGGAATACCTCTATGAACATAACTTGGGTCTACTCATAACTTGAGATCCAAGGATCTATCCTTGCGTCTCATCCACCATCCTCTGATTCGTCACAACCAAGTGTAACTCCCCCGAATCTTCAACAATACATCTATTCCGAACGCGCTCCTACAAAATACATAACACCCACAATCTCTATGCCCACAACCTATGACTAGAATGCCCTTACGTGGTCCTCAGCATAGGTCTGGATTGCCTACGAGCCCACATCATGAGTCTGGTATGCCCTCTTCGGCCCTCAACTCATGACTTAAATGCTCCCGATGATCGATCGACACTACTGTTATCACTTCAGCTGCCCAGCACACCAGTACTGAAGATACCCACTTTCCTCTGCTGCTCGAAGGGCCTAATCGACACTCCTCTCATCACAAACAACATAACGATACAAAAAGTTCTACCACACATGAATCCCAAGTCATAAGCCCACTTCAACTTTTCCTGCTACCATATGATGTTTCTCGAACGAAGTCGAAACCTCCCTGGTCCCAACTTGTCTGCCCACTACCCGAAACACCAGACGCCTCACCGATTACTAAACTAAAAGTCACCTACAAACAACAATCCCATTCGTCTCCCGAAAAGATAACCGACTGGTTGGACTTGCTTTCACGCCTTGCCATCAACTTCTGCTAACATAATGAATGCTACATGACCCACGACAACCTCACCGCCTACTTGTTCTTCAGCGACCCATCCTCTCCTCACTTCAGACATGCTATGGCTCCTTCGCAGATGAAACCAACCCAAGACACATCACAATAACTCAAACCATCATCAACGTACATACCACTATAGGCCAAACAGTACGACACTCATATCCAACCCATATCACCCCTTTCGGGTTGGAATACCAACATGTCTAATCAATTCAACTATCGAGTTGAAATTCTCAGGGTTTGTTGGCCTACTGCCTCAAACCTACCACTCCCTTTGAGCCTCCATGTCTACGACTTACAGGTGGCCCACACCAAGTATCTTGGCCTACTACATAGAGCAGGACCGCGTCAACCCTATCCAAATGCCATAGACGATCATGAGAAAGATCTAACCCGATTCCCAGAACCCAAATCACAGAATATTCTAATCCCAAGCCTTCCTAAAGTTGACGTATAGCCATTCAGTTCTACTTCCACTCCCCAACTGGAGTATTACTCGATCCAAGAAGATTAATCCTATGAGACACTCTGAAATGGTGAGATCACCAATATCCTCTGCACTCCATCTGATCTCTAATAACAACTTCCGATCAAACCAAAAATACATCGCATTCTTCAACCTATTCCAGTAACATGTTCAATACTAGGGGACAAACCTATTAATCGATATAGCATAGTAGCATACTCAATATCCACACATAGACCTACAAACACATACAAAGTCTTTAGCATGACTGGACCGCCTCACCAAGCCTTCAGTCTATCTGGACCACTCTCAGAACCTTCTGCATGTCTGGACCGCCTCTCTGGGTCTTCAGCCTGACTGGTACGCCCCACCGACATTCAATCTATCTAGACCGTTCTAAACTGTTGAGCATCTCCCAGGACCACCCCTCCTGGTGATCTTTCCACTGCAAAATGTTCTCACCCACTTGGGTTCCGAACTCCTAATCCATTATGTGGACTCTAAACCCGACCTAACCCTAGGCCTCATGTCGATCGTCCACCCTCTCAGAAATCAGTTGTTGGTTACTTGACCCGCGTGTCTACCACATACGCTAAGTAACCCACACACCCATGCTGAGAGTACTGTCGAGCCCTAGCAGCTAACAAAACCCTCAATCTATCAATCCAAAAACCCTCAGAGTCGAGCACACCCTCGATCGAATACTCGAACCGAACTCAATTCCTAACTAAAACTCCAACCTGGTTCCCCAAATTCTATTATCAAGCACCAAGAAGACGTGTTTCTTATGTTGGGGAGTTTTACCGAACCCCAACCAACACAACCCTCAAACCAAACAACCACTGGGGCCTCTATTCTCCATGTCGGGTGGTGAAACTTATATCCGCTTCAAAACGTCACCTGCTTCCGCATCCCGGGGTAACTCTCCCCCACTTAGATTCGACTAAGCCTTCATAATACATAAAAATTGGAGGATTCCCAATCCTTCTCACTTCCCAACGATCGATTCGATGACAACCAACTCTTTCCTACTAGTTCTACATTACTAGCCAATCCCAATTGATCACACACTTTTAAGAACCAGACGAACCCTTCCTGAAACCCAGTGAAACCAACAGTCAATAATGCTTGAATGACCCCACACTCAAATCCTGAAGACCAAAAGATAGATGCTCCAACTAATACCTTGGTGATGAGCTACTTCCCTTGGTGCTTTCGTCCGTTAATCACTACGGTTGCTAAAACCACTGAATCCTGACAGTGCTGACTAATCCTTCTGTGGGACCCTATCCACAAACCTCCCACATAATACCGCTTTTTTTTCCAAAGGTGTTCCAACAAGTTTTCCGCTCTTAGACTCTAGGAATCATTCTCTTCAGGGTTTGCACCCTGACTCACTTACCAGCTCAAACGTCCACAGTTGAACTGCAGTAGCTGAAGCAACCTCTGCCCAAACCAGGCTACAAATACTTCCAATACATAGTCTACAATCCCAAAAAGTGCAATAGGTCGCATAATCAATCCTTACCGCCAGATACCAGAGATCCAAGGAAAACCGGACCTCACAATTACTTATGCTACGTCGACTCACCTGCGCTCACCGGCGCTGAAATAATGTTCCCAATCCCGGTAACCAACTGACTCCGAGCTGGAATAAAACTTGATCCTGGGTCACAAGCCTGCTCACTCCTTTGAGCTCGAAAAACCGATAGGGCGCAATCCTTGCCCTACAAAACAACAATTCAATCCATCAATTAACCATTCCACTTCCAACTGCAAAACCCCAGCTAAACATAATCACCATTCCTTTCCAGAGTCCCTGCGACTCACATTCCGACCTCGAACAAACCTCCAAGTCTCAAATCTAGAAACTCATGTGCTAGCCTCTCCCGCTAAACCCGCGGAAATATAACGAGTACTGATCATCTTCTTGATCCCTGATAATTGTGGCCCTCTGCTCATCAGAATATGTACCAGCAACAAGTCCCTATACTGGAAAGCTCGACCAGCTCCTTGTTGGATTAATGTCTAAGTCCATAACTATTTTGGTATGTACTTGACCCGATGGTGCATGGTCCTTTTGGGTTGCCTTCACCAAAGCAACTTGATAGGATGAAATATAGAGAGAGAGGATTAATTATGATTTATTAATATATTATGAGAATAATATATTAAAGGAGAAATCATATTGTTTAATTAATATTAGTCAAGAATTAATAAGAATTAAGTTTGTGGCTAAAAGACATTAATTAAACTTAAGGGACTAGAATTTTCAATTGTGTGATAGTTGAATATTGGCTAATGGACTCCCTATTAGAGGGGTGGACGAATTCTATGGGGAAACCCATTAAAAATCGTCCTAGGCCTCTAAGGAAGGAGTCCATAGGTTGCTTAGGGCCTAAGCATCCAATTAGGGTTTCCTTATTAGATAACCCTAATAGCCTCACTATTTAAAGGACCCTTGAGACTCAAAAACGTGGTGAAGTTGTTCCTTAGGGTTTCCACACGTTTTGGGCAGCCTCCACTCTCCTTATTCTTCATCATCTTGCTCTTGGTGTTTGTGAACCATTAGAGGAGTGACATTTGTGACTCTAAGCTTTCTAAAGTCATTACAAGGAGGATTTGAGATTGTTATTGCTACATAACAATCAAGGTATGACCTAAGACCCCATTCATAAGTTAATATGATTAATTGCATGCTAGATCTAGGGTTTAAAGTCTTGGATGAATTGCATGTACAATAGAGAAACCCAGATCCGAGCATTAGGGTTTGTATGAGCACATAGGATGTTCTTATGGCCAAAACCCATCAGTGGTATCAGAGCCTGGCTGGTTTCTATTGTATTGATGCCTTGGTTATTTGTTCAAGCTTCAAAATCGATTTTTTGGCCCCCTGACTGATGAACTCGGCGAGTTCCAATGTGGACTCGGCGAGTTGGCTCCAACTCGGTGAGTCCATAGAGGGACTCGGCGAGTTCGAGCGTCATAAGGAGGCAGTTTCGGGATTTCTTGCTATTTCACTCATGGATAATTGCCTTAACTGTTTTGGGTCATTAAAATCCGATTTTAAACATATTTTTTAGTATATCCTTGATTAAACAAAAAGATAATTACCAATTGATTAGATAATAACTTCCTTATATGATTAAAGTTTGATTATTTGTATTAATTGGGTAACTTATCTTGCAAGAAATTGATTTTAGGTCAAATTTAGATAATCATTAAATTAATTGTTTAATTTAAATTATTTGCTATTTGATCCTTTGTGTTTTGAAAAGTTTCAAACTTGCCCTCAAGTCTTGGAATTTAGATTTTTGATTAAAAGGTTTGATTTTGAAATATTTAAATTCTAATCCCTAATGTTTTGAAATGTTTCAAAACTTGCCCTCAAGTTTTTGGAATTTAAAAGTTGATTAAAAGTTTAATTTAGAAATGTTAAATTCTAAAACCCTAATATTGTTTTGAAAAGTTCAAATCACACCCTTATGGTTTTATAATTAATTAAAGTGTATAATTAAAAGAGGTTTAAATTTGACCTCCTAGTATTTTAAAAGTGTAAAATACACCCTATAATATATAAAACATTAAAAGTCTAACATTATATATATGTATGAGTAAAATTCAGTCTTACCGTTAGTAGGCCTCATTCACGAAGCTGGTCTATAAGGGGTGTTTAAGGAAATTGCCTATAAAATGGCAATTGAATGGGTATCCACTTTTACCCACCGCACTCTTGACTAGTGGAGGGTCGTTAGCCGAACGGGTAGGATAGGATAGAAAGCTTCCATTATAAGTATAATGAAGTATAAAAGTAACTAAATGTTTTACAAATTCCCAATCTTAGTTACTTTAGGCAAAAGTGAATTGATGCAATTCCATGAAATTACACTTTGTGCCCTTGCGAAGATGTTAGTGGAGCGTGTGTGGTTAACCGACACACTAAACGGTTCTAAGCAAAGGTATCAAAGGGTGACTCAATGTTTGTCATAGTTCGGTGGAGCGTGTGTGGTTAATCGGCACATCGAATGGGTGATTGTAACATGTGGGGGCACCATGTAAGTTTGCATGGTTATTCACACCCTGTTTTGTGATCCTCGGCATCCCAGTCACAAATCGAGGGGCATATCGAGATTTAAACATGCCATTGAAAAGTTCAATGAATCTCAAAGGATCTAGGAGTTTTCAATGCATTTAAAACTTAATCGGTTTTTCGTTTTTCATGGTGGAAAATTAGTGAATCGTCATTCACTTACCTTCAAGTATTCTGCAACTAGATTATGGCATCCCTTTTCTAGGTTGTAGCGTATTGTGTTGGGTCCTAGCCTTAATATCTCATTTGGGTGATTTATTAAGGACTCAATCAATCAACTAACTTGAATTTGTTTTCTCCCATTTTATAGATGTCAAAGTATGACAACTATGGTATTCCCAAATCCCGTGGAACAAGCTTTCCACATGAAGATGATATTCCACGATTCGTTCGAGGAACAAGAGATCATGCTTCATTTCCTCCACCTCCTCCAATTATTCTCCCTAACCCATAAGTTCGAAGGCTTGAAAAGTTCAAGCTCACTCAAGCCCTTTTGGCAAGTAAACATGAAGAAGGAAAGTCAGTGTGTGAACACATCCTAGAGATGAAGTCACACATTGATAGATTAAGAATGTTGGGATCTGTTGTCTGTGAGGAGCTGGCTATTGACTGGGTTCTTCAGTCACTTCCTAACTCGTATAGTGAGTTCGTAAGAGAGTACTATATGATGAACCGCGACGTGACCCTTATAGATCTCACCTATATGCTTATTGTTGCTGAATCAGCAATGGTTTGGCGCAAAGGAAAAGCAAATTTGATTGGTGAATCTACCTTCCAGACCTTTATGGATATAGGCAATGGCAAAGAAAGGCATGCCATGATCGAAAAGTTTGATCATAAGAGAAAGGCAATGTCTGAAGTAGTTCCATGTTCTGTTCCAAAAGAGTCAATTTGCTTTTATTGCCAAGAGAAGGGGCATTGGAGACGAAGCTTCCCTATTTACCTAAGAGATCTAAAAGATGGGAGAGTCAAAACGTATGGCTCTGCTTTAGGTAAAATCCATTAACTAACTCTTTTAAGTTCCTATTCTAGATTCTTAATACATGATGTGATAAGATTACATTTCGATGTTTTGTAGAATCGAAGAAAAGAGAGGAAGCTTAAGGGAAGAAGTGAGCGAAATCTAATCGTGAATAAATGGATTTCAATCGCATTGCTTGAAGATTGGATTCTTGAGCTACTACTTAGAGTTAGAAAAGATTGCTAAGAAATATGTATTAACATAGTTTTTCAATGAATTGCATTGTGAGGACAAATTTTTCCGCAATAAAATGAATTTTGATTTTATATTATTTATTTATCCTTGCAATGGCGTGTATGAAAAATTGATGTTTGAATGTTTCTATTATTAGCAATAATGGATTTGATTCTTGATTATGTTATTTGTGGAGATGTCAAGAATTTACCAAATAGGGAGAGTTTCTCATCGCCCAAGTTTCAATTGGACAGAAACTTGGAATCATGCAACGTGTATGATGAATGAAAAACTTTCACATTTGGAAATTAGACTAATTCTTTGACAAAGTGCCAAGTGAAGGACTAAGAGATCGAGTACACAAAGTTGTGTGTTGATCAAGTACACCACAAGAGCAACAAAGATATTCGTCATGATTTACTAAAAGTTTAGTAAATATGATTATACTATAAGATTAAGTGTAATTCTGAATTGATTGAAAGAGTTTAACTCAATAGCAGAACGAATAAGAAGAATCAAGTAGGCAGAAAGATAAAAGTTTCTCTATTCTAAGAAGAAGGGAGAGTACCTTTTATTATGTTTTATGATAGGTCTTAATGATTAAGAACCATATCTCAATTGATCCTCTAAGTGAGTCTTAGTGAAATTGTATGTCTGAGAAGAGGAATCAAGAATTGAAGAAATGGTTGAATCAAAAGTCAATCATACTTCGTTCCAAAACAAGTCTTAGAGTTAAGATTATGACATTGAGTGACAAGTCTTAAGAAGGTTTATAACATTCATCAAATGTGGAGTTTGAAAAGGTTTTCTTATTCTTGCACATTTGAAATTGGAAAGTTGTGATGTCTTGGATAAGACAAAGACCAACTAGGACCAATTTATGAAGTGTTTCGTCTTGATAAAAGCTACACTAACTCTTGAATATTTGTTTGTCAAGAAATGTTTATTGACAAGAGAATTTTCTATGTCAAGGAGTCAGTGGGAGTCTTAATGGTCTTCAAGAACAAATCAAAATAAACCTTATCGAACATCACTAGCACACGACTTGAGGTTTACAACCTATCGTGTTGACATTATCTTGTTTCTGTGTCATTCCAATCGAGTTAATTATGCATATGAGTTCTATGAGTTCTCATTTGAACGCATAAAATGCAAGAACCTTAATCAATGAAAAGTACATTGATAGGAAAGGGTGGGCTGCTTAACTACTTGGAAGACATGGTGAGCACTCGTGTTACCATAACGCAAGAAATCAAGATTAAGAAAGTTCGGTCCATATGAGTTTGGATTTGTCGCAAACTTTGGTTTTGACAAATTCACATGGATAGGAACACATACACCATTAAAATCTAAGTGTCATAAGATTCCCTCCTTCATGAAGATGACTGTGAGGAAATGCTTTCACTAAGAAAGATTTTAAGAAGATAGTGATTGTGAAAATTGGATTCTCGAATTCAATTATGGTTACGATATCCCTTTCCATGATTCGAATTGTGATATTTGGCAATTAGTCTGAATTTTTTAGACATACATATAAGCTATCAAAGGAAAAGGTGTATAAGCTTAGATAAAGGATTATCAAAGCATTAAGTATTAAGAAATATGAACTTAAGAAATTCAATAGGTATTGTTTTTCTGGAAGTTAAGCTGTTTTCTGAATACATGTCAAAGCTAGTGGGAGCATAAGAGTTACGCTTATGAGATAATAATCATGATAGTGGGAGCATAAATGTTGTGCTTGTATGATTATTATGGCAAGTATTGAAAGTTAGCAATATTAGTTATAGAAAACAAGAGTTATACTTTGCAAAGTTGTAAGGGTTGAAAAGTTGTTTTGCTATAATTAAGGGAGAGAATATTATGCTTCATTTCAAATCTAAAGGCTTAGGTTGTGGAATGTTAATAAATTTAGTCAAGGATACATAGTGTGTTCTCAAATTTCGATTATGATTATGGCATAGTTTGAATTGTGAGAACGTGGCACATAAAATATTATGGCAGAAGATTGATAAAGTATCAGATCTTTATGTAAAACATTATGCATCATGTCCCATACGCTTCGGGTATAGGATTGATTGCAAATGCTATAATATTTAACCATTCTAAAATTTTCAAAATGTCTAGCGCATTTAGAGGGAAAAAGGACAAGAATTGGTTTTGACTAAGATAATTAAACAACTATCAAAGGATGATCCAAAGCTCGCTGAGGATTGGTCGCTTGTGAGTAGTTGGAAATATAGTATTGGATGGACCTTATTGACATTATTATGAATAGAAAAGATTCTATTAAGAATGAGTTGTCATATGGCAAATATGGAAATGGTTCCATGTTGGGAGTTGGATATTGAGAGTCTATGTCTAGATTAGAAATTTTATGCAAAAGGATGTTCAAAGGAATGTACTTTGAGTGAGAGACATCACGTCTATGGAATTGTATTGTAACAATCTCAAATAGATGACTTTGTAATTTCATTGGCAATAGTCATTGTGACTTTTGTGCTATGACATTACGAAAGGATCATTGCATAAAATGTTAGAATCGAGCATATTCTATAAGTGGCAAGCATTTGATAATATTTCACTTGTGAAAAGGATTAGGAGTTGTGAAATGAGTATGATTGGAAATGTGTTCATTTGATCTATTTCACAAAGTAAGAACCGTAGGTAAACATTGTGTGCATGCTAAGAGCATGGGAAAAGTGTAGTAATAATTCAAGCAAGAAGTTGACTACCCGAAACAACAAATAATGAGTAATCGATATGGTGATAAATAAAAGGTGTTTTATTTATACTCAAAGGTTTGAGGCCATTTGGGATTAGTATTATTCTTGTGTTTCACTTTGCATGTTTTGACTTCCTGAATAATTTAATTGGTTCAGAACAATCAAAATTACTCGAACGGGCCACAGTCGTTTGTATGTTGGAAGTAGGTACAAATGAAGACTGTCGTGAATTGGTGTGTGGATTGTCTAAAGAGTATTAGACATAAGCAAGTGTTTGATGCAACGTTCATGAGTGCTTACGAATATGATTTGAGCATTGGATTAAACCCACGCTCACTTGGATCACTTCATGGATTTTATCACAAGTGATTGGTGAGACGATAACATCTTATATTCTTGAAATCGAGATGTGTGAGTTGTATCTTGCGAGTCGGTTGCACATTGATAATATGTAAACGCACCAGTAACTTGGTGTTATAAAACATATTGTTGTGTGTGATTCGATAAGTGAGTGCAAGTGAGCATTGAGTCAAAGTTTATCCATTCCTTTTATCCAAAGTAGGATAAAAGCGATATCTTTGGCCCCCTCGATGATTTAGTGATGGCACCTAAGCGCTTGGCCAAGCCGGGACTAATTTGATGTGTTTAATTGTAGTCTATTGTCAGTCGTCATAAATCAGAAGTCAGGAAATAGTATAGAGAGAATGATTAAGTTCATGTCTCATATCTATACGATATCTAGAATGGAGGAATATATGATCCCTTATCTAAAGGACACGCGTATCTAATAAGATCAGAGTTGACAGCGGCTTTGGAAAGCTACGATTGCAGACCAGGATTTGAAGTCATACGCATAATAGTTATTAGACTTATCCAAGTGGGAGACTATTGGATTAGTGTCTAAGTCCATAACTAATTTGGTATGTACTTGACCCGATGGTGCATGGTCCTTTTGGGTTGCCTTCACCAAAGCAACTTGATAGGATGAATTATAGAGAGAGATGATTAATTATGATTTATTAATATATTATGAGAATAATATATTAAAGGAGAAATCATATTGTTTAATTAATATTAGTCAAGAATTAATAAGAATTAAGTTTGTGGCTAAAACACATTAATTAAACTTAAGGGACTACAATTTTCAATTGTGTGATAGTTGAATATTGGGCTAATGGACTCCCTATTAGAGGGTGGACAAATTCTATGGGGAAACCCATTAGAAATCGTCCTAGGCCTCTAAGGAAGGAGTCCATGGGTTGCTTAGGGCCTAAGCATCCAAATTAGGGTTTCCTTGTTAGATAACCCTAATAGCCTCATTATTTAAAGGACCCTTGAGAATCAAAAACATGGTGAAGTTGTTCCTTATGGTTTCCACACGTTTTGGGTAGCCTCCACTCTCCTTATTCTTCATCCTCTTGCTCTTGGTGTTTGTGAACCATTAGAGGAGTGACATTTGTGACTCTAAGCTTTCTAAAGTCATTACAAGGAGGATTTGAGATTGTTATTGCTACATAACAATCAAGGTCAGATCTAAGACCCCATTCATAAGTTAATATGATTAATTGTATGCTAGATCTAGGGTTTAAAGTCTTGGATGAATTGCATGTACAATAGAGAAACCTAGATCCAAACATTAGGGTTTGTATGAGCATATAGGATGTTCTTATGGCCAAAACCCATCACTCCTCTCCTTGACGTTGTTACAGTTGCTGAAGCCGTTGCGGCAGCCGTCTCAGCAATAGCTGCATGACGCTCGACAAAATACTCAACCATGGTGGTCTTGAAAGACCCAATCATCTCCGGAATCTGTCCCCGAACGATCTCGATCACATCCTCCCGGATGATCTCCCTGACATGATCCTCTGATAAAACTGGCATATCCTGGCTGCCAGCTCTCGATCCTGATCCGGATCCGGTCTTAAAACGTCTCGAACAATCCATACCATAACAGGGTACTAACTTCCAACTAAACCTGACGAGCGCTCAATGCTCACTCCTAGAGGAAGGTTAACTGTCTCACAACTGACCTACCGATCCACACAACCCACCCATCAATGAAACTTTCACCAACACTGTAGCACTAGTGTATGCTAGCCATACATAACGCTGGACCCTATAGACTTTCGAATATCCAATCCAACCCCAAGCCCTCAATCAGATAAGAACAGAACATAAGGCCAAATCAAACATTCACAGGCTATAAGATCTTAATTATGTATAACCATGATGCATACACTAAACAACTACAGTAATGATGTCAATCTCATATAAAGGAAACCCTAGGCAAGCAGGCATCATGTAATCAGAAAATTCTAAAATGCAATTCCTGAAGATCCCTAGCCTAGTATTAGCATGTTGTTCTAACATATCACAATATCAAATAACCATATGTTATTTTGGGGTCTACTTACTGGCTCCGGCTGATCGTACACTTCGCATCCTCTTTTACTTATTTTGAAAACCATTTAGAAATCATTTTGAAAATCTTTCCTTGATTTGAGACTTGGTTCACACGAGTGTTCCTCCAATTCACTCAAACCAAGGCTCTCATACCAACTTGTAACATCCATAAAATTCGAGCCAATTTAAAACTTTTAAATCGTTTAAAACCATTCAGTCATTACAATTTGTTTTCAAAATAGTTAAACATCAGAGTTCCCATAAATCATAATCATCAATCGAGGAAGTGTACGGTCACACCTTCGACTTCCCGCGGACATCTGCTGAACCTGGAACAATTAACTGAAACTGTAAGCCCGAAAGCTTAGTGAGTTACCCCTAAAATACCCATACACACAATAATACACATGCAATAACAAAAAACATACTATGGGTCCAATCATCCATCGGGATGGAATACCCAGGCACTCAACAATATGGTTGGAATGCCAACATACCGATACACTTCACCTAACACATATACAACTAACAGCATGTACTGGGTCCACAACTTTACAGACTGGATTACCCCTAGGCCCACAGTGTGAGTCTGGATTGCCTTCCAAACCTACAGCTCAGATCTGGATTGCCATCAAGCCCAAAGCACGAGTCTCCTTCAGCTCGTATCTAGACTGCTCATGGGTTTGATGGTTACCATACAAAGCAGTTTGACCTCAACCCATCCCACATAATATGTCGACATATAACACAACTAATGTATATACAAGTAATCACATAATACTACACGTAGTCCTACAGATGTACCTAACTGGCATAGCAACTAACATACAACAATAACTCATACTCAACATAATACAACTGCTTGGATATCATATCCAATGGGCCGGCCTTGGTTCCTTAGACCCCTTAGTATAGTGAGGATAAGTCACCTCGCAACTGACACGCTGAAGTGATAAGCTCCACCCTCGAATCACTGTCACAACTCCAACACCTATTTTCACATAGGACCATACTTATAATGTCTAATTTCCCAAAATGCTCCTAGAAGTCAACTAGTCAACCCTTGGTCAAAGTCCAAGTCAATGGTCAAGGTCAACAGTCTATGTTGACCTCAACTTGCCGAGTACAACCAGCCACTCGTCGATTTCCTTGCATAACTCGTCAACTCATCGAGTCCCTTGAGTGGCTCGTCGAGTTCCTAATGTTTGCGGTCGTAAACTCCTTGGCCAACTCGTCGAGTTTCCCTGCAACTCACCGAGTTCATGCGTGCCAAAATCCAGGAAACCCCTAACTGACTCGCCAAGTCACCCTAGTGACTCGCCGAGTTCACGACAATCTTCATCGTACTCGCCTAGTTGACCATGCAACTCGTTGAGTCCCTTCATTCCATTATCCATTTAGATGCTTTTAAGCCATGATAAGGTCCCATATTGCAGATCCAACTTCCCAAGGCATGTTGATCCCGTAAAGTTGCACAACTTTACGTGCATGCAAGGCTCTAAAGCCTTATAATGACAAAGCCTAGCTTGCAATGGAGTTTGACACTTAAGGACAAGTTCAAACTTGCTAAAGCTGAAAGCTTTAAGGGCTTAGAGACCAAAGAGAGTTCAGATATGAAGTTACAACTTGATATCTTAGCTCATACATAAGAATAGCTTCTTATTATGCTAGAAAAGCCCAAATCTTTAACCCAATACGATCTAGAATGAAAAGAGGTCAAGGAAACGACTTGATGCCTTCCAAAAGATGCTAACTGAGGTAGATTTGAGATCCCATACGTTCTTTGCTCCTAGCCACTTGCTCTCCAAGTTCTTCTTACAAAGATCCCCCTCCTAAAGCTTGAAACACACAATAATGGAGCACACTCACGTATTAGGGTTTTCTGAACTCTCAAGAGGCCAAAGGAGGCTAAAGGAGGCTAGTGACCCTTAAATAGGGTGCAAAACCCTGGAAATTAGGGTTTCATCCTCCATCTCCTACTCGTCGAGTCCCTTCTTGGACTCGGCGAGTAGGCCACTTAAACACGTGGACCAACCCGCTGTTACTCGACGAGTCAGGGCATCCAACTCGTCGAGTAGACCTTGAATTATGAAAATTAAGCATAAATTAATACTTGAGAATCTGGACGTTACAACATTACCTTATTCTTGGTTTAAAAAAGGAGTGGAAGAACATCTTCTTGATGATCAAAATGCAAGAAAACTTCGACAGTTACTCGTAGTCGAATCTCTACAACATACTTAACGCTCATAAGTCCGAGGTGAAAGAAATTTTTGATGAGACAGACACAATTAATTTTAGAGGTCCTTTAGTTTTAATCGAAAAAAACAATTTCTAAAGAGTTGTGATCTGATGGTGAATGAGGTGATAGTGAAGAAGGCTTGTTGATGAACTAATATGATGAAGTTGTGGCCTATTACTAAAATAATAATGCAAAAAAGTTTAAAAAAAACACATGATTGGTAATTTAAAAAACAATTCTTTTAACAAATCATCTTCGAGTGGTTCTTCAACAAAAGATTGTTTAGATGGTTGAAGAAAAGAAGGTTGAGAAGAAACTAACTGGAGATTCAGGTTATGACTGTAATACTACAATAGAAAGAATCATTTGGATAGAGATTATATGACCAAGAAGTGACCAAGAAGCAAGAAGAAAAGAAAGAGAAGGTGAAATATGAAGCTTATTATGTGATGAAACTCGAAGAACTTGGAGACAAATTGAAGAATCTTTCTTTGGTTGCAAGGAATTCAAGTGAGGAAGAAGGCACCTAAAAAATTTGGTCATCTAGATCAGATGACGAAGATATGTATCACCTGACACACAATGTCATGTTCGCGAAGCATCATGGTATTCAATTGAATGAGAAGATAGTGCTGGAAGAGTTTGTTGATGAAATTGAATGAGAGAGTTATGAAGAAGAATAGATGATCAAAAGGGAGTGATTTGTGTTAACCACTTCAAAGTCTCCAATGACTAAGAAGGTACGTGATATCTTAAGATCTCTTAATATTCCTTCAGTTTTATATAATGTTGTTTTATCTAATATTGATGGTGCCTATTCTTAATTGAATGACATGTTTTTTTCCGTGAGTAGTTAGTTGGATAAAGCTAAGGTGTTGCTTTATGAAGCTAAAAATAAAGTGGATGAGAAAAACACTAAGATAGCGAGTATAGACATGAGACTAATGAATGTTAAACAAAGAAATATATATTGTAATACCGCTAAGAGGATGTATGGAAAACTTACTTTCTTTTACCATTCATCAAATATTTGTAAAGAACAACATCGATAACTTCTTCCTTTTATGAAATTTAAAAGAGAATTAGCTGATGAAATTACATATGATTGTGAGAGTGAAGTTGCTAAGTTTGATCAAATACCAAATAATTCATATTCTTATGGTATAGTCAATATTGATGAATGTTTGGATGATGATAATTTAGTGGATAGGGTGATTGATCCCTTGACCAAAAATGAACAAATGAAAATTTTTGAAAAAACCTAACCTTCGACACAAAGTTCTCAACATAATTTCGCTGATATCAAAGATGATTCTGACAATATCAGTGAGATTGAAGAAGAGGAATGTGTAGATTGTTCCAATTTGCATGTCATCAAAATCACTACATTAATTAAAAGAGAAGAAAATATTGATTCAAAATCGAAGCTAAACAATTACTCGTATTCGACAACAAAACTAATGAAACTTAAGAGTCTGTTATTGTAAAAGATATAACAAACAATGAAAGTGATAGTGATGTTGATTCTTGTGAAAAGGAAATTACACGAGTTGTTAAAGCACAAGTTTTTGAGGATTCAGAGGAATACACAAAATTTTGAAAGAAAAGGGAAACATTCTCTTGAACAAAATTTTGTAAGCAAAACTAAATCACCTGTCGAAGATAAGTCAAAATTTATTGACAAGTCTTTATCAGATGACTTGAAATGCCAAGAAATGAAAGTTCAAGATGTCAAAAAGGAAGTAAAAAAATTAGGTTTGACATATTGCAAATTGAAAAGCTTAGAATAAAGCTTATTGGAAGAAACGAAGAGATTTTCAAAAGCAAAAGCTAACACAACATAAGTCACAACAAAATCAACAAAATAATTTTTCAAATCAATGACAAAGTCATTTTTCAAAGGAATCAACGAAAGTTTTTCATAAAAATGTGAAAAATAATGTTCTAATGAAAAAATCAAAATGGTTTTAGAAATGAATCAAAGTTTGAACAAAATCAAAAGTTACAAAATCATGTTCAAAAAGGTGTTCAAAGGAATTTTCAGAAAATCATAAAAATTTTAAACAAAAGCAAAATTTGGATGTGAAAATTGATATCAAACTCGTTTTCAACAAAAATCATATCAATCGTTTTCACAAACGAGGAAATCAAAGTCAGCAAATGTGATAAATAAATATGTTCCATTTTAACCTGGTCCAATATTTCCAAATTCAAATTCAAGGAAAAAATTGAAGGGTTCATTTGTTTAAGTCAAAAATGAAATGGAAAATTTTCATCATTGGTCTGAGCATAAAAGGAAAAAGTACCAATCAAAAGAGTTTTCTCAAGAATAAGTCAAATAGGCTTCTAAGAATTAATTATGTTAATGAATGAATGGTAGTACTTCATGAAAATAATTGTTGTCGAAGACATCAAAATGGAAAGAAGTTAAATCAAGTAAAAAATTTGAGTTCCTGAAATTAAGGTTGAAAAAGAGAAAATCAAAGTTGATGCTTCGACATTGAATGATTATGTTTCTTTGCCACAAACTAAAGAGACTAACTTAATTAATAATTTCAAATTGAAGGTTCGAAAATGGATTTTTCACTCTATACTTTACACTACATTCTACACTAATTGAAAAAGACCCAAAAGTCCTTGGGTATCTAAATCTCTCTGAGTGATTCCATGTATTATATGATGATCAGTATGATGAAATTTGATATATTGATAGTGGGTGATCGCGTCACATGACTGGAAGGAAAGAGAACCTGAGAGATTTTAGGGAATTAGAAAATGATTGAGTGGTGAAGTTTGGTAATAATGATAAGTTAAAAGTCAATGGATATGGAAAAGTAACAAATTAGAAGTTTAGTGTTAATCGTGTCGCTTATGTCGAAGGTTTGAAGCATAACCTTATGAGCGTATCACAGTTGGTAATGGGAACAGGAAAGAAAGTTTTTTTTTATGATGATGGAAGATTTATTTCAAACAAAAAAGGGAATTTTTGCAAAATTTGAAGCGAAAAGGAGATATCTTCACTCTGGACATAAAACCAATTGTTGGTTTACCCTAAGTGTGTATGCTACCGAAGGCTACTTCTTATCTAAGATGGCATTGGCATCGAATATTTGCTCATCTTAATTTCAAAAATCTGAATAAACTTGTTTTAAATTATTTAGTTCGAAATATACCTATTCTAAAAATTGGTAATGGTTCTTTATGTGCAACTTGTGTGAAACAACCCAAAAATACGACCCAAAATTTTCAATTTTTTTATCATAACAAAACATGAAACCAAGTATCACATAACAACATCATACGTCGCGTGTTTCAAAAACCATGATAAAATACTGAGAGAAGGAAAATTGTATCACAACTGTATCCAAACATATCAACTAACGGAATCAACTCCCAGGACAAAAACTGAAGTTGTGGTGTGTGCGATGCCATCATCCCGAGCTCTTCCCTTTGCTTGCGGAAGTACCTGAAACCAAAACTGAAACTGTAAGCACGAAGCTTAGTGAGCTCCCCCAAACTACCACATACTATACAATACATATAAAGCACATACTGGGCCTTGCCCACTGCATCAGACCGAAGTCTGGAACTAGCTGCATCGGACCGAAGTCCGGAACTGACTGGGACCTTGTCCCCTGCATCGGACCGGAGTCCGGAACTAACTGCATCGGACCGAAGTCCAGAACTGACTGCATCGGACCGGAGTCCGGAACTAACTGCATCGGACCAAAGTCCGGAACTAGCTGCATCGGACTGAAGTCCGGAACTGACTGATCATAGCATAGCATAACAAATATCAACTAGTATAAACACATACACTGCATACTGCATCGGAACAGAGTCCAGAACACATAGCACAAACATGCTTGAATCACAAAGACATCAAGCACTCTAACTACTGCATCGGACTAAAGTCCGGGACTACTGCTAACTAAACGGGCCGGCATTGTGGCCGTAGACCCATTCCTACTGAAAGGAAACTCACCTCGTGAACTGGCTGCTGTATGAAAGGCTCTGGAAGCTAACTACTACTGCTCCGGTATCTCCCCGGCTACAAATCCATAAACACACTCAATCAAATGCTACACACTGCACTGGGGTAAAATGACTCTTTTACCCTTGGTCAAAGTCAACTCTCTCAGTCAAAGTCAACCCACAGTTGACCTGACTCGCCGAGTTGGGCCGCCAACTCGCCGAGTCTCTAGTCTCACTTCTCAACCCTACTCGTGGCTACTCGTCGAGTATGGCATCGACTCGACGAGTATCCTCTCGATCTAAGAACTCAGACAATCTGCATCCGACTCGCCGAGTCATATGAACAACTCGACGAGTTGTTCTTGAGCTAAGAAGATTGCCTTGGACTCGCCGAGTTGTATGAACAACTCGTCGAGTTCCTCCATTACTGAGTCTGCCCTCTAACTCATTGAGTCCACTCTACTACTCACAGGCTTCCACTCGACATCACTCAAAAGGGAAAAACGGGACTCGCGACTTGACTCGCTGAGTCGTTCTTCCGACTCGCCGAGTCACCTCCATGCAGCTACTCTAAACTCGATTTTGCTGGAATCTAGTGTCTGAAACTTATAGATCTGGGCTCCTTTAACTCGATTAGCACGTAAAGATTCTATCTTTACGTGCCCATAAGCGACCAAGAAGATAATAAGGCTCAAAAAGCATAATAAAGGCTAGATCTAGGGTTCTTATGCAAAGCATCTCCAAAAAGGCAACAGATCTGGGCTCTACAACTCCTAAATGAACAGATCTAGAGATATCTCGACCTATTAAGGCATCCATACAACTATAGGGCTTAGAAAAAGCATCAAACTAGCCCTAGAAGAGTTCTAATGGAGGTCTAAAACATAAAACAGAAGGAAACCGAGAAATACCTCAATGAACTCTGATTTGCCCTTGGAACTTTGCTCTACACCTCTTCTCTTTGCTCCTTTCTTCTTCTTCTTCTTCAAGCCTTCAAGATCCACACAAAAGCACTTAAAACAATAAGGAATGGATTAGGGTTTTCTCACAGCTCTCTGAGGGTGAAGGAGGCGAGTTTGGGGCACATAGCATTGCTTAAATAGTGAGCAACCCAGGGATTTAGGTTTTCTTCCAGGCAGGCAGACTCGCCGAGTCCCGAATATGGACCCGCCGAGTCGCCGACTAACACGTGCATGAAAACTCGACCCTACTCGACGAGTCAGGCCATAGACTCGCCGAGTCCCTCAATAAAACTTCTAAATAAATGTCACAGAAGCAACATACCAAAGACGGGGCGTTACATTGTGATCAAGGAAAACAACATTGACAAGGTCATCCTATAGTCACTAACGCTTAGATTGTTGAACCATTAGAACTGCTACATAATGACTTGTATGGACCTCTGACTATTGAGTCTATCAATGGGAATGTAACATTCCAATGTTAAGTTACTCCAAATTTCAAACCTTAAAGTGTGTGTTTGTTTACTTAGAAGAAGAAGGAAGGAAGCCAAGATCATATTTGAAAAGTGAAACACTTTGGATTTGGAATTTACTCTTCATTTTCAGCCCTTCAAAGGTATAAAGCTTGCATCTTGATCTTTTAATCTTGTAGATCTAGAAATAGGTGTCTTAGTGATACTTTTCGGTCCCAAATGTCTTAGATTGACCACGGCATGTTCTTGATGGTTTGAGCTGTTGTTTCAAACCCTAGGAGGTGTCCTAAGTCATAAAAATGAATTCCCAATGGTTAGTTTTGCTCTATGCATCTTGTAAAAGGTCTTAATGGATTAATAAATTGAGTTAAGAACTTAATGGGCATGTAAAATCATAAAGTTGGAAACTTTATGACTCTGAAGTGTATTTGAGCCTTGGATTTGAAATATGGACATAAGTGCTTCAACCATTAAGCACTTATTGAGTTTTGAAGGATGCGCGGGTACACCCCGCATACTCGGAGTACGCCCTACGTACGAGGTCAACTAACCCGATGGTGGTAAACTATGAGGGTTGGAGTATGCTCAGCCTACCTCTAGAGTAAGCCCTGCATACTCATACTCGGTCTGCCCGGATGAGTTGACTCGGTTGGGTTGACTCGACTGGGTTGATGCAGTTGCCTTAGTAGGTTTGACTAGTTGACTTTAACAAAGTTAGACCATTGAGGGTATTTTGGGTATTTTAGGATTTTGATGGAATTGGTATTTAGTGGGATTAGGTGCCAGTTAGAGAGATGAGATTGGGAGTCAGGGACCTCATCAACTTCTCTTCAGTTTGTGATGTGAGTTTTCCTCACTGTACATTTTGATCAAAGGCACCAAGGCCAACCCATTGAATTGTTATCCTGGTTTATCGCATGTTGGTATGATTTAGTGATTTGTTAGATCTATATCCTGGTAGATAGGATGCTATTACGCTTAGTGATCTATAAGATCTGCCTGATTGTCTATTGGCTGATTATATGTATGCTTATCTGTTATGTATATGTCGACATGGTTTATGTGTGGTTGGGTTGAGGCGTACCAGTGTAGACTGAAGGTCAAGAGACCCAGGGCGTCCCAAATAGACCGAAGGCCCGAGAGGGGTATCAGTCAGGCCAAAGTCTCGGAGAACGTTCCAAATAGGTTGAAGGCCCAGCGAGGCGTACCAGTCATGCTGAAAGTGCTGTGAGCCTACTAGATAGACTGTAGGCTGGTGGGACCTTCCAGTCAGACTGAAGGCTCTGTATACATGTTGTCTGTATTATGCTTATGTTATTTGTTGGTATCATGAGGGAAATAACTAAGTGTTGGCTTACAGTTATGGGTTATGTTTCTGGTACTTCGAATGATTGTGAAAAGGAAAAGGCGTGACCATACAAATCCTCATGTTTTGACCTATGATTTTGGGAGACTCTGATGTTGAACATGTTTTGAAAACTACGTTTGTAAACAATATTTGAAATTGGTTGATTCTGAAAAGTTTAAATTTATTATGATTTTTATGAGTGTTACAAGTTGGTATCAGATCCTAGGTTTGAGTGAATCGGAGGAACACTCATGTGAATCCAATCTCAAACCAAGGATAAGATTTTTAAACATATTTTAAAATGGTTTTCAAATTAATCAAAGAGGAAGTGATGTGTACGATCAACCGGAGCTAGTAAGTAGACCCCAAATTACCGCACTGTTGTTTGAATTTGTGATATGTTAGAACATGCTAGTGATACGCTAGGGATCTTCAGGAATTGCATGATAGAATTTCCTGATTATATGATACTTGATAGCCTGGGGTTCTTCCTTATATTAAATTGACATCATTACTGTAGTTGATTAGTGTATGCATCATGATTATACATAACTAAGATTCTATAGCCTGAGAATGTTTGGTTCGGCCTTATTTCATGTTCTTGTTCGATGAAGGGCTTAGGGTAGGATCAGATATTCGACTATCTATAGATTCTAGTGTTATCTATGATTACCATACACGAGTGTTGCAGGGTTGGTGGAAGTTTCAGGGATGAGTTATGCGGGGTCAACCGGCCAGTTTCGTGATGTTTAGCCTTCCTCGAGGGAGTGAGGGTTGAGTGTATGCGTTCTCTAGTACGAATTGTTAGGGTTGTTGTGATGATCCTCTGAGACAAATACGGGTAAGTATGGAAGGTAGTATGGGCCCGTACTACTGAAAGCATTGGACCTATACGCGTAATAGGGAAGTCACAATCCCTAGGGCTTTGTTGGGAGTTGGTTCCCCTAATTTGATATGTGTGTTATTTGATATCTCCCTAGTTTATTTTCAGTATGGATATGACGAGATGATTTGAGGCTGGATCCGGATTGGGGTCGGGAGCTAGCAGTCACGGTGGGCCAGCTGTATCTGAGGACATGATTAGGGAGATTCTTTAGGAAGAGTTTGTTGCTGACATTCGAGCATAATTTCCATAGATTTTCAGGTCTATCAAGAACACCATGGTGGAGTATTTTGATCATACGAAGCGACCGAAATTTGATGGAGTTCAGGACCCGATCATAGGCATGAGGTGGATGTATGACAATGAGGGGTGTTTCTTCACTTACTCTTGCCCAGCTGACCAGAAGGTCAGGTGCGCTCTGAACCTTATGAGGTCCGGAGCGAAGGATTGGTGGAGACTTGTTACTGGATCATATTCTATTGAGCAGAGACCTGTTGTGTCTTGGGAGCAGTTCTTGGAGATGTTCTGTTCTAGATATGTGTCACTGGTGGAGTGTGAGAGGTTGGACCATGATCATTTGGATCTAAGACAAGGGACCGAGTTGATGACGGAGATCACCAAGATCTCCACATATAGGGGCATGTTTTGTCTGAGTTTGCTACTTCTGACCAGTCTTAGATATCCCGTTACTTTAGCATGCTCAAGGCGGATATCAGGCAGTTTATATCCACTCGGCATTATTGTTCTTTCTTGGAGTTACAGGAGGTCGCCAGGCAGCATGAGATTTAGATGGAGCTTCAAACGAGGGTGCAGAGACCAGCCCTGGCGCAGTCGCATCTTGTGCCAAAGCGTTTTAGTGCTGCTGATTCTAAATCTGGAGGGCAGATGGGCTACACTTGAGGGAAGTTTCCAGCATAGTTGCCAGAGATGTTCGGGTGTATCAAGACCGCCATGGTGGAGTGTTTTGATAATATGAAGCCCCCAATATTTTATGGAGTTTAGGACCCAGTCATAGGCATGAGGTGGTTGTCTGACAATTAGGGGTGTTTCTTCCCTTGCTCTTGCCCAGCTGACCAGAAGGTCACATGCGCTCTGAACCTTCTGAGGTCTAGAGCGAATAATTTGTGGAAATTTGTTAGCGGTTCGTATTCTACTGAACAGAGAGATGTTGTGTCTTGGTAACAACTCTTGTAGATTTTCCGTTCTAGATATGTGCCGTTGGTGGAGCGTGAGAGGTTGGCCCAGGAGTATTTGGATCTAAGACAGGGGACCGAGTCGGTGATGGAGATCACCAAGATGTTAATGGAGAGGACCATGTTTTAACCTGAGTTTGCTACTTCTAAATAAACTCAGATGACTTGTTAGTTGAGCATGCTCAAGACGGATATCAGGCAGTTTGTATCCACTCAACATTATGGTTCTTTGTTGGAGTTGCAGGAGGCCACCAAGCGACATGAGATTCATATGGAGCTCCAGACGAGGGAGCATAGACCGGCCCTGGCGTAGTCGCATCCTGCGCCGAAACAGTTTAGGACCGATGATTCTAGATCTGGAGGGTAGAGGGGTTGCACTTGTGGGAAGTGTAACAAGGTTCATGAGTGGGCCTGTCGATCAGGAGGTGTGTGCACAAATGTGGTAAGGAGGGGCAGGCCCTGGGATTTACTATTGGATTTACTCTTCATTTCCAACCCTTCAAGTGGGGGAGAATTGTAACATCCCGATGTTAAGGTACTTCAAATATCATGCCTTAAAGTTTGTGTTTGTGTGCTTAGAAGAAGAAGGAAGGAAGCCAAGATCGTCTTTGGAGAGTTAAGTATTTTAGATCTGGGATTTACTCTTTATTTCAAACCCTTCAAAGGTATACAACTTGCATCTAGATCTTTTAATCTTGTAGATCTAGAAATGGGTGTTTTAATGATACTTTTTGGTCCCAAATGTATTATCTCTAGCATGGCATGTTCTTTACGATTTGAGTTGTCCTTTCAGACCCTAGGACGGGTCCTAAGTCATAAAAAAGAAGTCCCAAGGGTTAGTTTTGCTCTATGAATCTTGTAGAAGGTCTTAATGGATTAAGACCTTGAGTTAAGCACTTAATGGGCATGTAAGATCATAAAGTTGGAAACTTTATGACTCTAGAGTGTATTTGAGCCTTGGATCTGAAATATGGACATAGGTGCTTAAGCCATTAAGCACTTATTGAGTTTTGAAGGATGCGAGGATACGCCCCGCGTACTTGGAGTGCACCATGCATACGAGGTCAACCACCCTGATGGTGGTCAACCACGAGGGTTGGAGTACACTCAACGTACCTCCAGAGTACGCCCTGCGTACTCGCACTGGGTCAGCCTGAATCAGTTGACTTAGTTGGGTTTACTTGTCTGGGTTCACTCAGTTGACTTATTGGGTTTGACCAGTTGACTTTGACCAAGTTTGACCATTGAGGGTAATTTGGGTATTTTTAGATTTTGATGGAATTGGTCTTTGGTAGGATTAGCTGTCAGTAAGAGAACTAAGATTCCGAGTCAGGGACCTCATCAGCTTCTAATCAGTTTGTGAGGTGAGTTTTCCTCACTGTACTTTTGGGTCGAAGGCACCAAGGCCGGCCCATTAATTTTGTTATCCTGGTTTATCGCATGTTGGTATGTTGTAGTGACCTGTTAGATATGTATCCTAGTAGATAGGATGATGCTATGCTTAGTGATCTGTAAGATCTGTCTGATTGTCTATTGGCTGATTATATGTATGTTTATCTTTTATTTATATGTCGACATGGTTTTTGTGTGGTTGGGTTGAGGCGTACCAGTGTTGACTGAAGACCAAGACACCTTGGGCATCCCGGATAAACTGTAGAGGCGTGCCAGTCAAGCCATTGTCCCGGATAACATTCTAGATAGGCTGCAGGCCCAGTGAAGCGTACCAGTCATCCTGAAGGTTTTGTGCGCCAACCAGATAGACTATAGGCCAGTGGGGCATTCCAGTGAGATTGAATGATCTGTATGCATGTTAGTTGTATTATGGTTAGGTTATTTGTTAGTATTTTAGAGGACTCACTAAGCATTGGTTTATAATTTTGGGTTATGTTTTGGGAGACTCTTATGTTAAACATATTTTGGAAACTAAGTTTGTAAACAATTTGTGAAATTGGTTTCTTTTGAAAAGTTTACATTTATCATGATTTTTATGAGTGTTACAGGGAAGAAATACATACTGGTCATAGTAGATGATTTTTCACGCTTTACTTTGGTTCATTTTCTTAGACAAAAATCTGAGACTTCTCAAGTGATGATTGATTTCATCAAAAGCATTGAAATGAGTCTAAAGAAGAAAGTTCTTGGAATCAAAAGTGAAAATGGAACAGAATTCAAGAATCAAGATCTTGATTCATTCTTGACAAATCTTGGCATCTCTCATAATTTTTCTGCTCCTTACACACTGCAACAAAATGGTGTTGTCGAAAGGAGAAATTGATCTTTGTCTGAAACTGCTAGAACTATGCTCACAGATACAAATTTACCTCAATAATTTTGGGTAGAGGCTATTTCTACAGTTTGTTTCACTCAAAATCATTCATTCATTCATCAAAGTTTTAACATCACTCCTTATGAAATCATTAACAAAAGGAAACCTAATTTCAATTTTTTCCATATTTATGTTTGCAGATGCTTTATAATGAATTTTAAAGATCATCTTTCAAACTTTCAAATGAAGGTTGATGAAGAAATATTGCTTGGATATTCTCAAAATTCTATGGCATATTGAGTGATGAACAAAAGGACTCAAAGAATTGAAGAAACATTTAATTTGATCTTTGATGATTGTTATGTTAAACGAGTCGATCATGATTTTCTTCAAAATCCAATTCTTTGAAATTCTAATGAGGATTTTGAACAAATGTTTACTTTTGATATTGATTTCAATCTAATTTTTGGTATTCTAGATAAAGAAATTGATGTTGAGGTGAATATCAAAGATAATCTATTACCTGAAGACGATCAGACTTCGACACCAACTCAAGTTGAGGGGGAGAAATTATCAACACAACCTCAAGTCGAACAAGATCCACTGACTTCGAGTGCTATTGTTGAGGGGGAGTAATAAGTAGTCGATTTTGATGGGTTATGAGCACTACATCAATCATATGGTGTACATGCAAACCCTAAAGCTTTGGATCTAGTTTGTCTAATGAACATGCAATGATCATCCAAAGCTCATAAACCCTAGATCTAGCATATAGTAATCGACATTATCATAATAAAAGGGTTTAGATCTTACCTTGATTGTTATGTAGCAATAACAATCTCAATTTCTCTTGATCTTGACTTTTGAAAGCTTAGTGCCTCAAATGTTGCACCATGAGCAACAAGATGACTTAGGAAAAGGAGGAGGAGGCTCCAAAAAAGTCTAGGGTTCTCTTAGAGATTACTTAGCCACGTTTTAAGGAGCCTTAGGGGTCTTTATATACTTGTGTGGGCTGCTAGGGTTTCAGGTGAAACCCTAATTCTCTACTTAGGCCTTAAGCAACCCATGGAATTCCCCTAGAAAGCCCTTAGACGAAATCCATATGGGCTTCCGATAGATTTCGTCCAATCCCCTTTCCATTAGGAATCCATAACCCAATTGCAACTATCATATAATTGCAATATCAATCCCCCTTATTTAATTAATCTCTTTTAGCCACAAAATTAATTCTTATTAATTCTTGACTAATATTAATTAAACAATATGATTTCTCTTTTAATATATTATTCATATAATATATTAATAAATCATAATTAATCCTCTTTCTCCTTAATTCATCATATCAGTTGCTATGGTGAAGGCAACCCAAAAGGACCATGCTTACAATCGGGTCAAGTACTTACCAAAATAGTTATGGACTTAGACACCTAATCCAACAGATTCATGTGTTCAGGGGGAGAAAAGTAGAACACATATCGAAAATGTCAATCCATTGCAAGTCCATGTTGCACAAAGTAGGGGTGAGCAAAAACTGCACGGGAACTAAAATTAACCGCATAAACTGCAACCGAAAAACCACAACTGCAATAAAAACCGATGGTGAGGTTTTCTGTTTTTAAAAAACTGCAAATTTGCGGTGCGGTGCGGTTATTAGTTTCCAAAAACCGCAAAAAAACCGCACCGCACCGCATATATTATATACAATTTTTCTTTTTTTATCAATTATTAGTTTGTTAAATAATAAAAATAAGACAAGTTTCATGAATTGAAGACGTATACATTACTAGAAGACAAAAATGTTGGTTTTTTCTTATGTTTCACTTTGAAAAAGGATGAAATTAGACAATTTTAAGATATTTATTGTTAATTACTATTGATTTGATGTTTTTAAGATATTAGTTGTTTGTGGTTTAAGTTAAATAGTTAATTGTCTTATATCTTATGGTTTTTTTTTTATTACAAGTAATATGTTTGAACTCTTAAAACTATTTGAGCTCTAAACTGTGGTTAAAGGCCACACAAAATAACTGCACCAAATCCATGCGGTTAATAACCGCAACACAGAAAAAACAAAACCGCACCGCAAAAATAATCGCCTAACCGCACCATGCGGTTTTGAAATTGGATTAACCGCATTTGTGGTTAGTGGTGAGGTTTTGGCTAATAACCGCACCGAACCGCACCGCGCTCACCCCTAGCACAAAGTGTTCAAGGGAATGTATATAACAATGATGACATTAATGACACTTTTTAAGTGGCAGAAAGTTTTCAGATGCTGAAATAATTTTTGAAAACGATGATCTGGATTTTGATCCATCCTTTCCACTAATGGAGAAATGTACTCCTGATCATTCCAAAAAACAAAATCATGGTAATCCTAATTCTAGTGTGTTAACAAGAGCAGAAGTTAAACGAAGTTCTTAATGTTCACCAATAATTTTATTGTTTAATGTGTTTATTTCTAAAATCGAACCTAAAATAATTAACACTGCATTAGAACATCCTTATTGGGTTGTTGCAATGTAATATAAATTGGCTGAGTTTAATAGAAATAATGTTTGGAGGTTAATTCCTAAACTTGATGTTTCTATGGTTGGCCTAAAACGGGTTTTCAAAAACAAAGTTGATAAAGAAGGAAATGTTGTTCGCAATAAGAAAAGATTAGTTGTAAAAGGTTATTATCAATAAGAAGGAATTGATTATGATGAAACTTTTCTCCTGTTGCAAGACTTGAAGTTGTTCATAGTTTTCTTGCCTATATAGGTCATAAGAACTTTGATATCTACCAAATGGATGTAAAATGTGATTTCCTAAGTGGTGTACAAGAAAAAACTATCTATGTCAACCAACCTCCTATTCTTGCGAATGATAAGTGTTGGGTCAAAAATATGGTTTATACTTGACTTTTCTAGGCAAATGTATTTTTCTGTAATATTTTTGGAGTTTACGGTCAGGTGGGGTTTACGGTCAGTGTTTACGGCTGTAAACAGGTTTACGGCCGTAAACAGGTTTACGGTCGTAAACAGGTTTACGGCCCATGTCCACCAAGCCCATGTCCCCTTGTATAAATATAGGTGTTAGGGTGTGAGGAACTGATTGATGAACACGAAGAGAGTTTACGGCCATAGAAAAGAGTTGTGTGTGAATCTTGTATCCGGATCATTATTCTAATCAATTCAAACAAGATTCGTATTATTCTTATTCTCCTTCTCGTCTATTTGATCTGACATCATCCGTTTGATTGGGATTCCGTACCATCAAACAGATCTGATTGATACACAAGTAGATTACGGATTTACAATTGGTATCAGAGCTTGGTTGTATCAGTCAATTTTGTCTGATTTGGAGCATTATTTGATCTTATTTTCGAAATATTCTTGCGTTTTTGGATAGATCTCTGAAAAATAAGGGGGGTTTGTTCTTCGTGTTTTTAATAAAAAAAATGTTTTTGATCGAGTTTTGGAGCAAAAAAGGGCAAAAATCACTGTTTTTGGTCGTAACCTACGAGGGGGTGGCGGCCAGCAGCTAGGGTTTCCGAGGAGTTCACGGCCCGAGGATTGCGGCTCGGAGTTTGCGGCCTCGGCTGGGAGTTTACGGCTCAGCAGTTTGCGGCTCGGTCTCGCACGTTTTCGGTTTCTGAGTTCTCGGCCTCGCAAGCAGTAGCCTCGCAAGAACCAGCCTCGCTTCGCACATATAAAAAAATCAGAAGCGCATTTGGAGGTGCCGGGTTTCGAACCCGCAACCTCCCGCTCAACAATTCAGCGCCTTATCCAACTCGGCTACCTGATCACTTGTTATAATCTTTCGAAATTTAAACTATAACCCGTTATTCTCGGTTTCTACTTTCAAAATTTGACACTTTTAACCCCAAAACTCAATTTCTTTTAATTTTAAATTCCTTTTTCATCCAAAATTAAAAAAAATTTAAAAATATGAATAAATAAATAAAAAATAAAATAAATTAAAATTAATAAATAAAATTATATTTTGATTTTTGACTTTTATTTTTTAACTTTTGACTTAAAATTTTGACTTTGACTTCCAAGTTTGACATTTGACTTTAAACTTTGACTTTTTCGTTTAACTTTTAAATTTTCAAATTTAGCTTTTCGGTTTGACTTTTAAGTTTGAGTTTTCAAGTTTGACTTTTGAGTTTAATTTTTTAAATTTGACTTTTAAGGTTGACTTTTGAGGTTTATAATCAAAGGGTTTGACTTTTAAGTTTGATTTTTGCTTCTATTTGTGTTTTTTAATTGATTTTAAGGTCTACGAGGGAGTTGAAAAACATGAAAGAGAGTCGTCAGGATATGTTAAGACAAAATTTCAACATTTTCGATTATATCCCTGGAGAAACCCTCGAAACTCAGTTGTAGCGATTTACTACACTTACTACTGAGATGAATATAGCTGAGATTTTCTTGTCTAAGTTTGAGATAAACAAAAAGCTACTGAATTCACTTCCGAAATCGTGGGATATGAATGTGGTTATCATCAAGAAGACAAAAGATCTCAATCATCTTAGTCTTGCTGATGTAATTCAAGAACTTGATGCTTTGAAGTGTAGAAAAACAATGATTTCTGAAAACATTCCGG
This sequence comes from Lactuca serriola, assembly GCF_051521515.1. Taxonomy (NCBI): domain Eukaryota; kingdom Viridiplantae; phylum Streptophyta; class Magnoliopsida; order Asterales; family Asteraceae; genus Lactuca; species Lactuca serriola. The sequence continues at coordinate 188,860,272 of NC_136411.1, forward strand.
TCACTGAAGTTACATGTACTCCAGCTTGTGAAACTACGATTAAATTTCTTCAGGAACAAATTGATTTATTAAAAAGAGAAGTTGACGATCTCTTCCAGAGTACTCCTTACATCGGGTGAGCAGACAATCATTCGGAGAGAGAATAGATTCAGAATTCTATTACTTATTGTTTCAGAGGGATTGAGAAGTAGAAGGTTGCATATGCTGTGTACCAGGTAGGATTGGAAGTCACGCAAAGGAGACAGCATATGTCTAACAGATGAGAGGAATTTAATTAATCTTAAACCATGTTATTATGGATTTAATAATACTCTCTTAATTAAACATTTAATTAACTTAATAAAATCCATAAGAGTGTAATTGAACTATTCAAAAACATCAAGGTTCTAAATATAAAAATTCAAAATTAAAAACTAGTTAATTAATTTTTTAAGTTATGAACCCAAGAGTTGCACCTTTTAAAACCTTTCAATTACCAGTGTTAATGTTTCATAAAAGAGACTTTTAAGTTCCAAAACTTGACGACAAATTTTCTAACTCTTGAAAAAACTTTTGGATTCCAAACTTGATGACAAGTTTTGTAACTCCTTAAAAAAAACTTTTGAGCTCCAAAACTTGATGGCAAGTTTTGTAACCTTTCAAAACCATTTAGATCAAATTTTAACCAATAAAATAATCATATTACCTTTTACCAATTTGACCTAATTACAATTCATATATAAATCTAATAATACAAATAATTAGTCTACCATATAATCTAGTAATTATTTTATAATTTGACAATTTATCTTTTAATTAGATGAGGATAATCATTACCTTATAAGAAAAACGAATTTTAACAGTCCAAAACAGTTTGTGGTAATGATCCTAATCCAAAAATGGCCAAAAACTTGAAAATCTGCACACAGATGGTCCTCCACGTCGTGGTAACTATCACCACGTCGTGGTCATCTGTCAGATTCCAAAGAAAACCGACTTTCTTTTTCTTTGAACAATCAACCAATGCATCAATACAACAGAAAACTACACATGGCTCTGATACCACCATTGGGTTTTATGTACTACAACATCCTATGGTGCACATACAACCCTAAATTCTTTGGATCTAAGTTTTCTCTAGTTATACATGCAATAAAATTTTCCAAATCATGAAGCCTACAACTAGCATACAATTTGGCATAGAATCATAAAGTAAGTTAGAAGATTACCTCTTGTTGTAGCTTGTTGAATTTTGGCCTTTAAGAACTTAGCACCTTAAGTGTGATGCCTCTAATAAGTCACAAACACCACCAACAATTGGAGGATAATGAGAAAGAGCTTCTAGGCACTAAAATTTGGTTATAGTATCTCCAAGATTACTAGCATCACCAATTTTAGGCTAAGGGGTGTCATATATAGTGTAGGAATCCAAGAGTCATGGGTAAATCCTAATTCATACACTTAGGTTATGATCCATATCTTATGTGGGCTAACTTTTCATGAATACTTACATAAACTTAGCACATCATGGATCAATAGCCCAAACAATATATATATCACTTTAATTTAATTAGTCTCTTTTGATCACTAAATTAATTCCAAATTAATTCTTGATCAATACTAATTAAATATAATTTCATATTAATATATTATACTTATAATATATTAACAAATCATAAGTAACCTCTTTCTCAAATATCAATCCTATCAGATTGTTCTGGTGAAGGCAACCCAAAAGGACCACGCTACTCTCGGGTCAAGTACATACCGATTATAGTTATGGGCTTAGACACCTAATCCAACAGTTACTGCACAACAATCAAAGGTATGTTTCTTAACCCTTATTCATGATTTTCGATTATTATCTATAGATCTGGGGTTGACATGCTCTAGTTTATATGGTATGTTCAATTAGAGAAGACATAGATCAAGTTGGGGTTGCATGCACACATAGGATTGTATGATTATGTAAAATCCATCAGTGGTATCAGAGCAAGGTTTAGTCTTCTATTGAAGTGATACTTATATGAACTTGAACAAGAATTTTTTTTTTCAGAATCTGCAATCTTTCATCCAACGAGTTGTGGAGATCTTTCAACACGGCGTGTTAGCCTGCAGATTCGACTCAACATGGCGTGTTGATTGTTCACCACGGTGTGTTGTGCTATAAGATCCTAAAAATTCGATTTTTCAAATATCTCATGGATTGATTAGGATAATTACCATAATATTGTTTTAATTGGATTAAACTGATTATTTAAAATATGTAATTTGATATCCTTATCTAGAATTCATGATTGGTTTTCTTTTAAATTTAATTAATTGAATATTAATTTTGAAATTTTAAAATATGACCATAGTATTTTTGAAAAAGCTTATACACCCTTATATATATGTAACATTAAAATTCTAATATTACTATATATAAATAAGACAAGTCAGTCCAACCAATAGTACGCCTCATTCATGAAGCTTATCCATAAGGGGGGTTTAAGGAAGCGGCCTATAATATGTATGTCATTAGGTATCCACTCTTACCCACGACTATATTTATTGGTGGAGGTTCGTTAGCCAAACGGGTTTGGTAGGACACTTAATTCTTATTAATAAGTATTATGAAAATAATAAAGTAACTAAATGTTTTTTTTTAATTCCAAATCTTAGTTACTTTAGGAAAAATGTGAAATTGGTGCTATTCCATGAAATTGTACATTGCACTTTATGTAAGTCATTAGTGGAGCATGTGTGGTTAACCGGCACACTAATATGGACTAATAAAGGGTGGCAATGGGTGTCTCGTAAATTATCATAGATTGATGGAGTGCGTGTGGCTAACCAGCATATTGATTGGATGATAAATGACATCGAAAGTACCAAGCTGATTTGCATGGTTATTCACATCCTGTTTGTGATCCTCGGTATCCCAATCACAAATGGAAGAGAATAATCGAGATTAAACATGCCATTGAATAGTTCAATGAATGTCAAAGGATCTAGGAATTTCATTTAACACCTATTTCCTTTAAAAGTTTGTTTTCGTGGAGAAATTGGTAAATCGTCATTTACCCACCTTTATTTATTTCACAAATAGATTACGCAATCCCTTTTCTATGTTGTGAAAATATCTAGTTGGATCCTAGCCTTGATCTTTCATTTGGTTGTTATATCAAGGAATATTCTTATCTAACCAAAACTTGTCCTTCTTCATTTTGAGATGACAAATCCTAATGATGCTTTTGGTTCCTCATCCAACAACAACTCCTCCAACAACTTCTCACTCCTGAACATCTGCTTGAGGGTTACCTTTGATGTCACTAATTACAATGATTGGATGCAAAACATCAAGATGGATTTACTCTTTGAGGACAAGGAATATATGCTCGTAAAGGAACTCAATGGGATTGATGAAATAACTGCTACTCCCACACAAATGGTTGAGTATAGGAGACATTGCAATGATGCTCCCAAAGTGGCATGCATCATGGTGGCTACTATGACTCCTGAGCTACAACAGTTCTATGAGGATTGTTGGCCGTAACAAATGAACATGGACTTGATGGAAAAGTAACATCAACGAGCTCATCAAGAAAAATATGAGGTAGTAAATTTCCTCATTACCAACAAGATGAAGGACAAAGAGTCTGTAACGAGCCACTTGCAACGTATGTAACGATATGTGGAGTGCTTGCTGAAGCTCAATGTGAACTTCGATAAGGAATTGGTTATTGACATAGTCTTGCACTCATTGCCTAGTTGTAACAACTTCTCACTCCTGAACATCTGCTTGAGGGTTACCTTTGATGTCACTAATTACAATGATTGGATGCAAAACATCAAGATGGATTTACTCTTTGAGGACAAGGAATATATGCTCGTAAAGGAACTCAATGGGATTGATGAAATAACTGCTACTCCCACACAAATGGTTGAGTATAGGAGACATTGCAATGATGCTCCCAAAGTGGCATGCATCATGGTGGCTACTATGACTCCTGAGCTACAACAGTTCTATGAGGATTGTTGGCCGTAACAAATGAACATGGACTTGATGGAAAAGTAACATCAACGAGCTCATCAAGAAAAATATGAGGTAGTAAATTTCCTCATTACCAACAAGATGAAGGACAAAGAGTCTGTAACGAGCCACTTGCAACGTATGTAACCATATGTGGAGCGCTTGCTGAAGCTCAATGTGAACTTCGATAAGGAATTGGTTATTGACATAGTCTTGCACTCATTGCCTAGTTGTTACGATCAGTTCATCATGACTTATCATTTGAACAACCAAGAGACCACATTGGCTCAACTTCAAAGCTTGCTGAGAACTACTGAAAGTGGAATGAAGGGAAAAAGTGTTGCCTCCACTACTACTACTAGTTCTACTCTTGTCTTGGCGATAGGGAAAGGAAAGGGGGAGAAGAGAAAAGCTCCTCCTAAGCAGAATTGGAAGGTAAAGTCTCAAAATGGATCCTCAAGTAATGGATCCAAAGGAAAGACCAATTTTGATGCTCCTCCCGCCTCTGATACTAAAGAGGCTACTTGCTTTTATTGTCATGAGAAAGGGCATTGGAAACGAAGTTGCCCCAAATACTTGAAAGACATTAAGGATGGAAAGGTGAAGCCAACCTTGGCATATATTTACACTATCTTGTCTAAAAACTCATCATTTTCTCATTCTAGGGTCCTTGATACATGATGTGGTTTTCACATGTGTTCTGACTTGCAGGGGCTAAAAAGAAGTGCGGACGTGGAGCATGGGAAGATGAACCTAGTCATTAGGCAATAGGAGATCATCACATGTTACCAAGATTGGTGTTTATTCTTTAGTGCCTAGTAATGGGTTGTGTTTAGAATTAAACAATTGTTGTTATTCTTCAGAAATGACACGAAACATCATTTTATTTCATACTTTATATAGACAAAGTTTTAGATATTCTTTTGATAATGAGAATGGATATATTTATGCTTATAATAATGGTGTACTTTATTTTGAAGCTTTACCTTGTGATGGTGTGTATGAAACTGTGATGGTTGTAGACAATTTATATAATAGTGTTCTTCAAATTAATTCATCTAATGGTTTAGACAAAGCATGCTTGTGGAATTGTTGACTTGGACATGTCAACAAGAAATGCATTGTCTAACTCCAAAAGGACGGAGTGTTGGAATCATTTGACTTAAGATCAGATGATACATGCGAGTCTTGTTCACTTGGAAAGATGACAAAAATCACTTTTCACTAGTTCTTGTGAAATAGGTGAAGGATTGTTGGATCTCATACACACAGATGTTTGTGGGCCCTTCAGATCCACCACAAGAGATGTTAATCGATGATTATAGCAGATATGGATATATCTACTTAATCAAGCATAAGTCAGAAACCTTTGAAAAGTTCAAATAGTTCAAACATGAAGTCGAAAATCAATTAGGCATGAAAGATAAAGATGCTCAAATCTGATAGAGGTCGTGAGTATCTTAGTATCGAGTTCCACAACTACCTCAAGGAATGTGGAATTGTTTCACAATTAGCACCTCCTAGGACACCACAACTTAATGGTGTGGCTGAGAGGCGTAATCGAATCTTTTTGGACATGGTAATTTTCATGATGAGTCGAGCTTCACTTGCAATCTCATTTTGGGGTATGCCTTAGAGACTGCCACCCACATTCTTAATCTTGTCCTGAAAAAGAAGGTTGCCAAAACACCTCACGAGATGTGGATAGTGAAGGTTCCCTCTTTGGCACATATCAAGGTTTAGGGTTGTGAAGCTTTCGTTAGACGAGAGACTCACGACAAGCTTAAACCTCGTAGTGAGAGATGTATTTTCATCCGCTATCCACAGAAGTCCTTTGGATATTTGTTCTACAGAACTAGCGAAAATGTGGTCTTTGTAGCACGAATGGGAGTCTTGAGAGAGAGAGAGAGAGATCATATGCAATGAGGATGGTGGGAGTACAATTGATCTTGAAGAAATTTAAGAGTTAAACGATGAAGGAACCACTAACACTAGAACTCAACCTGAGGAAGAAATTCTTGTTGAACCAGTAGACGAGTCATTGCGTCTTAGGCGTTCCAGTAGAGTTAGCGATCCACCTGTGTTGTATAGTTTCCATATAACTACAGAAGGTGATACGTTTATTAGTGATAGCACACTGGTAAATTTGGATGAACCTGCTAATTATAAGGAAGCAATGACGGGCCTTGAGTATGCCAAGTGGAAAAAGGCAATGGACAGCGTGATCAAGTCCATGTATGACAACCAAGTTTGGAATTTGGTTGATAATGTACCAGGTCGTAAGATAGTTGGGTGCAAATGGATCTTCACGAAGAAGACCGAAATGGATGGAAAGGTACACACTTTCAAGGCTCGAGTGGTTGCGAAGGGCTTTACTCAAACCCCAAGAGTTGACTATGATGAGACCTTCTCACCAGTGGCTAAGATAAAATCTATTAGGGTAATGTTAGCTATAGTTGCGTTTTATGACTATGAAATTTGGCAAATGGATGTCAAAACCTCCTTCCTTAATGGGAAGTTGGCTGAGGATGTTTACATGAATCAGCTAGAGGGTTTTATGGATGCGAAGTACCCCAATAGAGTGTGTAAGTTTGAGAAATCAATCTATGGAATGAAACAAGCTTCTCACAGATGGAATCTTTGCTTTGATGAAAGTTAAAGAGTTTGGCTTTTCTAGAAGTGAGGATGAATCATGTGTGTATGTCGAAGCTAGTGGGAGTATAGTCACATTTCTCGTGTTGTATATTGATGACATACTACTCATAGGAAACGACCTTCCAAGCTTGCAAGAGGTTAAGTCTTGGCTTGGAAAGTATTTCGCTATAAAGGATCTGGGAGAGGCTGCCTATATCCTAGGGATAACGATTTTGAGAAACAGGAATAAAAGACTAATTGGACTTAGTCAAAGTACGTATCTGGATAAAGTGTTAAAACATTTTAGCATGGAGAATTCAAAGAAAGGAGAGTTGCCTATCCAGAGTAATACCAAACTGAGTAAGACTCAGAGTCCGAGTACTGATGTAGAGATAGCATAAATGAATCAAGTTCCATATGCTTCCGTTGTTGGATCGATCATGTATGCTATGACATGTACTCGCCCTGACGAGGCTTTTGCTTTGAGCATGGTTAGTCGATATCAAGGAAACCCCATGTAAAGCTCATTGGATAGTGGTCAAAAATATTCTTAAGTATCTGCAAAGGACCAAGGAATGGGTCCTCATGCTTGGTGGAAATGATGACTTAAGAGTTACCGGGTATAGTAACGCCGGCTTTCAGACAGACAGAGATAACTTCCATTCTCAATCTGGTTGGGTGTTTACCCTTAATGGAGGAGTAGTAACTTGGAAAATTTCCAAACAGGAAACCGTGGCTGATTCAACCTGTGAATCAGAGTATATAGCTGCAAGCGAAGCATCAAAGGAAGCTATATGGTTGAAGAACTTCATTAGAGATCTTAGAGTTGCGCCAGCCATAAAGGAGCTAATGGAGATTTTCTGTGATAATGAAGGAGATGTTTCCTTAACAAAGGAACCAAGAGATCATGGTTGATCTAGACATATTGACAGAAAATACCACTTTATCAGACATCGAATAAAAGAAGTACACCTCAACATAAAGAGGGTATCATCATAAGAGAATCAAGCAGATCCCCTTACAAAGGATCTGAGTAGGATTAAACACGTTCAGCATGCAAGGAGCATTGGTTTGAAGGATGATATTAGTTTTAGTTGTTAGATAGATATTTAGAAACTTGTAACAAATAAATGTAATTGACATTTGATGAATAAATAATGGAGATTTATTTATCAGTATTGTTTACTATCTTTTGTAAATTGTTTATTATTATTTTTCATTTTTGCAAGTTTTACTTCCCGAATGATTGGATTATTCTAATGTCCACAGTCGATCATACTTTTGGGAGTAACTAGTGAATTAATACTGTCATGAACTGGATTGTAGATTTTCTAAAGGGTTTTAGACATAGCAAAGGTTTGTTGCAATAATTCATTAGTACTTTTGAAATGGAGAATTTGAGTATTGGATTAACCCACGCTCATAGAATTACTTCATGGAATTTATCCCGAGTAATTCTAAGACGATAATACTGCATAATCTTTAAATAGAGATATATGAATTGTTGTTTACGAGTTGGTTGTGCATTGATGATACATAAATGCATCAGTAACTTGATGTTATAAAACATATTGTTGTGTGTGATTTGACAAGTAAATAGTACAAGCATATAAGTCAAATTTTATATGTTCCTTTTTCCCTAATGGGAAAAGCGATGTCTTGGGCCACTCGATGATTTTGTGTTGACTTATAGTGTCAGGCCCGGCCAGGACTAAATTGATGTGTTCGATTAGTAGTTCTTTGTCAATACAAATCAGAAATTAAGAAACAAAGTATTGGACAACGAGATTGACTTGGTTCCATGTCATTTTTCCATATGATATCTTGTAGAACGGAGGATTATATGATCACTTATCTTAGGACACATAACTGACTAGGTCAGAGTTCAACGCAAGCTTTCAAAGCTACAATTTGCTAATCAGCTTTGAAGTTATACTAGAAACTATAGTTATTAGACTTATCCAAGTGGGAGATTGTTGGATTAGGTGTCTAAGCCCATAACTATAATTGGTATATCATTGAATTGATTATAGCACAGTCCTTTTGGGTTGCCTTCATACTAGCAACTAGACAGGATGATCAATTGAGAAGAGGAAGAATTTATTAATTTGATTAATAAAATGAAATGAATGATTTATTAATGTATTATGTAAATAATATATTAATTAGAAATCATATTATTTAATTAATAGTTAATTAGAAATTAATTGGAATTACTTTTGCGACTAATTGAATTAATTAAAAGTACATGGCTGTTTGGTAATTTATGATAGTTAAGGAAAAAAGCTCTAGAACCCTCCTTAAGAGGCTTGGACGAAAATCTTCTAGAGAAGCCCTAGAATTTTCATCCAAGGGCTTTGGACGGAAGGGATTAGGCTTGCTTGGTCCTTAAGCAAAGCAATTAGGGTTCCTTATCCTAACCATAGTTTTGGCTCTAAGTCACCTTGCTATAAAAGGAACCATACCCTTGATGAAAATTGGCCACTTGAAACCCTAGATAATTGTAGCCGATTTTTGTAGCTTCCTCCTCCCTCTCACATATCATCTTCTTGATAAGTGTGTTTGTGATTCATTAGAAGTATTACACTTGTGGTACTTGCTCTCAAGCTACGAGATCTACATGATTTTAGATTGTTGTTACTACACAACAACCAAAGGTATTTTTTTAACCCTTATTCATGATTTTCGATTATTATCTATAGATCTAGGGTTTGCATGTTCTAGTTTATATGGTATGTTCAATTAGAGAAGACATAGATCAAGTTAGGGTTGCATGCACACATAGGATTGTATGTTTATGTAAAATCCATCATAAGTCATATGCGAGAAGTCTTCAGAAATAGGCAGAAAAGAGTTTTCTGTGTGTTCAAGTTGAGTAGCAGGTGAGACAAGAATTTCAGATAGTCTTGTAAACTATGGAGGATCAAAAAGTTAGGTAACCAAAGCCCTTTGCCAATTTCGATCGCTACGAAACTCCTAGGTCCTTAAGATTCATTAATTATGTTCGTCTCAATTTCTATGATAGAGTGCAAGGAATAATGAACTAAGGCTCTGATACCACTGTTAGGTTTTCTAAGCATCTAAACACATGATCACGGTAGCGTTAACAAAACAAAATCTTATGTGTTCATGCGACCTAAGGATCTAAGTTTCATGTAATTACTGTTACCCTATGGAAACATAGATAAGGAAGAATCACTTACCTCTCTTGCAACTAGCGACCTTCGAGCCTACGATCTTATGTGTGCCACATTGTTTGGATAAAAGGATCCAAACCAGAATCTTTCTTATGGTTCACACCCGGTATGTTAAGATATTTACTAGCCCAACCATGCTCAACATAGAAGAACAATAAGGTTCCATTTTCTAAAATCAATTAATGATAAAATCGATTATTTATAGTCTTATATGCTAACATATAGTTTCTCCTTTTACCGATGTGGGATTGGGTTTGCATCCTCACAATCCTCCCCTCAAACCCATGTTCGACTGTTCATCAGATCCAATCTTATTTCATACAACTAATACTCTCGGTACACGTTTGCCTGACATGGAACCATCGGGAAAACTTTCGATACAAAGCTTCGGGAAAAGCTTCAGGATCAACTTCGTTGGACTGGAAATTAATGAGGATTGTGCCACCTACGTTGACCACATCATCCGGGCTATGATCGTTGCTCTAATACCATTTGTTAGGATCGTTACTAACTCAATCATGCTCAACATAAAATAACAATGAGGTTTGATTTTTTAAAATCAATTGGTGATAGAAGAGATTAGTTATTTTCTTATATGCTGGCATATATTATCTCTTTTTACCGATATAGGACTTGGTTTGCATCCCAACAAAAACTAGCATTATATATAATTAAGGGCACATGTGGAATCTTTTTGAAAAAGTTTCATAAGCTTTTAAAAGCTATTTCAAAATAGCTTATCAAAAATTAGGTTATAAACTAAATTATAAGCAATAATAAATTGTTTTTATTATTTTATCAAATAATAAATTAATTTATAACTAGAGGGTGTGCCCTTGCGTTGCTACGGGTCGGGAATTTTTTTAGTGTTTTCTTGTATGTTTCAGATTTTATAGTACGTGTTTATTTATGGGACAATTTTTTAGAATATACATAAGGGACCAAAGTTGACAAAATATATAAAATATGGTGGTTAGATGTTGAAAAATGAAGATTAATATTAGAGAAGGGACCAAAACTATCAAGTTGTAGAAAATATTGTGGTTTACTATAATTAATATTAAATAATGGACCAAAATTGTCAAGTCCTAGAAAGTATTGTAGCCAAATGGTGTAACATAAAAGAAGAAGGGACCAAAAGTGTTAACATCACAATAATTGTGGCCAAAGTTTGAAGGACATAAATTTACTATTCTTAGAAGGACTAAATTTGCCAAAGCCATAATGTATTGTGGCAAAATTAGAATGTAAAAAAAAATATACACAATTGCAACATCACACATAATCAAAGGACCATTTATGTCAAAAGGTTAGGAACGTTCCTAACTTTCATTTCCTTAATATATAGACAAAATTATAAGAATGGTCCCTGTGGTATGTCGAAAATTGCCACTTTGGGCCAAACAGGTTTTAACTAGTACTAATGGTCCAAAAAGTTTCATTTTGTTGCGAGTTTGGTCCATTTTGGTTTTAAATGACGATTTTGCCCTTTATATTTTGTTTTTTCAATTTTTTTGTTACAAAAATCAAAAAAGAAAAGAAAAAAATAGAAAAAAATGCTCTCTCTCTCTCTCTCTCTCTCTCTCTCTCTCTCTCTCTCTCTCTCTCTCTCTTCTACCACCTCCATCGCATGAGTTCAAACAACAGCCAGATTTTCCGGCAAACACCAACAGCAGCCGGATTTTCCGGTAACCACCAACACCAGTCGGATTTTCCGGCAACCATCGCCACCGGTTCAACACCACCACCAACATCGATATTTTGGCAAAATCCATCACCACAACAGATCTGAAAAGCTAGGGAGGACGACAGATCCATAGATCCAGATCCAGCGTCGCTACAACCTGAGACATCTGGGTTCGATTTGACACACCCACAAACTCGAAAAAGACCAACGACATTAAACACACACACACACACACAATCGCCACAACAGATCTGAAAATCTAGGGAGAAGAAGTCGTCGCCGCCATCAACAAACCTCCGTATAGAGAAAGGGTTTCTCAGGCTTCACCTTCGTCTCCTTCGTCAGTCACATCTGGAGTGTATGTAGATCTGAGAAATGGGGAGACCTGTTAAGAACTGACTTAGAAAGAAAGACAAACTAATTCGGGTTTGTTATCGTGTTCTTCCATGTAGGATTTGCAGAGTTGAAGTCGTCATCGGAGCAGCGGAGATAGAGGACAACCCATCTGAAAACCCTAGCCGCCGAGAAACCCTTACTTCGAATCTCAATCTCCTTTCTCTCGTTGCCGACTGTCGTGGTTCAAAGGGAGGGCAGCAACGATCGAAGCGGGTGTTTGGGTGGTGCTACCTGAACAGAAGGAGACGGAGGGGCAGCCTAGGTCGGTGGCAGCCGCCGGTGTCTTTTTCTTTGGTCGATGGTAATCAAGAAACAAGAAAGAGAGAGAGAGAGAGAGAGAGAGAGAGAGAGAGAAAGAGAGAATGTGTGTGTGTGAGTGAGAGAGATGGTAATTCTTTTTTTTTATTTTATTTATGTAATAAAAAAATGAAAAAAATAAATACAAAGGGCAAAATCGTCATTTTAGAAAAAATTAAACCAAAATGGACCAAACTCGCAATAAAATGGAAACGTTTGGACCATTGGTGCTAGTCCAAACCTGTTTGGCCCAAAGTGGCAATTTTCGACATACCACAGGGACCATTCTTGCAATTTTGTCTAATATATATATATATATATATATATATATATATATATATATATATATATATATATATATATATATATAGTTAGGTTATTTTGTTTTCACTACCTATTGTGTGCCTGTATGATTGATTTGGACCAATCATTTTAGTTATTTTAAGAAAGTAATTAATGCATATTACATGTTGAAGATATAATGGGTATTAATTACATCTTCAGCATTTAATATGCATTAATTAGTTTCTTAAAATAACTAAAATGATTGGTCAAGAATCAATAATACAGGCACACAATAGATAGTGAAAACATTTGAACCTAACTCTCTCTCTCTCTCTCTCTCTCTCTCTCTATATATATATATATATATATATATATATATATATATATATATATATATATATATTAGAATCAATCGCTGATAGAAGAGATTAGTTATTTTCTTATATATAGCATATATTATCTCTTTTTACCAATATAAGACTTGGTTTGCATCCCAACAAAAAAATAGCATTATGTATAATTAAGGGCACATGTGGAATCTTTTTGAAAAGGTTTCATAAGCTTTTAAAAACTATTTCAAAATAGCTTATCAAAAATTAGGTTATAAACTAAATTATAAGCAATAATAAATTATTTTTATTATTTTATCAAATAATAAATTAATTTATAATCTTTTAACTTAAATATCAAATAAAGAAACGTTACAAGCGACACCTTAACGGTTGACACCACCTTTTTCCTTAAATAAACAAACAAATGTACAAATTACATAATAAACAGGACATATGATTTGTTTGTAACGTAAACATATTTGCCAATTGCATCTATTTATTTATGTAACATGAAAGCTTTACGTACGTTAAACAAATGTTGTAAGATCTACATTAGACACGGTGGCCACGATACCAAATATATTACCCACTTAAATACAAACTTTGATGACTGGTATAGAACATGGAATTTCATAATTTATTCTTACGTTTTGTTTCTTAAACTTATTTTAAATTATTATTATTTTTAACTTGACGGCTGTCACCACTCATCTCCAAGAAAACATATACTACACACAAATTGCTTAAGTAAAATACGATAATTTGTCTTTTCAGGATAGCAACGTGCAAAATGAGGGTTGTATTCATGTATGTGTTTTGCCCCATTATTTCTTCGTGTGAGGTGTGATAACGACTACTGTAATAAATATATTTTTTCTTATTCGTATGGTTTCAATTAGTTTCAGATTTAAATAACTTTTGACATGTAATTATTTATTTATATGATACAATTTTTTATTGCATAAACTGAGAAAAAGAATCGTATGTAAAACAGAAAATAAAATATGAAAACGGTTTCGGGTTGGTTAATTTCTGTGCTTATTAGAGCAATTATGATTATCATTGTTTTTAACAAATGGATATTATTAAGCGACACTCTAGCCATATGCAAATGGAAAAATATATTTTAGGCAATTTTGGGTTTTATTTGATAGGGGAACTAGTCCATACTAATAAATAATTTTTTTTTCCACGTATCATATTCTCATTCAAATTGTCAAATGTAATTTTATGGTTAATTTTTAGAAATTAAATTTCACTTGTCATTTTATAGTAATTTTTTATTTTCTTAATTAACTATCTAACTTTTAGGTTATAGAAAATAATTAATGTGTCACTAATTTGTTTCTTTATATTTTCAAATTTAATATGTTTCCTTCAATATACATAATTCAAAATTAACATGTTTTTTTTTTAAGTTATTGCCATTTTAGGCAAAATGGTCCATATAAAAAAATAATGAAATTTTAATTGCTTTTTATTGACAAACTAAAAAAAATATTATATGGTCAAAATGTAATTATTTTTCAGTAGTTTATTTTATTAATATAAATTGAATTATTTATTTATTAATCATTTTGTTTGTATATATTTTTAAATTTTATTTTAAAAAAAACTTAATGTTTACACTTTGATATTTAATATTTTCTATAAAAAAATACTTAATGTTTATATCTTCATATATAATTTTTTAATCAACCCGTGTAATATATGGGTTCATACCTAGTTATAATTTATATGATATGAGCGGATTGCACCAAAATAGTTATAAAGAAAACAGGTTGGATTCGAGCGTTTTCGGATCAATTTCAGTTTCTTCGTTAGATTTAAAAAAAATAATATTATCATTATTAATAAAAATTTAAAGAAAATAGATCTGTTTTAAGTTCCTTATATATATAAGCTTTTTTCCCTCATTGATGTCCCATTCATCTTGTCCCACTCTAATCGGAAGAAGAAAGTATGGGAAACATAGTTTTATATAAATAGGCTTACTTTAATACTACTATCTAAATGGAATTGGATAGACCAAGGGGCACCAACTCTTTTATTAAATTGTAGTTCGAGCACCATATATTCTTACCTAAAAACTGGTTCGAATGTTGTAGCCATTTATGTAAAAAATTATATATATATATATATATATATATATATATATATATATATATATATATATATATATATATATATATATATATATATATATATATATATATAAGTGTTATAACCCACGGACACCACGGATTAGAATTTTAAAAATATTTTTAATTAAATTATAATGATATAATGAGTATCATTAATATATAAAGTGGTTTGAATTTGATCAACGATTTGTATTTATGGATATTTAATAAAATCTTGATTATGTAGAATGCAATATAAATTTCAATATATTGAAAAAAAACACAATCAATCATAGAAATAATTGTGTTTTAGATTGAAATATACTTAATGTAAAAATGAAGAGAAATAATTGTGTTTTAGATTGAAATATACTTAATGTAAAAATGAAGCGAACGATCCTTGAATGAAACTAATGTGACACAAATTGTACAAAACCATAAATAAGCATGTTTCTTAACTACTGAAACTGGAAAAAAGAAAATCATATAATGGCATCCCAATTATAGCAAAGTACTTTTAAAGTTCATTGTTATAACTGGTAAAATGTTCATATGTTTGTATTAAAAAGGACAAAAAAAACAAAAGTATAAGCACAAGTACGATGTCAATAAAACACACAGAGAGTAACACACATAGATCGACATACTTGTTTCTAGGATGCTATATCAGAATTGTAACAGAAAGAGAAAAAGATAGAAATAAACAAAATAAAAGAAAATAGAGAAAAATTATTTTGTTTTACACTAACCTGATGTATTGAAATGTATGAATGAAGATGGTAGTTTACAGAGATGAAGAAGCAGAAAGATGCCAGACATAAAAAAATTTGGAGGTTCGGTAATATAAGTGTAATGAATAGGTGAAGATAATATTGTAATCATGATTTAATTCCTATTATGATGGCCGTGTATTTGGTAAAAGATCAATTAATTCAAAAACATTGTTGATTATATGGGATATGAGGATATTTGAAATTTAAAATTCAAAATGTGTTTAAATGGAGGGACAATATGGTAACCAAATAGCTGATTTATAGGAGATGATATCGATTCCTGAAGTAAGCAATGGGCGGGAAAAGATTTGAGATTAGAGCTACAGGATTGACACGTGGATTGATGGGGTCTAAGAGGGGGGCATGTGGCAGTCTAGAGAGGCTTTTACTGGAAGATATATATATATATATATATATATATATATATATATATATATATATATATATATATATATATATATATATATATTTGCCATTGTGGCACCTCCCCATAATTAAAAGTACTTGATAATAACATTAAATAAAATCCATATATTACATACATCACAATTAAAATAAATACTACTAAATATAGTTTCAGCCCATCGTTTTTTGCTTGCTATATAATAATAAAACTAAAAAACATGAAGAAAATATTATACTAGCACTACGAACTTAATATTAATATTAAGATAAAAAAAGGTCGAAATAATAAAACTTTAAAGGTTAAATATAATAAAAGACAAAAATAGAATTAGTTTATATATATATATATATATATATATATATATATATATATATATATATATATATATATATATATATATAGAGAGAGAGAGAGAGAGAGAGCTACGTTCAAGTATTCTAACTAATTATTGTATATGTATCTAACTAATTATTGTATATGTATCGTATGCTATGAGCAGGGCCGGTCCAAACGGTGGGCAACCCGGGCGACCGCTCAGGGCCCACGTCTCCGGGGGGACCAAAATTTATGGGATATGTAATGTATATAATTAAAAATAATATTACCTAAATGATTTTTAGGGTGTAAAGTTGGTTCAAACTCAAATTAGCTTAGAAGATAAACAATTTGGATTGCTTGTTATTGTTAATTAAACATGTCTATACCGAAGAATAAATGATATTTTTTTAATCTTTATTTTATTTATCTTTGGGGGACTCTTTTTTTTCTTTTCGCCCCGGCCTCACATACGTTTGGACCGGCCCTGGCTATGAGAATGATAAAAAAAATATGTTGTTTGATAATATAAATACGTTTAGTCTTACATAACTATTGTTATTAACACACATTCTTACTAATTAAATCGTTTATAAGGTTGTTATACATTTACTATTATTATTCTCATTTCTTTCAGAATGTTGTCGGAATATTTTATTGGGTCGTATTCTGTCATAATGAAAATGAGTGAAAAACGATTTGTGAGAATAAAAAAAACTAATTAACGAGAATGCATGAAAATGACGTTATTCTTGTAAGTTTGAACGTATTCGCATTGCTAAACAACTTATTCTCTTAATAATTTTCATAGCATACGATAGATGTAGAATAATTAGTACGAATAGAATAATCTAAGCATATATATATATATATATATATATATACGGGATAGTTCAGTTAAGATTTAAAAAAATTGAGATCTTGAGATTCAACCTAAGCCATACATTTCACATTTCTCGCTCTAACGTTCTAGTATACCGACATCAACAATGTATGCGTAATCATAAATGATTATACATATATGTCTATTCACAGACTGTGTAATCATATATGATTATGACAGCTGGTAGCAGAAAAGGTGGTGGTGACAGAGGTGGCGGTGGTATAAGTGACGGAGGTGACAGTGGTGTTGTCGGCTGGTGTCAGATGTGGTGGTAGTGGTGGTGTCGGTGGCGGCTGTGGTGGTAGGGATGTTGGTAGAGGAGAAAGGAACGGATGACGCTATATAATCATTTATGATTATAAAAGGTCTCCCGCACCGGTACGCTGGAGTGTTAGAGCGGCAGACTTGAAATATGTGGCTGAGGTTGAATCTCAAGATCTTTATTTTATTTTTAATCTCAACGAAACACACACACACACACACACACACATATATATATAATCAATGTATTAACTACTTCACAATTAAAATGAATATTTTAACATCCGTAGATCAGGGCTAGTCAATTTAGAGACGATAAGCATCAAGGTGACTTTTTGATAAAAGATTATTTAGAATGAATGAATAATCTTAACTAGGTTGTAGTTGTCGTGACAAGGATTCTAGATATATAAAGAATGTCGAAATCCGAGTTATAACGAAGAAGTTGTGACCTGTCGAAGTTTCGTGACAGAACCGGTACAAAATTGTGTGACGTAAATAGTAAACTTACGATAGAGCAATATTTAGCCTTAGTGATCTAAATGAAAGTCATAGAATACGTTAAACCGAGAGTGTGCATAAAAAGAACGTCTAAATCTGACTTGGTATGAGGAAGTTATGATATTTCGAAGTTTCGACTTAGCAGTTTGCAGCCCAAGGTTCGAATATTAGATCAAGCGGTTTCTAGCCGACACAACCTAAATAAGAATCGAATATCTCATTAATAGTAGCATAATGGTAAAAAGACAGACGGAGACGGACGTCGGATGAAGAAGTTATGGATTTTTAACATATCAATCATGTCCCGGCCTGTTAAAAATATAAATTTAAAATAAAGTCAAAATTAGCTGACAAAGTCTAAATGAAAGTTGAAGAGTACGTTCCTGCCTACGCATGAATATAAAGATCGTCAAAAACGGAGCTCGTATGCGAAAGTTACGAATTTTTGAAGTTTGGAAATAAGGAGTACACCCAACGTACTCATGTTCTTGGCCTCGGATGAGCCACGTCGCCCTTCGCATTACGCCCCGCGTACGAAACCAAGTACGCCCAGCGTACTTCGGCCTTGTGTGGTCCGAGAGAGG